>NW_021703783.1:49101638-49357395 GCF_005190385.1 Monodon monoceros
GCCCCCCCCCCGCCTTGGTACCCTCCTTCCCCCCCACCTCGAGCTTGCCCTAGAAGACTATTTGATGTGGGTTTCACCCTTATTTAAATTCAGAGGGCTGGGGGCCGATGAAAGGAGAGTGCTAGGGACCTCCGTACCCTCAAAGATGGCAGCTCTCCTTCTATTGCACTTTACATTATATCCACTACCCACAGTGACCAAGGGCAAGGAGATAAAGACATGCAGCCCCCTGCTGGCCGGGTGGCCTTGGTTACCAAGTCATTTAACCTCATCTATAAATGGTATGTAACCAGTGTAGTAATATCTCATTCTTAGGGTCGTTGTGGAGATGTAGACAACGTATCGAAAAGTACTTAGCCCAGTACTTGGCAGGAACTGATTCACCTAATGTTGCCTAATATTATTATTTTCTTTAATTCTCCCAACAACCCTATAAGGTAGGCATTTCGCAGAGAACCTGGCTTAGACCATGATTCATTGAGCGCAAGTGCTTAACAGAAGAGGAAGTCTGAGTTCCGAGGGGCTAAGTGACTAGCCAGAGGTCCACAGCTAGTGTTACAACTACAGGTATTTCCAAAATTGTTTTCAGTTTCTCAGTAGGCGAGACTGAGAGATACCATTTTCAAATAAATCACGAGATGTGTGCCTTACACAAGTGCAAGAGGTCTTCCAACAGCCATCGGAAAACCCCTGGTGTTGGTCAGTAGGGAAGCAACACCCCAAATTTAGGGGAGCCTTGAAACTGATCTAATTTAAATATTGTAATGTGACTCTCAGAACAATTAACATTTTCTTTATGGTTTGGTTGTGTTTAAAAGGATGTGGGAGGGGACTTCCCTGGCTGTCCAGTGGTTAGGACTCCGTGATACCACTGCAGGGGGCATGGGTTCGATCCCTGATCGGGGAACTAAGATCCCACATTCCATGCAGTGCAGCCAAAAAAAAAGAAAAAGGATGTGAGGGAATATAATTTTGGAGGCTGGGGGACTAGGTAGAAGGCGGGGAGGGAGAAAGAGAAATAAAATGTGGTGGGAACACCAAGAACTGAGGCTCAGAAGACCCTGAGCAGGAACTTTGAACCCTGGCTTCATTGTCCTTTTTTTCCAAAGTGAGCAACTTGGATTCTACTTCTAAAGTCCTGTGATTTGAATATTTTCTTTCTACCCTTATCTTGTAGATCTTTCCACCTTCTCTTTTAGGTATCACACAGTGCTTTATATTCTCAGTATCAGTGTTAAAGGTCTGAAGGTGATTCACATTTCCCCCCAGTAACTTTATTATTGTACTCTTACAAGGCTACTCAATAATGCACCAGGTTCAGTCATTAACTAAAGTGAAGAGGTAAAGTCCTTTTGTAGATTACAAATGGTTGAGCAATAAATAGGAAGTAAACAGCTGTATGTGTAATGATTCTGGGGTATGGAACTACTGGGCAGCGAGGCTGGACCAGGGTGTTAAATGCCCAAAAGGGCAGTGTTTTGGGATCATTGTGGTGCTGGTAAATTACTGGTAGGAAATTTGGAATTTTTATCAAGAATTATAGTAAAATAGACAGAGAAATATGCCATTTGGGGTCAGAAACATTTGGTGCTCCATCAAGGCCACAGAACCACCACATCTCAGGGGGAGATGAGACCTTGGGTGTCAGTCCACCTAACAGCCTTCCCAATCGGGCTTACAGCCTGAGACAGCTGACCATCCAGTCTCTGCTTAAACAACTCCCCTGAAGGGGAGCTTATTAATTTAAGAAGTCATCTTCTACATGGTCAGGGCTGCAGACTTCTTGATACTGAATACGATATGTCTCCCTGAGGTTTTAGCACACTGGCCCAATCTCTGATCTGAGGAACAATACAGAACATATCCCTCATCTTTTCAGACTTCTGACCATCTCCTTGTTTTCTGGGTCATTGTTTCCCTTAAAACGTGACCAGAGGGCTTCCCTGGTGGCGCAGTGGTTGAGAGTCCACCTGCCGATACAGGGAACACGGGTTCGTGCCCCGGTCCGGGAAGATCCCACGTGCCGCGGAGCGGCTGGGCCCGTGAGCCATGGCCACTGAGCCTGTGCGTCCGGAGCCTGTGCTCTGCAACGGAAGAGGCCACAACAGTGAGAGGCCCGCGTACCGCAAAAACAAACAAACAAACAAACAAAAAAGTCACTTTCTCAATGAAGTCTTCCTTGACCACTCAAACTAAAGCACCCCTCCCGCCCATCGTTATCCTCTAATATCCCTGTCTTACCTTCTTCATGTCATTTACCACCATCTGACTTTATTTTGTTTATTTCTTGTCTCCCCCTTGTAGAACGTAAGTTTCAGGAGAGTTCAGGCTCTGTCTGTTTTGTTCAAGGCTGTATCCCTAGTGCCTATCCCAGCCTGCACAGATTGGGTTCTCAAAAATATGAATAATACTTTTGACGGTACACAGTCACCGATTCCAATCAATTGACTAGATCTTTTGGCTTTCAATATACAGCCTCCAAAGTGCTGGGGCTGTTGTCTTAAACACTGCCAATTGTCAACATGGACTTCAACTCACAACTGGTAGACAATATTTGCTATTTGACTGTGGAACCTGTAATTTCAAAAGAATTTTTTTATAAACAAGTGAGGGACCCTTGCTCTCTGATAACTGCTATCGTACCTTTATTAGGTTGGGGGCTAATTCTTCCTGGTTAGCCCCTAAATTCAGTAAATGCCTCCTCTCCCCCATCACATTTCTACAAGCTGCCATCGCTAACAGAGAAACAATCATGTTCTTTGAGAAAACAATTGGCTCTCTCTCCGTATATTTCCATACTTTTTTTTTTCTTTTGTTTGGCTGCGCTGCGTGGCTTGTGGGATCTTAGTTCCCTGACCAGGGATTGAACCCAGATCCTCGGCAGTGAAAGCCCAGAGTCCTAACCACTGGAGTGCCAGGGAATTCCCTCGAATACATTTTTAACAACCTCAAAACTAAACTCTGCATACGTAAAAGAAGGTAAACTACAACTATCCTGCAAGCAAGAAACAAAAGGCTCGTTCATGAGCAGAGAAGATTTTCTTGCTTCACTTGTGGTGTGTGTGCTAGGAGAGCACTGGGGGGACCTCTTTTTGCACCAGTCGCCGATCCCTGAAGGACTAAAGTCTTGTTGATGGAACTCTACCCAGAATAAGAGAGGAGAGAAACTTTTCTAAGAATGCTCGCCATCCTAGACATTTCTGGGTTTTTTCCCCCCCCAAGGAATGTGAACTATCTTGTTACATTTTTTTATTTTATCATTTAATCCATTTGCATGGCACTGTTGCAAAGCAACTGAAAAACACATTCCAAAGCAGAACTCATTGGAAGTAAGGCCACTGGCCTCAAAATTCAGCATTCAGCAGTGCCTGGCACCTAATGGACACTCAGTAAGTATATTAACCAAACCCAGAAGTTGGAGGGGGTCCTGAAAGGAGACGGAGCCCCAATTCCCAATGGCTCAGTGATGAGTTCATTGCCACAATTACCAAGGGAGTAGGTGGAAATGTGGAGGCTGAGGTGGTAGTAAATAAATCCTAAGATGGCAATGCTGAGAACTCTAATCAAATATGAATTGAGGGCTCCGTATGCAGACACTCCAAGAATTTTCCCAGGCAGAGACCAATAGACCACAGACTATTACTGTCAGAAGCCCATAGTGAGACTTAGACGTAAAGATGGTGGCAGGTTTGCTGCAGATCAACAAGACTTTGCTTTTCTGACCCTTCTGTACATGCTGCATGTGTAAAATGGAGACTAGTATCCTCCTTGAGGGCTAGGGATCCTAGACTCTTAAAAGTCTGAGGTGGTGTTTTGGTGTTGCCAGGTGGGGATCACGGGTAAAAAGCAGTTGTTCAAGTGATTAGGTCCAGATTAAGTACAGCTTTATGGGCGGGGGGCTGAGACCTCGAATCCTATCCTTGGGCGGATCAGCAGAGGCTGCGGTTCACTGAGGGCAGGGAGAATTGATTCTCTAGCTACTCGCCAAGGAATAAAAGAACAGCTGGGGTTTGCAACTGTTGCGGCAGATCGATTTCAAACGAGGCCTGGGGAGAAGAAGCTTGTGGCAGGAGCCGGGCTGGAGATAAAGGCTTGGGTGAGCACAGCGATTCCCATGGGAGGAACCTGGGTGACATTTCACCTGAAGCTGAGAGGGTGAGAGTCACACCCTGGCTCTTGGTCCTGCCTTTATCAGTCACAGCGACAGCAGCAACTCTCTTGCTTGAGCAGGTGCAAGTACAAAGAAATGGAAGGACCTCTCCCCCCACCGTGGGACACAAACTAGAACGTCCTCTGTGCAGAGAGGCAGTGACTGGCCGCACTCACGTGTCCACGTCCTGGTCTTCTTCCCTGGCACGTAGCTGCCTTAACGTTACCCAGGCGCCCTGGCGTTGATGGCCATGCACTTGCTGTTCCTGCCCAGGAAATGTGGTGGAAGTGCTGCCAGCCACACTCAGGCCCGGCCCCCAGGTGCAACCAGTCCTGTCTCCTCATCCACCAGCTGACTGGAGACGACTTCGGGA
This sequence comes from Monodon monoceros, assembly GCF_005190385.1. Classification (NCBI taxonomy): domain Eukaryota; kingdom Metazoa; phylum Chordata; class Mammalia; order Artiodactyla; family Monodontidae; genus Monodon; species Monodon monoceros. The sequence continues at coordinate 49,106,162 of NW_021703783.1, forward strand.
AGCTGAGGGGTGGCGGGAGCCCGGGGCCCCAGTGACAGCCCACCCACAAGGACTACGGCCTGGGGGGTTCCCTATGACAGCTAACATACTCCGAACAGCAAGCACCCTTCTAGAGCTGCAACTGCTGGAAACCCCATTCCCTGAACGAGCTTCACAAAGTCCCATTGAGGGAACTGCGCGTCTGGGAGATGGGGCTCCACACGCCTGAGCTGCCTCTCGGGGTGCTAGGACTGAGGGGCTTCCCGGCCCCCGCCTCCGAGCCTGCTTCCTGGGCACGCTGCGGGCGAGAAGCAGCTTCCTCCCGCAGGCCAGCTCAAGTGCTGCTGTTTCTCTAACTCAGGTTGATGCTGGAAGAGTCTTTGGGCAGGCTCTCCTGTCTTTCCCTGCGTACCCTGGGCTGTGTCCATGTGCGTATGTCTGTGTGTGTGTGTTTGCCTGTTTTTTTGCTTTTTAATTGTGTGCGTCTGTGTGTAGCATAAAATCTTGCTATTTTTTTCCCCAGAAATATCTAGTTTTTATCTAATATGAAACAATGAAACTCTGGTTATTAACTAGATTAAGATAACATAAGGTCACTAAACACTTCATGGAAGAACATGAAACAAGATATAAAATTTGCTGTTTTAACCACTTGCTTGTTTTTCTTCTTGCTATTACAACAGAGGGCCCTAGGCCTTTGTAAGGATCACTTATCCCCGTTGGAGTTGAGATAGGGTCATTTTTCCCAGGTACTTTTCCTCATAGCCCCCAGCATAGCACATACTGGCCATTCCTCCTTCCGCCTTCCCTGTTTCCAGAACAGCCTCTGGACTCCACCTGAGTAGGAGCCACAGCCGTACGTTTCCTCATCTCTTTGGGGGTCACGTTCTATGGAAATTCCAAAAGGTGTCCCATTTTCATTCACCCCCTGGCACCAGCCCTAAGGTGTAAAGAGCCTTTGCCGAGGTAGCTGCCATGTCCTTACTGAAGTAGCCAGGTCGCAGAGGAAGTCTCATGGTGGAATGTGAGAACAGTTGACGGGGACTCAGTGTTGCCCCCAGAAGAGGTTCTGGTCAGAACGTGTTTGTGCCCACTCCAGCATTCAGTGACGCAGACACAGAAATGTGTATGTGGGTGGCGGCTTTCATCTCTTCCCCACCACTGATGTCCTCTTGTGCCCAAATTTCCTTCTACTCTTGATACCCTCTTCTAGAAGAGCTGTCTTTCGTTATTGCAGCTGAAGCTTCCAGAGTTCCTTTGGAGCATAGCTTTTGAGCACAAATTAGAAAAAGGCTCCTCCTCTGGCAGCCGCAGGTGCCCCGGTTCAGCTGGTGGAGGACGGACTGGATCCCAGCCCCGACATGGCCTTCAGCCAGGCGCTTTGTGCAGTGCACCGCCAGCCCCTTCCATGTGGCTGCGGAGTCTTCCGGGCAGCAGTGCCGAGAGTTACAAATAAGCAGTGCCCCTCCTCCAGCTCATCATCGTCCCCCAGGGACTCAAAGGCACAGGCTTGGGGGCTTTACAGTGACCAGAGGTGCTTTCGATTACACTGCGGCAAACAGAATTCTGTGGACTGATCAGAGAACACAGCTACCGTAACACTGTTGCTCCTGTGGGGAAATGTATTCCTAGGTCTTTTCAAACAACCAGCTGAAAAATAAGTCTCTAGGGGCTTCCCTGGTGGTGCAGTGGTTGAGAATCTGCCTGCTAATGCAGGGGACACAGGTTTGAGCCCTCGTCTGGGAGGATCCCACATGCCGCGGAGCAACTGGGCCTGTGAGCCACAACTACTGAGCCTGCGCGTCTGGAGCCTGTGCTCCGCAACGAGAGGCTGCGATAGTGAGAGGCCCGCGCACCGCGATGAAGAGTGGCCCCCGCTTGCCACAACTAGAGAAAGCCCTCGCACAGAAACGAAGACCCAACACAGCAAAAATTAATTAATTAATAAACGCCTACCCCCAACATCTTCTGAAAAAAAGAAAAATCTCTAGGGGACAGTCCGCCCATGAAAAACACAGGGCCTGGGAATTCCCTGGAGGTCCAGGGGTTAGGATTCCACACTCTTCACTGCTGAGGGCCTGGGTTCAGTCCCTGGTCTGAGAACTAAAATCCAACAAGCTGTGCGGCACGGCCCAAACCAGAACAAAACACAGGACCTATAGTGTATGCGACTTTCTTTTCCTCATCCTCAAGCTTGTGAATGTCTATGGCTTACTCTGACTTTGGCCTTAGTTGGCTCAGATTTGATCTTGGCTCTCACAGATGCTGCCCTACAAGTTGTACAAGCTTTGGAGAATAGACTTCTGCATGTAGGATTTTCTTTGCAACTTGAACCCCAAGCACGGGATGTATCTTTGTAAATTATTTTATTTATATTTATTTATTGGCTGTGTCAGGTCTTAGTTGCGGCACGCGGGATCTTTCCTTGCGGCGTGCGGGCTTCTCTCTTTTTTTTTTTTTTTTAACATCTTTATTGGAGTATAATTGCTTTACAATGGTGTGTTAGTTTCTGCTTTACAACAAAATGAATCAGTTATATATATACATGTGTTCCCATATCTCTTCCCTCTTGCGTCTCCCTCCCTCCCTATCCCACCCCTGCGTGGGCTTCTCTTTACTTGTGCGCAGAGTGCGCAGGCTCATTAGTTGCAGCACTCAGGCTCTCTAGTTGTGGCGCGCGGGCTTAGTTGCCCCGCGGCGTGTGGGATCTTAGTTCCCCGATCAGGGATCAAACCGGCATTCCCTGCATTGCAAGACGGATTCTTAACCACTGGACCACCAGGGGCGTCCCCTGTCAATGACTGATTTAATTTAAAAAGTGGGCAGACGCTGTTGATATGCATGGCTCCTCTCAGAATGCTTATCTGGGTGCCATCCTAAAGCTGATGGTTAGTGGCTAATGGGTTAGGAGAGCAGATGTTTTAGCTTAGCCTTTTCTCCTGGGTAGTTCTCATCTGGGCATCATATTGATATCAAGGGACAGACAAAGCTGAACTCAACACCATCACTTGACCTCTCTTCTGATTTAGGAATTCTCCCCACGACCGTGCAATTTGAGGAGGAGGCAATCTCTGAAGTGTGTTTTGAATTTTAATATCTTTTCATACTGGCCTCTTTCTTTGTCAAGGCACCGTGTGCGCATCTGGCTTAACTTGCTGACGAGAAAATTGAAACATGCTTCTAGCCGGTAGCCAGAAACAAAGGGAAAAATTGTCTGTCTAAAGAGCCATTGAGCTGCCTGCCTTCCCCCTCCCCTCACACTCTCGCCTATGTGAGCAACCCCACTGGAATCTAACTGCTTTTGTATTAATGTCAGTCATGGCATTGCCCACAGGGATCTGTTGAGCGTTGAAAAAGTGAGTCAGGTTCTGTTATTTCAGCGTGGTTCATCGCAGCCCGGTGAAGCCTGCCACAGCGGAGGGTCTTGAGGGGGTCTCAAGTCACCTGCCAAGACAGATCCTAGGTTAAGATGCATCTAGAAACCTCGCTCCAGGTTGTGTCCCTTTACCTCTGCCTGCTTCTCCACTCCTTAGACACCACTCAGGACAGCTTCAAGGAGTTGGCAGTGATTTCATCTGGAACCATTTTCCTGAAACACGTAAATATTTGTACCTCAGGGGACTCTCCGACTCCAGAAAAGCTTACGCCAGTGTACATGCTGTGGAGGTGAAGCCTGACTCATGGGACAGCCTGAGGAGGGACCGAGTTTTACCTAAGCAATAAGAGAATTTTGAATTCCAGCAACAGGAATAACCCATAACAGGAAAGGTCTACAATAGAGAGGCAGGGTGGGTATGAAACTGGCAGTACCTGAAAGTCAAGCTTCCAGATGTTAACTGCCCTGTGGCAGAGGCGCCTGGGGAACGTCATCTCAGTTTGTCCTGCCTTGTCCTTTTTTTTTTTTTTTTTTTGCGGTACGCGGGCCTCTCACTGTTGTGGCCTCTCCCGTTGCGGAGCACAGGCTCCGGACGCGCAGACTCAGCGGCCATGGCTCACGGGCCCAGCCGCTCCGCGGCATGTGGGATCTTCCCGGACCGGGGCACGAACCCGTGTCCTCTGCATCGGCAGGCGGACTCTCAACCACTGCGCCACCAGGGAAGCCCTGCCCTGTCCTTTATAATGACACGCCACAGATGCTGGGCCCCGACATCCTGCGTAGAGTAGAAAGGCCGTCAGGTTTTCAAGACAAGGGCTTCAGAGTTCTGGGAAGCCACCGGGCAACAGGAAATGAGAACACCCACCTCCAACGTGAAGGCAGCTGTGAAGCCTCACTATTCCCTGGCACCGGAGGAAGAAGAGAAATCCCCTGCACTGAGTTCTGTCTGGAGATGGGCTGAGGCTTCAGCATTCGAGAGTTTCCTGATCATTCAGCACTTCCCTTTGCGCTTTCTTGTCTTTAAGACACCTGTGTTTTTTGGCTACCATGACGGGAGAGAAAGCCGGGCTCTTGGCAGGCAGCCTCCTCCGATCTGGTGTTCACAGCATCACACTGGTCATTTCCAGCAGTTATCTTCCTACCACAGGTGTTCTGTAGAGAGATTTGTGACATTTCCTTTCTACGGTTCCAACGCATTCATTAAAACTGGGAGATGAATTCTGTTCAAATGGTCTCTCCTCTCTTCTTGTCAGGTTCCCAGATGCTGGCCATGCCTGGCCGTAAGTGGCTACATACACAGACCGAGGCGTGCTGGAGGACGGTGGGGACAAATAGAGCGAGTTTTGAGCTTCTGTTGGTGCTAGAATCACTCGCTTTATTCGTTTTTTTTTTAAACATTTTTTGTATTGGTTCTTTTATTTTATTTATTTATTTAGTTTTGGCTGCGTTGGGTCTTCTTTGCTGTGCGTGGGCTTTCTCTAGTTGTGGCGGGTGGGGGCTACTCTTCGTTGAGGTGTGCGGGCTTCTCATTGCTATGGCTTCTCTTGTTGCGGAGCACGGGCTCTAGGTGCGCGGGCCTCAGTAGTTGTGACTCACAGGCTCAGTAGTTGTGGCGCACGGGCTTAGTTGTTCTGTGGCACGTGGGATCTTCCCGGACCAGGGCTCGAACCTGTGTTCTCTGCATTGGCAGGCGGATTCTTAATCGCTGTGCCACCAGGGAAGCCTTGGAATTCATCACTTTAATCTATTTTGTGTGATAGGCAAAGGGCAAACGTCCTTATACCGAGCTCAGACTTCATAGTTTATGACGTTTATAAGCTTCCTCTTACCCTGAATTAGGCCCAGTTTCCCCTTTGATTTCTCCCATGGCTCCCTGAACCTTTCTTTCACGGCTCCTACATCACAGTTTGTGATTGTAGATTTGTGTGTATGTATGTGATTATTTATTTTATGTCTTCCTCCCATTAGACTGTAAACTTTATGAGAGCATGAGTCACATCTGTTCTCCTCGTGATTGAATCCCAGCACTAAGCACAGAGACTGGCATATGGTTGGGGTCCAATAAATATTTATTAAACTAATGAACAAGTGAATGAATGAATGAATGAATGGAGCTTGAAGAAACCATAGAGAGTAAGTCTAGTCCGTGGTTCAATAGATGAAAATACAGAACTTAAATTATTCGAGTCTATGAAGCTTGTTTTTTTAAATTTTACATATATGAAGACAGATGGAATTTGTCAGTTAATTCCAAAGTATTGATTGAACTTGTATTCTGTTGTGAGGGTTAGGGAACTCAAGGATGACTAAAATTCAATTCCTACTTTTAAGAAACAGCAGTTAATCTGTTAAGAGAACAATAGTGACTATTCATTAAGTGCTTACCACTACATTATTTCATTTATGAAATAGGTTTTAATGTTCCCATTTAATAGATACAGAAGACAAGCCCAGAGGTAATATTGCTCAATCGTTTGAGCTTTTACTAGGTGCCAAAGTATTTCTACATGTTTTACCTCCATTCATAAATTTATTTAATCCTCAAGGCTTGACTAGGGGAGGATCCACATCCAAACTTGGTCATGTGACTGTTAACCCACATCTTTACTCACCATTGGCCAGAGACTGCTCCTTGCCAAATGGGCGTCTCCATAGCAGACTGTCAACATGGCGCCTTGCTCCTCCCGAGAGAGACAGAGATCCAGAGAGAGACTGAAGTTAAAGTCTTTGTAACGTAATCTCAGAAGTGACTTCCTATCACATCATTACTATCATTTTCTATTCATTAGTAGTGAGTCACTAGGTCCAGCCCACACTCAGTGGGAGAGTATTACACAAGGGTGTGTATACCAGGAGGCAGGGATCACAGGTCGTCCTAGAGACTGCCAACCACAATAAGGTTGGTTTAATAATCCAAAATCATTGTAATTCACCATGTTAAGAAAAGTATGAACACCTCAATATATGCAAAAAAAAGAAAGTATTTGATAAAATGTGACACCACTGATGACAAAAACCCTCAACAAACTAGAAATGGAAGGGCTTGGTCTTATTCTGATAAAGGTGTGATAGACTGCATTAATGACCTGGCTTCCTCACCCCTCCTGTATCACACCCTTTGCCATGTAACTTTACGGTACCCTTCCACCATGGGCAAGATTACTCTGGACTCTGGACTCAGCCATATGACTCATTTTGGCCATGTTTGGCCATAATATTTAGGATATTTACAGATGTGATGCCAGCAGAGTTCTGAAATGAGACTGCCTATTGGGGCTTGCTCTTTTGTTCTTCTACCATTTACTATGAGAAGGACCTACTCAAGCTAGCCCACTGGCCCCAGGAAGGGGATTAGAAACAGGTGGAACACAGCTGGCCCAGCTGCAGTACTCAGTCAAGCCCAGGTGAGAACATAGCCCCTAGCGACCTGTAGATGCATGTGTGAGCCCAGCCAAGGCCAGCAGAACAACCCAGTGAGGCCCAGCCCAGATCAGCTGATTGCCACAAATGTGTAAGAAATATCTATCGTTATATGCCCCTGGGTTTTTGTGGTTCTTTCGTTATGCAACAAAAGCTAACTTATGCAGGTTATCTGCAAAAGTACTGTCAACTAATATCAACTTAATTGTGGTATGTTGAAAGTTTTCCTCTGAGACTGGAAACTTGTTAAATTTGACTGCAATTGGTACTTCTTTTTAACTTGGTTCTGGACACTTTCACCAGTGTAATAAGGCAAGAAGTAGAGAAAAACGATAGAAGGATAGAAAGAAAAAAAGAAAGTTGTCCTAATTTGCAGATGACATGACTATGTACATGAACAACTCTAAAGAACCTTCAGATCAATTATCAGAATTAATAAGTGAATTTATTTAGGTCACTGGATTCAAAGTCAATATACAAAACCAATTGTATTTCTATATGCCAGCAATAAAAAAATTGTAAAATACAATTTTAAAAATACATTTATAGTGGCATGAACAAGAATCAAATACCTAGGAATAAAACAGAGATTTTCAGCACGTCTGTACAGAAGACTATTGAGAGAAACTAAAGAAGCTACACTGAAAGAAAAAAGGAGGGCTATGTTGTGTTCAGGGATTGGAAGACTCAACATTGTAAATATGTCAGTTATCCCTAAATTGATCTCCCCAGTGCAATCCCAATAGAATTCTCAACAGGTCTTTTGTGAAAATTTACATATCGATTCGAAAATATATTTGGAAACACAAAGGGCCAAGAATAGCTAAGGCCATCTTGAAGAAAACAATATGGAAATGTTTTTTTTCTCAGAAAAATTAAATCAATATAATTAAGGCTGTGTGACTTTTTGGCTCAAGGATAAGCAAATAAACCAATGGAACAGAATTGAGAGCCCAGAAACAGACTCACACATTTATGGATATTTAATTTAGGACAAATGTGATGCTCTGAACAGTCTTTTAAATAAATGCTTCTGGATCAATTGGATATCTATATGAAAAAAGAAAAAGAAACTTGACTCCTATCCGACTGTATACACAAAAAATAAATTCCAGTTAGATTGTAGATCTAAAAGTGAAAACTAAAACAATAATGTTTCTAGAAGATATCATAAGATATCCCCATGAGCTTGGTGTAGGCAAAGATTTATAAATTAGGATGCAAAAAAACACTAACCGTAAAGGAAATGATTGATATTGATAAATAGTTTAAGGACTGGTAAACTACAGCCCACAGGCCAAATCTGGCCTCTTGTTTTTGTAAATAAAGTTTTACTGGAAAGCAGCCATGCCCATTCATTTACATATTAACTATGGCTGCTTTCATGCTGCAGTGGCAGAGTTGAGTAGAAATCTAATGGCCCACAAAGCCTAAAGCGCTTTTCAGAAAAAGTTTGCCAACCACTGAATTAGACTAAATTAAAATTAGGAATTTCAGGTCATCGAAGAGCATCATTAAGAAGGTGAAAAGGCAAGTCTCAGAGTGGGAAAAACATATATCTGACAAAGGTTTCCTGTCCAAATATATAATGAACCCCTATAAATTAATAAGAAAAAAAGCTCAATAGAAAAATGGGGGAGGTACTTCCCTGGTGGTTCAGTGGGTATGACACTGTGCTCCTAATGCAGAGGGTCCATGTTCAGTCCCTGGTCGGGGAACTAGATCGCGCATGCATGCCACAACTAAGAGTTCGCGTGTCACAACTAAGACCCGGCACAGCCAAAATAAATAAATAAATACATATTTTTTAAAAAACAAGAAAAGAAAAATGGGGGAAAGAGATGAATAGGTACTCACCTCACAATAGAAGAATGGCCAACACATTTTTTTTTTTTTGGCACACTGCGTGTCTTATGGGATCTTAGTTTCCCGACCAGGGATTGAACCCAGGCACCCTGCAGTAGAAGCACAGGGTCTGAACCACTGGACCTCCAGGCAATGCCCTGGCCAACACATATATTAAAACGTGCTCAACAGCATTAGTCAGGAAATGCAGATCGAGAAATTGCTAATTAAGGGAGTTCCCTGGTGGTCTAGTGGTTAGGATTCTGTGCTTTCACTGCCTTGGCCCAGGTTCAATCCTTGGTTGGGGAACTGCAAACCATGCAGCATGACCACAAAAAAGAAAAGAAAAAAAAGAAATTATTAATCAAAACCGTAAAGAGATAGCACTATACCGTAGAATGACTAAAATTAAAAGACTGAAAATATCAAGTGATGACAAGAATATGGAGCAACTGGAACTCCCATATGCTGCTGGTGGGAGTGTAAATTAGCACAAGTACTTTGAAAAACTATTTGGCAGTATCTACTAAAGATGCAGCCAAAATAAATAGAGTAAATTTTTAAAAATTAGTTGAAAATCAGGCAAAACGAATCTGTGATGTCAGAAGTCTAGAAAGTAATTTCCTTTGGGGACGATGGATGGGATCATAACTGGAGGGGTCCTGAGGGGCTTGATGCTGCCAATGTTCTACTTTTCTTTTTTTTTTTTTGCGGTACGCGGGCCTCTCACTGTTGTGGCCTCTCCCATTGTGGAGCACAGGCTCCGGACGCGCAGGTTCAGCGGCCGTGGCTCATGGGCCCAGCCGCTCCGCGGCATGTGGGATCTTCCCGGACCGGGGCACGAACCCGTGTCCCCTGCATCGGCAGGCGGACTCTCAACCACTGCGCCACCAGGGAAGCCCTTCTGTTCTACATTTTGATCTAGGTGGTTACATGGGTATATTTACTTTGTGATGATTCACTGAGCTGTACTCCTAGGCGTTACACATTTTATGTATGTAAATTTTACTTAATTCAGTCTTAAAAGACTTCAGTTTTGAGTTTCTGGGACTGAGTAGGGGAATGGCAAGGTCTGATTAGCTGAAGACTGGACACCTCAACCAATCACTGTGGCAAGGGCAATGAGTCTATCTAGACTGATTGTTGACAAGTATTTTTCAACAGGGGTGCTATTGGCATTTTGAGAAGTTAGGTCTTCAAGGTGCAAGACTGTCCCACAGCACCCCTGGCCCCCCAAACAGTAAATGCCAGTAGATGCCTCACCATCCCCCCATTTCTCAATTTGGTGTGTAGGGGGTGGGGGAGGGCACATTCTGCTTTGTTTGAAGGCAACCCCTTTATTTATTGACTGATTGATTTTAAAGAATTTAGGTATTTATTTATTTATTATTTATTTTTGGCTGTATTGGGTCTTCGTTGCTGTGCGCGGGCTTTCTGTAGTTGCGGCGAGCGGGGGCTAATCTTCGTTACGGTGCGCAGGCTTCTCATCGCGGTGGCTTCTCTTGTTGCAGAGCACGGGCTCTAGGCGCACGGGCTTCAGTAGTTGTGGCACACAGGACTCAGTAGTTGTGGCTCGTGGGCTCTAGAGCACAGGCTCAGTAGTTGTGGCACATGGGCTTGGTTGCTCTGCAGCATGTGGGATCTTCCCGGACCAGGGCTCGAACCCGTGTCCCCTGCATTGGCAGGCGGATTCTTAACCATTGTGACACCAGGGAAGCCCAGGCAACCCCTTTAGACTAATCAGGACCAACCTTTGGAGCTGGAGTAAACCTTATCAAAGCCACAAGGCTGATACATAATAAAAAATGACGGATGGCTTTGGGGAGAAAACCACAAAGGCCACAACACACTGATGAAAAACTGGGACCGAAAAAATACCCTTTACCCCTTTCTGCCTGCTCTACTGTTTTTCATTACAATAAGAGGGAAATTCCATCTTCCAAGGGAGATAGTGTGTTATGTTAGTGAAAATACTGATTTAATTGCTTTGATTGTGAGAAGTAGGTCAATGAAAAATAACTGATGGGCTGGTAAGTCTTATATGCAAATTAGTCTAATATCTCAAATGTCCATAAATGTGCTTCTGCACACAGGAGGAAGGGAGTTAATTTGACACAAATGCTTTTGTGAATATATACTTAACTCCTGAAAACTAGTTTACGGGACAACAAATGGGGGAATGGCTTAGTAAATGATAGCATACTCACACAGTGGCCTAAGATGCAGCCATTAAAAATAATTTTTCTAGGAATTCCCTGGTGGTCTGGCAGTTAGGACTCTGTGTTTCACTGCCAAGGGCCAAGGTTCAATCCCTGGTCGGGGCACTAAGATCCCACAAGCTGCAGGGCACAGCCAAAAAAAAAAAAAAAAATTCTTCTAATGAAGTGTAGGACCCTGGAAAATGATCTATATTTTGCAAAGTAAAGGATGCAGGATGCACAGAGGTACACATGCTATGATGGCAGATATGTAAAGTGTGCATTGCCTCTGACCAAGGACTGAAAGGTATTTTGCAAAAGCAAAAATAGGCGGTAGGATAATTTTTTTCTTTTCTGCAAATGATTCCTAAATTCGTTGTGTGGTCTTCCCATGACTGACAAATTAAAACAAGGGAAAGCCTTTCTTCCCTTTCAGAAATCCCATTTCCCCCAGAAATGTGCTGTAGTTTATTAAGCTCTACTCTGATGAGGTTCTTTAAGAAGGACTAGCCCACCCCATAGGGGCCATACTGTCAGGAATTCTACCTTCTGTTTCCAGCCCTGCTGACAGACAGATGATGGACCTCACGTGGGTCCTTTAAGCTTTTCCCATCTTTGAAGTTGAGAACAGTTCCACTTGCTGCTGCCATTTAGATTAATGAGGTACATTTAATGCCCATGAAGTTCATTGTGGCATTTCAGATTAGCCTTCCTTTGAGAAATTGGCGATGTTTATGCAGGAGAAAGAAACAGTAGGAGTGGTGGTGTGTTCTCAGAAGTGAATTCCTTCAACCAATATTATTGCACAACTGCCCTGTGCAAGGCACTGTGTCAGAGTTATGCAGTGGATGCAAAGATGTCTAAATCATGTTTCTGCCTTCAAGGAGCTTACAATCTTTTTTTTTTTTTTTTTTTTGGCTGCACTGGGTCTTTGTTACTGTGTGCAGGATTCCTCTAGTTGAGGTGAGTGGGGGCCACTCTTGTTCCGGCGCGTGGGCTTCTCATTGCGGTGGCTTCTCTTGTTGTGGAGCACAGGCTCTAGGAGCGTGGGCTTAGGTAGTTGTGGCACACGAGCTCAGTAGTTGTGGCTCGCGGGCTGTAGAGTGCAGGCTCAGTAGTTGTGGCGCACGGTTTTAGTTGCTCCGCCACATGTGGGATCTTCCCAGACCAGGGATCAAACCCGTGTCCCCTGCATTGGCAGGTGGATTCTTAACCATTGCACCACCAGGGAAGTCCCCGAGCTTACAGCCTTATAATGGTAAAAACACCTAATATTTACTGAGGGTTTACAATGTGACACGCACTATGTTTTACACACATAAATTCTGTATTAATTAATTGTGTAATAGTTACCATTAGTATTGTATATTAATTAATAGATAATGAACTTATTTGATCCCAGGGAGGTGGGGGTTATTATCATCATGGTAAGAGATAAGTAAATTGAAGCTGAGAGAGGCTAAATAAGAACCCAATGTTGTGACCTTAAATCAACCTAACACTGATGGGCAATCTGACAGAAAAGTTGATGCCCTTTGTCTAATTGTGGCAAGCTGGGGGCTACTCTTCAATGCGGTGCCCAGGCTTCTCATTGCGGTGGCTTCTGTTGCAGAGCAGGGGCTCTAGGCACCCGGGCTTCAGCAGTTGTGGCACACGGGCTCAGTAGTTGTGGCTCCGTGGCATGTGGGTTCTTCCCGGACCACGGCTCGAACCCGTGTCCCCTGCATTGGCAGGTGGATTCCTAACCACTGCGTCACCAGGGAAGTCCCATAATTAGGTGTTTTAATAGCTGTTATTTGAAGGAGCTAAGAGCAATAGCCAAATGTTATTAAAAAACAATCTCTTCTTCATGTTATAACTTTGTGTTTTCTAAGATAAAAATATTTTTTCCAGAATTTATAAGGAATTATAAGGTAAAGTTTGGTTATACTGAGAATAGGTACAAAACTAGGTCTTTTTTTGCGTTCTGCTTCTTCTGATCTACATCCCATTTGTGTCTCATAGAGTTACAGACTGAAGTTTTGAAAGAGCGTAAAGAGCGCTTCTAGTCCAGTATTTTCATACTGTGGGTTGTGAAATCAGTGGACTGGGCTATGACAGCATTTTCACCAAATACAACAGAATATAATAAAATAGCACATGGTAAAGATAAGTATCACTTAGCAAAAACCCTGTTTTAATTATTGTATTAGTTGCATAGGGCTGCCATAACAAAGTACTACAAACTGGGTGGCTTAAAGCAATAAAAATTTATTCTTTCACAGTTTTGGAAACTAGAAGTACAAAATCAAGATGTCAGTAAGACCACGTTCCCTCTGAAACTCTGGGTGGAATTCTTCCTTTCCTCTCCTAGTTCCCCATGATGGCTAGAAATCCTTGGCATTCCTTGGCTTATGGCTGCATCACTCATCTCTGCCTCTGTTGTCACATGGTGTTCTCTGTGTGTGTGTCTGTATCCAAATTTCCCTCTTCTCATAAGGACACCAGTCATACTGGATTAGGGCCCACCCTAATGATTTTATCTTAACTTGATTACATCTGCAAAGACCCTATTTCCAAATAAAGTCACATTTACAGGTACCAGGGATTCCAACTTCAATGTACCTTTGGAGGGGGGGGTGGACACAATTCAACCTATAACAGTTATCTATATGTAAAACCTATGTATTGAGTCACAATGTAAAGTGTGCTTAATATTAGCTGTGATTTAAAAAGAAGAGGCTTGATAAACACTGTTTAATCTAACCAGTCATCCAGTTCTTGACTTTTCTGTAATAAGTTTACAATGGTAGTTGGGGCCACATGGAGCACATCAAAAGTGGCTGAGCATCTCAGTAGATACCCTGTGGGTCTGTGGACAATTCTAATTGTTGGCAGGACTTTTGCCAGGGAAGAATTTATTAGGACTGTATATACAGCTCATAAGAGATCTAACAGAGCACCGTAAACCATCAGATTGGTTTGTTTTTTTTTTTTTTGTAGCAGTGGTTACAAAGTGCTCTTTCAGAACAAAGTAAAATATGGAAATAATAATAAAATTTAATAATTTAATGATAATAATAATTACTATTATATGGAATTATAATACCAGAAAGTAGTCACATCTAGTAATGGAAAAAATAAAGATTAAAAAAAATCCGTTTTGGGAATACCCTTGTGGTCCAGTGGTTAGGACTCATCGCTTTCACTGCTGTGGGCCTGGGTTCAATCCCTGGTCAGGGAACTAAGATCCCACAAGCCATCTGGTACGGCCAAAAAAAAAAAAAATCAGTTTTAGAGGCAAGTTTTGTTTTTTTTTGCGGTACACGGGCCTTTCACTGTTATGGCCTCTCCTGTTGCGGAGCACAGGCTTCGGACGCGCAGGCTCAGTGGCCATGGCTCACGGGCCCAGCTGCTCCGCAGCATGTGGGATCTTCCCGGACTGGGGCACGAACCCATGTCCCCTGCATCGGCAGGCAGACTCTCAACCACTGCGCCACCAGGGAAACCTTAGAGGCAAGTTTTAAATGTTCCATATAAGGAGGATATCATTGCCAAAGCCTGAAGAAGGATGCATCATCTTTTCAAATCTGAAAGCATTATTCAGAGATCAAGATACTTTTTATTGTAGAAGACAGAAAAAATAAACGAGGTCAAAGGCTCCCCAAGCAGTAGATCCAGGTCAGCTGTAAAATCGTGAAGCCTTCCCTTTACAGATCTCCCAGTGTGTCGCCACCAGTCTGCCCAGCCCTTTGAAATTCACCACATTTTCCTCCTCTGCTTAGACACCTGGCCACCAGCACCGGCCTGCTCACTCTAGTGAAAAGACTACGTCTGGAAAAGTTTACCTAGACTGACCTTTCCTTAGGTAATTTCTAAATAAATCATTATGTCTATTTTTACATTAAAAGCTTTACCATTTGATTCGTAGGAGATCATTTTTAGGGTTTGAAGAACACTCTAGGTAACAATATTTTTTTGTCTCTAAGACATTCAGGCTACAAACAGTCCTATCAGTGACAACTCATCACCCTGCAGAGATTCTTGGAGGGGTGGGACTTAGGGGGGAGTGGCGGGGGTACATCTTAGGATGAGAGAAAAGAAGGTATGGAGTTTGAAAAGATCTCTTTCGGAAACGACCTCCCTCCCAACACCCACCTTCACACCTGCTGCAGAATTACATCTGGGGTCTTTGGTGGCTCCTGGTTGTGCCTTGGTCATCGCAGGGCAGGAAGGATGCTGAAGGTTGGGCCAGAGTTTTGATTTGGTGCTGCCAGCGATTTTCCTACCATTTTGACCAGTTTGTATGACCATGTATTTTCTCACCTCTCCCTGGGAAGGCTGAAAGCGCAGAAGGAGCTTTGAGCCACCGCTCATTTTGAAGGGTTGATCCACACTAGTACACAGTGGCGTAAACCCTAAGTACACATTTCAGAGAGAACCCTCTACTTTCTTTTTCTTTCAACACGAGCAGTTTTCAACCCTCCAGAGATCTCCTTTACCCCACCTGCACTCCACTCCCTACACAAGGTAATGAGAGGGACTCAGGAACATACACAACGCACAGAGGATTTAGTCTGTCCCAAAGTGGGAACAAAATCGTCTCCACCCTCTGGCATAGTTAATGCAGCTGCTTTGTTTGGGCTCCTTCTGAAATGAAAAAGAAGCCCTTTTTTCACTCTCTGTTCATGGGGTAAAGAGCTCAAGTGTTCCATGTCAGGTAGGGGAAATCAGGCTTGTGTTTTAGTCATCCACACGATATTTGCTGGCACCAGGCACACTTCTCCACCCCCCTGTCCCTCAGGTCTTCCATCCTGGCAGCCCTCACTGTACTAGACTAGAAGAGACCCAGGCTCCTTCGTGGAGTTTGCTTGACTTGTCCCCCAGTCCTGTCCTATTCCCCCCCGAGTCCTCTTCTCTTTCGAACCTCACTGACAAGGTCTTATTTTGCATGAAAAACATGGTGGGCTTATCTGTGCTATCAATTTCTGATAAACGTACATTTTAATCTTCGTCAGCCAGTGTTCCAGGCTCTAACCTTGCTTCAGTGTAGCTGCACAGCTCTTGCCCAGAAACGCTGTCGGCCAACTCAAAGCATGTATTCAGGTAGCTGAATACAGCCAGAGACCCTGACCTTCAGCTGCGTTGCTGTGCAGTAATCCAAGCCATCTGTGCTCAGCAACAATTAAAACCTTCAGATCTCTCAGGCGTTTCCTTCCTTTGATGATAACTTATGGGTTGCAGCAAAACTCGGAGGGAAACAGAGCAGTCTTTGGTGCCAGCTTGATTTCTGCAGGGCAGTTCTAAAGAGAGAAATCCCCACTTGATGTAACAGTTCTTTTCTCAGCTGAATTGCAGGTACTTAAGGTCTAACAAACCCTGAACGTTTAATTATTCTGATTGCCTCTTTTGCCCAGAGGGGCAGAGGTACCTTTTGTTTATGAAGCCAGAGTCAGACAAAATTATGAGGTAAAGTTTGTCGTGAAGAGCTCATGTCTCCCCTGTTGTCCAAATTTCTTTTTTTGGCCTCTCCTGCCAGCTTTCCATACCCTCAGAGGCCTTGCTGCCTTCTACTAATGAGATCCAAAAAAAAAGAAAGTTATTGTTCCACTCCTTATCTCCTTACCTCCTTTCTTTCCCTTCGAAATTCTTGAATCTTTATGCTTGTGACCTTTCCTATGAATTCCAGGGGAAATGCATTTAATAAATACATTCAATCAAAGTGTCCAAGAAAGTCTGTCACCCTTGGGAGATGGAGGTGAGGAGTTATAAGGAAAAGTCCTTACAGGGAAAAGAATTTGAAAAATAGTTATATGTATATGTATAACTGAATCACTTTGCTGTACATCTGGAACTAACACATTATAAATCAACTACAGTCCAATATAAAATAAAAATTAAAAAAGAAAGAAAGGTCCTGGTCCTTACAGAGAATTGCTTTCTGATGGAAAGATCAAATCCTTAGCACATCCCTGGGGAGGAGGAAAGAGTTGGTTGGCTGGAGTGTAGCAACTTACACTGTGTCCATTGCACTATTATTCTGTAGGAGCAAGCTGTTTTATCTATAAGACTGCTATGTTGCCTGGCCAGGGTATTGTTAAGTGGAATGTAAAATACATAATTTAATTTAGTTTTTATTTTATTTTTTAAAATGTATTTTATTGAAGCATAGTTAATTTACAGTGTTGTATTTTTTTAATGTTATTTCTTTTTTAAAAAATTTATTTTATTGACGTATAGTTGATTTACAATGTTGTGCTTATAATTTAATTTTAAAGTCCTGGGTTTTGAGAGTGGTGGGTCACCATCCAGAGGAGTAATGTGCCTGGAGCTTGGTGGTGTCACCCGACCTCCACCCCCATTTCACGTGTGGGATAAGGGACAGATGCTTCTAGTGGAAGGGTGGTATTCTGTTGGTATTTGCCAGGCCCTTGAGCTTGCACAGTTGTGGCTTCTATACTAAGAGACAAGGTCTTGGTTGGTTTTTATCGTTCCAGCCACTTACAGCATGTAACTGTGTGAAGAAAATGGAAACTGTAACCATTCTATTTTTGCTCTAGTTAAAAATACCTCAACACAGACAATGGCATCTCAACCCAGTATTTTTTCAAGATCATAGTATTCAATTCTTTCATGGCTGACCTTATTTATTTCTTTAAATAAACATGGCTGCATCTTTAGCTTTCTATATTTATCAAAATCCATTTGATAAATTAGTACATCAGGGAAGAGCAAATTATTCCAAGTTTTACTCACATGGTTACTGAGAATAAAGAAAGGGAATAGAGGAAGATGTCACAGGGGAATATTTCTTTACATTTGGGCTTTTGCTGCTGTGATGGATAGAAAACTGGAAAAGTGAATTGTGAACTGTCCAGTCAATTATACATTTTGTAGTGCATTTCTACATGCCACAGAGTTGTTGAGGGCTCTGTATAATCACTATTTAAAATATTCGTTCAAGTAGATTAAAATCTGGCATAGAAGATTTTTAAATATATTTTTCTTATGATAAAAGCAATATATATCTATTATAGAAAATGCATTGAATGTAAAAAAACATAAAAAAAGAAAATAAAAATGACCCATAATTCCTCCAGGCTAAGATGATATATATAAACATTCTAGGCTTTTAATCATTTTTCTGTGCATAAATTATTTTTAGACAAAATTGGCGTTGTGCCATGTATTTAGTTTTGTATCCTACATTTTTTACTTGATATGAAATCATGAATATTTCTCCATGATACTAAATAGGATGGTTTTAATGTCTATATAATATATACATGTAAAAACCTGTTTTTATGTAACTTCTAATGTGGCTGAATATTTTTAATGGGGTAAAAATATTTACCTTTTCATTTCTATAATTTTTTCCATGACTTCTTTTTAGCTTTTAATTTGTAAAAAGTTTCTGTGACCAAAATTTTAAAAAACACTGAAGGGAATATAGCTGATATTTTCTCATAACTGTAAAGGGAATATAACCTTTAAAAATTGTGAGTCACTATGTTGTACACCTGAAACATATAATATTGTACACCAACTATACCTCAATAAGAAATTTTTATAATAAAAAAAACTTAAGGAAAAATTAGAAATAATTATACTGTCTTTTGAAAAATAGTAAAACAAAGTATTCAAATAATACCAAATGTGTTGGGCTTCCCTGGTGGCACAGTGGTTAAGAATCCGCCTGCCAGTGCAGGAGACATGGGTTCGAGCCCTGGTCCGGGAAGATCCCACATGCCGCAGAGCAACTAAGCCCATGTGCCACAACTACTGAGCCTGCGCTCTAGAGCCTTTGAGCCACAGCTACTGAAGCCCATGCGCTTAGATACTGTGCTCCGCAGCAAGAGAAACCACCACAATGAGAAGGCTGCTCACCGCAATGAAGAGTAGACCCCGCTCGCCGCAACTAGAGAAAGCCTGTGCACAGCAACGAAAACCCAATTCAGCCAAAAATAAATAAGTAAATAAATTTATTTAAAAAAAGAAGAGGAGGTGTTCAAGACTTCGGCTTGCCCTGTAACAATGCATTCTGTGAAACGTTTGATGAACATTAACCTCCTAGCTCAATTCTTCCCTATATAAAGGAAAGGATAGTTTGTGCTATCTTGTGTCAAGATAGCACAAACACATTAAATAACCACTGTGTTCTACCACAATTATTTTGTAGACATATGCCCATGAACCTGACTTTCAAATTAATGGGAAGGGACACCCTTGATTTCCTAGTAGTGTTGAAAAGGAAGACAGGTGGACAAACACACACACACGCGCGCGCGCGCGCGCGCACTCAAAGGGAAAGCCCAAATGCATAGCAAGGTTTTTAACTAGTTCTAGACTATTCATTACATATGAAATTTAGGGTTTTAAGGTGATCTTTCTAATGTGTATACTATTTAACCAGAGTGCTCAAGTAAAAGCTAAAATATCGTGAATTTTAATCTCATCTCTTGTTGTTAATTTCCTCTGTAGTCAGTATAAAATAGTTGAACTGGCTGGTAGGAAACCTGACTCCCAGGGTCAATTCAGCTGTGGTCATGGGCCCATCACTGAAATTCTCCAAGACTCAGTTTCCCACCTGTGAAGTGGCAGTAATTACAGGGCCTTTAGGTGAAGCTGAGATAACTACGTGAGAAAGTACCATGAGCATTTTAAAAACCGTGGCCCAAGATACATCAAGCTATTATTATTATACTCCTATTGTTTAATTTCTCCACGTAGAAATGCAGCAATTAACTGAAATACCACCCAATGACACAATAAAACTCTCTTTGAGGTTTTAAAAGAGCTTTGAAGATGAAAGGACGCTAAGAGGTTTCTTCATAGGAGATCGGGTCGCAGCTGAATTTATTTTTAAATAATATAAGAGAGTCGGTGATTGTATTCAAGTGGAGGTACTAAAAATAGCATCTTTTAAAAATTGTTATTATAAAACTTAACATGAGAACGAATTGTATAATGAATTCCCATGTACCCATCAGGAATATTTAACAGCTGTCAATATTTTGCCACCCTTGTTTTATCCATTCCCTTTTCCTTTCTTTTGCTCAAGCAATTCCCAGACATCATATCATCCATACATACTTCAAAATATATTTCTAAAAACTATGCACATAAAAATAATGCCTTCATTGTCACTTAATAACTTTATCCTACAAATATTCCTATAATCATTTAAAAATAATAATACCATTATAACACTTTTGCAGCTTAAGAGCCCTTGGTAAATATTTTATACTTAGAACATCTCACTAAGGGACATACAGTCAAAATACTATTTTAAAGACATTCAGAACAATTATTTTCTTTGTGTGTCTGCAATACTAAATATCATTAGTTTCATTTACCTTAATGTGTTTTCAATTTGTAGGGGGGTTGCTTTTCCCCCTTTTGATAAAACGTTGATTTTAATTATGTAAACATTCACACAGTTCCAAAATCCAAACTATATACCAAGATATGTTCACATAGTTGTGATTCTATCTCCTGTGCCTCCACTGGTTCCCTCCATCCCTCTAGAAGTAACTAATTTTTATTATTTATTTTGGGTTATCCTTCTGTTGCTTCCTTTACTTTTTTATTTATTTATTTATTTATTTATTTATTTATTTTTGGCTGTGTTGGCTCTTCGTTTCTGCACGAAGGCTTTCTCCAGTTGCGGCAAGTGGGGGCCACTCCTCATCGCGGTGCGCGGGCCTCTCCCCGTTGCGGAGCACAGGCTCCAGACGCGCAGGCTCAGTAACTGTGACTCACGGGGCCAGTTGCTCCGCGGCATGTGGGATCTTCCCAGACCAGGGCTCGAACCCGTGTCCTCCGCACTGGCAGGCGGATTCCCAACCACTGCGCCACCAGGGAAGCCCTGTTGCATCTTCTAAAAAATATTCTCCAAATAGATAGCATGTGACAAACTGTTCTGCACTATTCTATTGGAATGATTAATGCTGGAGATCATTCCATAGCAATAGGTTGAGATTGTTCTCATTTCTTTTTATGGCTACATAGTATTATTTAGCCCATTGCCCAGTTGATGGATATTTGGGTTTTTCCATTTTTTAAATCGTTGTTATAAATAATGGTACAGTCATAACCTTGACCATGAGACATTTTATATTTTCGTCAGTGTGTCTTTGAAATTGTTTCCCGCAAGAGGAAATGTATATGTAATTTTGCTAGATATTGCTAGATTATCCTCCCCTAGAGTTGTACCCATTTTGCAGTCAAACAACAATATGTGATGTACAGCACAGGGAAATATAGCTGTTATTTTGTAATAACTTTTTTTTTGTGGCCACACCACGCAGCTTGTGGGATCTTAGTTCCCCGACCAGGGATCGAACCCAGGCCCTGGCAGTGATAGCAGCAAGCTCTAACCACTGGACCACCAGGGAATTCCCTGTAATAACTTTAAATGGAGTATAATTTATAAAAGTATTGAAACCCTATGCTGCACACCTGAAATTAATATAACATTGTAAATCAACTATACTGCAATTTAGAAAAAGAAACAAAGAGGATTGTATAATTGAAGATGTAATATAATGACAAGAATTAATTGAGTAAAAGACAAAATACTTTCATGATAAAAAAGAAAAAGTAGTCACTGTGATGGTTAATTTTTTTTTTTTTTTTTTTTTGCGGTACACGTGCCTCTTACTGTTGTGGCTTCTCCTGTTGTGGAGCACAGGCTCCGGATGCGCAGGCTCAGTGGCCATGGCTCACGGGCCCAGCCGCTCCGCGGCATGTGGGATCTTCCCGGACTGGGGCACGAACCCGTGTCCCCTGCATCGGCAGGCGGACTCTCAACCACTGCGCCACCAGGGAAGCCCGTGATGGTTAATTTTATGCGTCAACTTGCTGGTCTGAGGGATGCCCGGGTAGTTGGTAGAACATTATTTCTGAATGTGTCAGTGAGGGTTTCTGGAACAGATTAGTAATTGAGTTAGCACACTGAGTAAAGAAGACCCCCTCACCAGCGTGGGTAGGCATTATCTAATCCGTTGAGGGCACAAATAGGACAGAAGGGTCAATTAGCTCTCTCGGCTTGAGTGGGGATGTTTATCTTCTCTGGCCTTCAAACATTGGCACTCCTGGTTCTTGAGCCATCAGACTCAGACTGGGACTTACATACATCATTGGCTATCCTGGTTCTGAGACCATCAAGCTTGGACTGGGTACCACTGGCTTTCCTAAGCCCCTGGCTGGCAGACCAGATCATAGGACTTCTCAACCTCCGTAATCTTGTGAACCAATTCTTCATAATAAATCTCTTTTTATATACCTAAAAAACCAAAAAGCCAAACGAAAACAATCATGTGAGAACGCCTGTTTCCCTGCAACCTCAATAACAAAGTTGTCTAACTTTTTTGGATTTTTGCCAATTTCATAGAAAAAATGTTGTATCTTGTAGTAGTTTTAGTTTGCTTTTTTTCCCTTTCCAATTTTATTGAGATATAATTGACACACAGCATTATATATGTTTAAGGTCTATAGCATAATGATTTGACTTACACGTATCATGAAATTATTACCACAATAAGTTTAGTGAACATCCATCATCCCATATAGATACAAAATTAAAGAAATAGAAAAAAATGTTTTTCCTTGTGATGAGAACTCTTAGGATTTATGCTCTTAACTTTCACATATAATATACAGCAGTGTTAATTTTATTTATCGTCTACATTTATATCCCTAGTACTTATAACTGGAAATTTGTACCTTTTGATTGCCTTCGGCCAATTCTGTCTCCCCCATCCCCATTTTGCATTTTTATTGTGAGGTTGCACATTTTTTTTGTAGGTGTAAGGGCTATCTTCCTTTGTTTTTCTGTGAACTATCTGAACTTATCTTTTGCCTATTTTTCTACTGGGTTACTGCTCTTCTTGATGTTTAGGAACATTTTTTGGATTATGGATATTTGCTGTTTGTTACAAAATTTGCATCATTTTTTCCTGGTTTGTTAATTACCTTTCCCCTTATTTAAAAAATTAGGGCATAATTTTTTTTTTTTTTTTTTTTTTTTGCGGTATGCGGGCTTCTCACTGTTGTGGCCTCTCCCATTGCGGAGCACAGGCTCCGGACGCACAGCCTTAGCGGCCATGGCTCACAGGCCTAGCTGCTCCGCGGCATGTGGGATCTTCCCGGACTGGGGCACGAACCCGTGTCCCTTGCATCGGCAGGCGGACCCTCAACCACTGCGCCACCAAAGAAGCCCAGGGCATAACTTATATACAGCCCAACTCACCCTTTTTAGAGCACCGTTCAATGAGTTTTGACAAATGTATGCAATTGCGTAACCCACCATGACCACAATCAAGATTTAGAATAGTTTCTGTCATTTATCTTTGACTCTACCCATTGTATTCTATTTTGCCATGATTTTGTACTTTTTTTTTTAGCTGCTACAACCGTACTTAATGTAAACAGTTTCTTTCAACAAATATAATTCTTTTCTGAGTTTTTTGTTTTTTGTTTTTTTTTAAAGAAGATGTTGGGGGTAGGAGTTTATTAATTAATTAATTAATTTTTGCTGTGTTGGGTCTTCGCTTCTGTGAGAGGGCTTTCTCTAGTTGCACCTAGCGGGGGCCACTCTTCATTGCGGTGCGCAGGCCTCTCACTATCACGGCCTCTCTTGTTGCGGAGCACAGGCTCCAGACGCACAGACTCAGTAGTTGTGGCTCAGGGGCCCAGCTGCTCCGCGGCATGCGGGATCTTCCCGGACCAGGGCACAAACCCATGTCCCCTGCATTAGCAGGCAGATTCTCAACCACTGCACCACCAGGGAAGCCCCTCTCTTCTGGGTTTTAAACAAACATTACATAGCCTGAATGTACATTCTACCTGGTAAGGACACATATAACTAATAAAGTGCATTTTTTTTTTTTTTCTGTTAAAGCAAAGCTGAATAGGGTTGCTCTTTTTTATTTGAGGGGTTGTGGGACAAGCAGTAGTATTGCAGGAAAGGGGGACCCCTTCCAGGGCCTGAGAGTGGGAAATGAATTGTTCGAGGAGACACACGTGCTGACAAAGCAAGAGACTTTATTGGGGAAGGGGCACCCGGGTGGAGAGCACCAGGGTAAGGGAACCCAGGAGGACTGCTCTGCCACGTGGCTCCCAGTCTCCAGCTTTATGGTGATGGGGTTAGTTTCTGGGTTGTCTCTGGCCAGTAACTCTAACTCAGGGTCCTTCCTGGTGGCGCACGCATTGCTCAGCCAAGATGGATTTCAGCAAGAAGGATTCTGGGAGGTTGGTAGGACATATGGACTGGAGTCTCCTCTCTCCTTTTGACCTTTCCCAAATTCTTCCCATTGGTGGTAGCTTGTTAGTTCTGTATTCCTTACCAGGACCTCCGGTTTAAGATAACTCGTGCAAGTGGTTACTATTGGGCCTGGTGGTTCCCCCAATAGCAGGTTGAAGGTGCAAAAAGGAATATGGCAGCCTTTAAAGGACTTTTGGTAGTTTTGCTATTTCCAATGTGCTACTGAGGGGGATCAGGACACAACACCCCAAAATACTAAAGATCCTTTTGAGTGGAAAGCAACTGAGAAACAGCCAACTCCAGAAAAGCTCTAAAACCAGAGTATAAATTTCCCTTTTGTAAAGGAAATTTCCATTTTTATAAAGGAGATCTCCATTTGTAAAGGTGTCTTCCTCTCCTGTAGGCAGAGAATGGCCAGAGACTCTTATCATATGAGAGGACTTAAGTCTGCTTAACTAATCCTACTAAACAAACCTTATTTACCTGGTGCCCTTCCTACAACCGCCCCTCCTCCTTTGCCATAGTCCTAGACCCCTTTCACACTGATAGAAAGATATTTAAACCCTGGGTCTACTGCCCCTTTGGGCTTTCCATCATTTTCTGGGAAGCTCCCTCCTGCCTATGTAACAAATCCTTTTCTCTAAATGTGTCTTTTGTCAGTTTAATTTGTAGGGCCCTAGAACCTGGACCTAAGAGGATAAAGGAAAAAGTTTCTTCCTCCCCCTGTGACTTCCCCAGGTAAAATGTACATTCAGGCTGTATAATGATCATTTAAAATCCAGAAGAGAAACATATTTGTTGAAAGAAACTGTTGACATAAGTCATGGTTGTAGTAGGTTTTTTTTTTTAAAAAAGGACAAAATCATGGTAAAATAGAATACAATAGGCAGAGTCAAAGGTACGTGATGAGAAGTGTCCTAAATCTTGATTGTGGTCATGGTGGGTTACACAGTTGTATACAATTGTCAAAACTCATTGAACTGTCTTTATTACTTGCATTTTTTGAGTTTAGCGGGAGGTTGAATTTTGCTAGGTTGTTTTTGACAGCAGCAGTCAGTGATACAAAGTTCAAGGATTTGGAGTCATGTCTCACAATGCAAAACCAGCACTCATCCTCTCTGCACTGTGAGAGTCCCTCACAAAACCACAGGAAGTTTCACAAGAGATGGTCAAGCTTGTTTGTTCTTCTCTGGTTGGTGTTACAACACAAGCCCCTGACCCTGCCTTCCAACACTCTCCTTCATGTCAAACCCGGGCTGGTAGTTCCCAAATGCCTGGAAGATAAAGTCTTAACTCCTTGGCTTATATTTCTACACCGTGGCCCCTCACCTCTCTTGTCAACTTTTCTTCTCATCTTCAAGTGTTTGAATCAGCCATTTAATAGGCTGTGCTTAAGTTTCTGCTGGTGACCTTTCCTCTCGTCCCCGAACTTCCTACTCTCTTCTCTGCCTGTCTCTCTGCTTTATGTCTCATCAAATCTCTTCACATTTTCTGATCATTGGTTTATATTTTGATACATTCTTCATAGATGGCCTTGGCACAGTCTGTCTGTCACCATTATGTAATGGTTCCCTTGGGTATGTTTTTCTCACCAACTGAAGTATGAGCTTTTGGAGAGCAGGGAACCTACCTTACACTTCTTTTATACTTTACCTGGTTTCTCTGGTGCTGTGCACATAGTGAGGTCTGAAATGGTACTTAATGTAACAAAAGAATGGAGGTTACAGAGCACCAGAGGAGAGCAGGGGAGAGCTTTAATCCTCCTCCAGAAATCTAGCCCCATCAGCAATTCGTCTCTTCTTTTTTTTTTTTTTATGTAACTTAAAAAAAAAAATTATTTAATTTATTTTATTTTTTTGGCTGTGTTGGGTCTTTGTTGCTGCACGGGCTTTCTCTGGTTCCGGGGAGCGGGGGCTACTCTTCGTTGCGGTGCGCGGGCCTCTCATTGCAGTGGCTTCTCTTGTTGCGGAGCACAGGCTCTAGGCGTACAGGCTTCAGTAGTTGTGGCTCACAGGCTTAGTTGCTCCGTGCCATGTGGGATCCTCCTAGACCAGGGCTTGAACCCGTGATCCCTGCATTGGCAGGTGGATTCTTAACCACTGTGCCACCAGGGAAGCCCTCTTCTCTTCTTTTATGTGGACAATTTATGTAGCCCAGTTTATGCTGCCCCTAAGGCCTCCTCCATAGAAATTCTGACCATTACGTTTCCTGGACAAAAAAAAAAAAAAGCATTAATATTTAGCTAAAGCAGTTGCCTTAAGACACAGATTTCAAAGTCAGACATTTTGGGCTCTGGGTATAGGTACTATTTACTGAAAAACAGTCCTCAGATCTCTGCCTTGTGTTTGTGATAAATGTTCCACAGTCAACCAGTGTTGAGGAGAATTTTCCTCTACCCTTCAAAGGTTCTTTTGGCTGGTCTAATAATCAAATTGACATCAGACAGATTAACAGGAGAAAAGCAAATTTAATTTCATATGTATGGGAAGTTCGAAGACAGAAGGCTAAAATGAGGTATAGATGCCATCCTGAGCTAAGGAATGGGAAAGGGGCCTGGGTCTTCACCGGGGAGGAGGGCAATTCACAGGACAAGAAGAAGAGCAAAAAAAACCTTTTTTTTAAATAAGGATAAAAATAAAAAAAAAGAGGAAGAGCAGACTGTTTGGTAATCAGATGTTTGCCCTGCCATGCAGATAGGTCACGCAGATAAATTTATCTCTGGTAATAATTATCATTCTGGGAAAGACCCCCAATTTAAATTCTTCTAGCTAGTTAAGGCAGAGGCAGACGTTTCTCTTGAGCCTGCAGGGTTTTGACTGCCTTTAGCTCAAAATAATCCACATGCCAAAGTGGCACATTTTGGGGAAGCTTGCTCTGAACCCCTTCACCACAGAACTCTCCCAATTCTCCATTCTTCCCTCCACCTCCCAGCCCCTTGAGATTAGTTACATTTTAAGCAAAAATTGCAGAAAATGTCCTTTTATTCTTCACAGCTTATAAAATGAACATGTCTGTGGAGAGAACATCGCTTGACAAGTAGGCTCAGCAATGGATAGTGACTTTTTTTTTTTTTTTTGCGGTATGCGGGCCTCTCACTGTTGTGGCCTCTCCCGTTGTGGAGCACAGGCTCCGGACGCGCAGGCTCAGCGGCCATGGCTCACGGGCCCAGCCGCTCCGTGGCACGTGGGATCCTCGCGGACTGGGGCACGAACCCGTGTCCCCTGCATCGGCAGGCGGACTCTCAACCACTGCGCCACCAGGGAAGCCCGTAACTCCTTTTTTTTAAATCTCCCAGTCACAGCTCTGGTTTTAGAGGCCCCTGCAAGAGATGATGCCCGTGTGAATGGGCCATAATAATGGTGACTATTCCATGGCGGAATGGGTGCAGGTTCTACCTACCTGTATTCAAAATAAAAGATCTGGAGCTAAAAGCCCTTGGCAGAAGTGTCGGGGTAGGGTGGGGACTTAAATTAGTTGGAAGGACTGGTCAAAATAAATATTGGAAACTTCGAAGTCCCAGCCAATTGAATAAGAATAATCACTTCTCTCATTTAAAAATTTCAGATAGCAAATATGTTTCACACAAATACACTCTGTTATAACGCATTTCAAATCAATGAACTGCAAATCATTCTGGCTGGCAGAAACCTGGTTTTTCTCTGAGGCAGTCTGAGTAGGTTGGTTAAGTCCCAAAGGCAATGTAGTACAGTGGTAAGGAGGGAAAACATAGGAGCTAAGACTGTTTCATCCAGGGTAGCTGTTATAGTTACTCCATGCTTCTTTTTCATCAGGGGATAAGGATGGGGCTTTGGGGGATTAAATGAGTGAATACAGACCAAGCACTCAGAATAGTGCCTGGCACATAGTAAAAGCTAAATAAATGTTCAGTGAATTTTATTTATTTATTTATTTTTAATGAAGTATAGTTGATTTACAATGTTGTGTTAGTTTCCAGTGTACCGAAAAGTGATTCATATACATATATAATTTTTCAGATTCTTTTCCATTATAGATTATTATAAGATATTGCATATGGTTTCCTGTGCTATACAGTAGGTCCTTGTTGTTTATCTATATTTATTTTTGCCTTGTCTGAGTGATCCTCTATGGTAATAATATCTTAGGAATTAAAAAACAAGATACCAATTGCTTCAGGTTTTTTCCTATAGGATTTCTTTCATTGAACGTGACTAAGCTAGTACTTTAATGAAGGCAAACAAAGTATGTTTACTCAGTAAAATTCCCAACTATTTGAGGAACAACTCACCTAATTAAGTTTTAGTTTCAAATGCCCTCTGGAAGTATCTTTGCCAAAATGATTCAAAATGATGTTTTTAATGTTTCGTTTGGGGTTTTGGGTTTTTTTTGCTCATTTGAGGGCAACTAGAATTTTCATTCTAGAATTTTCATTCACCATGTATAGGTCCATCTTTTTAGCTTGGCTTATAAAAATTCTCAACTGACCCATATGTAGTTAATGGTAAGTGGGAAATACCAATGAATGTCTTAGACCCCAGTGGTGGTTTTGTGTGGTGTTGGGTTTTTACAATTTATGAAGCTATAGCAAACAAAATTTTATTTTTGCTATATTTGGCTTTTCAGTCTTAAACTAATTTTTACTCTGCGGTATTTTTGCTTGTTTTCTGTTGAGATTTGCATGAGAAAAGGCATGTTTAGGCATTGATGTGCTAAATGTTTTTTCTCCTGTCTTCACAATTTTCTCTTACACCATCGCAAACACCCAGAGTGCCTAAACCAAGATCATATTAGATTTTTATCCATCTGGGCCTTATTGAAACTATTCTAGTAGTTATTGCCTTTTTAAAATAAAACATTTTTCACAAAATAGTGAGTCTTCAGATGTTTTAGGGCTGAGGCCCCCTCCACTTATTCTATAATCCGTGAATGTAGTTCCTTGTAGTGTTAAAATGTAATTGATTAAAAAGTCGCAGTTTTAGTTTCCTTTTGATTTTAAAATTAAGAAATATTCCAGGCATACGAAAAATACAGAAAATACCATAAAAATCTCTTTTCAATACCTATATAAAATATTTATTAACATTTTAACATATTTTCTTTGCTCTTTTCCTTTTTAAATAAATAAAATGCCACAGCTACAGTTAGAGATTGCTCCCCATTCTTCTTCTGAAGGGAAGCCTTCTCATCTGTCTTTTGTTTATCTTTTAATGGAGACAAGTAATTATCACTTGAGAGTTGGTGTTAACTCAAGGGCTTTGAGGGTCCCAGAAAGAAGGTAACATGATAAAGTATCATAATGATAAAGGACTTTTTCATCAGCTATGTGCTTTCCCTTGGCCAGTTCTTGTCAGAGTAATGAGGAAATGCAGAAGCCCAAGATGACATCTACTTAGACACAGACACCAAACTATGGGGTTAATTTGGGAATAATCATGCCAGGTAGTATCCTTTGTGTAAAATATTTTGGCTCATTCTAGTAGGTCCTAGTTAGGTTGGATTAGCAAATCTAGCGATGGGAAAGACCATTTGTTTTTTCCTTCATCTTGTCCTATACACCTGGGTAACCCCCAGGTTCATAGGTAGTGTATCATTTTCTTGTGTACTGGGGATGTGTCCAAACATGGAAATATTAGCCTTACCTGTAATCATATTAGCTAACATTAATTGAGTTGTTTTTATGTGCCAGGCACAGTGTATTATGAGCCTCATTTTATTTATTCCCTGTAAGAACTCTTCAAGATAAGTACTGTTATCCCCCATTTTCCAGATATGGAATGGAAGGTTAACCAAGTTAGACAATATGCTGTTGGTTACACCATCTTGGCCTGCATTTCAACATAGGCAGTCTGATTTCCAAGCCCATATAGTTGACCACCAAACACACAGCCTTCCAGATATTATATTGTTTATTTCTGTTGTCATGAACAAAATGGATGTAACAAGAGTGATGGTTGATGCCACAGTCCCTGTTTGTGTTGAGACAGAAGAGTTACTGATTGTACTAGTGTAGCTACCCTGGTGCATATCCTCTAAGTATCAGCTGTGAAGCGATGAACTGCCATCATCTTTAAGTTTGAGCATCATGGAATTTTTGAGAGAAATTTTAGCATGTCTCGTTTCCTTTTTTAAAGCCATTTTATTAAAAAAATTTTTTTTATTATTATTATTATTTTAGGCCACACCATGCAGCATGCAGGATCTTAGTTCCCCAACCAGGGATTGAAACCGTGTCCCTGCACTGGGAGCACGGAGTCTTAACCACTGGACTACCAGGGAAGTCCGTAAAGCCATTTTAAAGACCAATCCCTTTGGATGCGTTCTGTTTGTTTCAATGTGAGAGAATGACCTTTCTAAATTATTTTCAGGGGAACAGTGTATCATTTTGAAAATCTTACTTCTGATTCTCTCTGTGTCTCTACTGATGCTCTCCAATGTCAAGGAGAACAGAACTTGGCAGAAACATGATGAGAGGGACTTTCCAGCAGGAAAAAAAAAAATGATATGATGGGACTATCTCAAGATAATATGGGCTGACTCAACTGGCTAAACAGTTTAAAAAAATATATTATCTCACATAACAAGGAGTCCTAATTAGGGCACCTTCAAAGTTGGTTAATTCAAAGACCCATGCCAGTTCTTTGCATCATTCTGCTTTGCCATCTCTAGCCTCTCAGTTTTGTCTACAAAATGGCTACAGAATTCCCGGGAACCACACTTAGGCATGACAAGATCCAGTGGAAGACAGCCTTATTTGGTGAGTCTCTTTTCAAGGTGAGGAAAAATTTCCCAAAGGACACCCAGCTGACGTTCCCTCAGGTCTCAAAGTCTCAATGGCCAGGTCTGTAGGAGACCTGCTCACACCTAAAGGGATCCCTGGCAAGGGCCATGGGACACCACAACTGACTGAAAAATCAGTTTTCTCCCAAGCTGGGATTGGATCACCTTCCCTGGGAAGGGAGGATTCCTGAACTAAAGTCCTTGTTTGGTTAACAAGGAAGTGAGTAGTGGATATTGAGTATGTAACAGGGCCTAATATTTAGGTCAAGAAAGACTAATATTTGCTTGGCCTTATTTTATGCTTAGGGCTTTACATGCGTTCTCTTGTTTAATCCTTAAAGTAAACTAAAGGAGCTAAAACAGGGACATTGTTATTTCCATTTTACTTATGATGAACCTGAGGCGGAGAAGCTAATTAAATTATTAAAGATCACACAAGAGTAAGTGACAGTGTTATTCAAATTCAGGCCTGCCTAACCTCTGAGGCCACGCTTCTTCCATAGGACAAAGGTATCAAAGCAACAGTTGTCTGTCAATGTGACCTTTATTATAAATCTCCCAGATAAATTACCTCACTTTTTAGTATAACTTAAGAATATCACCTACAATTATGGTTACACAAATGTAGTCATAGCATACATGCTGTTTCATGACCTGTTTTAAAAAATACTTGCTAATCTCATGAATGAAAAATGTACCTTGTTGTTTTCATTTGCTTGAGTTTTCATAAGCCTTAACAGTTTATTTTCTGCCCAGCAACCAAAGGATTCCTTTAAAAAGGTAAGTCAAATCATGTCATTCCTCTGCTCAAAACCTCCAGTGGTTTCTCATCTCAGAGTAAAAAGCAAAATCAAAGTCCCTGTAATTGTTTTCAAGGTACTATAGGAACAGTAACCTTTCTGTCCCTGTAACCTTTTGTATCGCAATTCCTATAACTCTTCCACTCACCCATGTCGGACACACTGACTTCTCTGCTGTTATTCAAACATGCCAATGCACTCCTGCCTCAGGGCCTTTGCACTTGCTGTTGTCTGCCTGAAATATTTTCCCCAAGGATATCTGCATGGCTAGCTCCTTACCTCCTACATCTTTGCTGAAAAGTGACCTTTTTGGTGAGAGTGTCAACAACCAGTCTATTTAAAACATTCTTCATCTTTCTTCCATAATTTTTTTTCTTCTTCCATAATTTTTACGTGAGAGTACTTATTACCTTCTGACATATTATATAATTTCCTTATTCATTTTGCCTATCTCCCTCTAACCTTCACTAAAATACATGCTCTCCTAAAACAAAGATTTTTGTCTCTTTTGTCCGGTGATATATCCTGTGCTGAAATTAGTGTTTGGCAGATAGCGTGTGCTCAATAAATATTTGTTGACTGAATGAATGTTTTAATTTATAAGTGACTGATAACGTATTTCTATTTCTCCTTTTTTTAATAGTTTTTATATACTTTAAAAAATATTTATTTATTTGGTTGCACTGGGTCTTAGTTGCAGCAGACAGCCTCCTTAGTTGTGGCATGCAAACTCTTAGTTGTGGCATGCATGTGGGATCTAGTTCCCTGACCAGGGATCAAAGCCGGTCCCCCTGTATTGGGAGCACAGTCTCAACCACTGCACCATCAGGGAAGTCCCTATTTCTCCTTTTATAAACTGATTGTAATGTCCCTTGCTTATTTTTTCATTAGGTGTTGAAATTCTAATTGATTTATATGAGCTCTTTGTATTTTAAGGATACAGTTATGCACAAAATATTTCCCCCAGTTTTTCCCTGTCTTTTGCCAATTATGTGTGTTAAAATATTAAAAATTTTACATAGTCAAACCTAGAAGTCTTTTCCTCTGTGATCTTGTGTTTTATTAGGACAAGTTGACAAAAAAGAAAAATTTTACCTCTAAATATATTTAGTCAAAGGGTGAGCTGTGTCTAAATTTTTTTTCTACATTTATTATATTGATATTTGAGTTTCTACTATTTGTGGATATATAGTACTTAAAGAATCTGATTTAAACTTCGTGATTTATAATCACATTTATAGGATTATTTTTCTCCTGGGTGGTTTATTTGGTGAGCAAAAAGGGTTATAACTGTTACTAAAGCCTCTTCTTACAAATTCTCCTGTGTATTTGACAGTAAGTCCATTCAGCTGAACTTAGTTGCACACATTTTAGTTATTCCATCCCCTTCCCTGAATTTTAAACGTTAAAAATGCTTAATCTGACATTTTGAATTTTTTTTTTGCGGTACGCGGGCCTCTCACTGTTGTGGCCTCTCCTGCTGTGGAGCACAGGCTCTGGACGCGCAGGCTCAGTGGCCATGGCTCACGGGCCCAGCCGCTCCGCGGCATGTGGGATCTTCCCGGACTGGGGCACGAACCCGTGTCCCCTGCATCTGCAGGCGGATTCTCAACCACTGCGCCACCAGGGAAGTCCGACATTTTGAATTTTTACAGACAAATATTAATATTTTTTTTTTGCGCTACATGGGCCTCTCACTGTTGTGGCCTCTCCCGTTGCGGAGCACAGGCTCCGGACGCGCAGGCCCAGCGGCCATGGCTCACCGGCCTAGCCACTCCACAGCATGTGGGATCTTCCCGGACCCGGGCACGAACCCGTGTGCCCTGCATCGGCAGGCGGACTCTCAACCACTGCGTTACCAGGGAAGCCCCAAATACTAATTTTGTGAACCAAATTTTAAATTCATAATATTTTTTTATCAAGAATACTACCAGGGGAACTGCCTGGCTGTCCAGTGGTTAGGACTCCACGCTCTCACTGCCTAGGGACCAGATTCAATACCTGGTCAGGGAACTAAGACCCCACAAGACACGTGGTGTGGCCAAAAAAAAAAAGGTACTAAAGTTTGCCCAAGTGTTTAAAAAAAAAATACTATGAGAAAAATATAGATATATGATTACTATGCTGATTTAGGAAACAGAATGCCAATTCTTCCTTCCTTTATTTATTTATTGCTTTTTGTTGTTTAAAAGCAGTGCTTCTACTTCATTATTCAATTATGCCTTTTTGTTACACCTGATTCTAATGGTGTGCTGACAGGTATAAAAATTAATTCTGTCCTTTGGAACTTAAAAACACTACCAGGAAAAAATCCTATTTATGGTATGGTGGATCACAAAGCACTTTAATGTATTTTTTTTTTAATATGTTTCTTCAAAGTATTCAGAAACTGCGTAAAATAATTTGTTCTGTGTGCGGTTATTTCCTTCTTTCCATTCACAGTAAAACAAGTTGTTTAAATTCTTTAACATACACATGACTCTTAAATTGGAGTATTTAATGAGGATTATGTTAATGAAATAATGGAAACCAAATGACAAAAATCTATCATAAAGTAAGTATATCATCTCATTCCCTTACATTAGGTTATGTACATGGCATACATAGGGATCAGCTTAGACTGGGTGAAACAATATAGAATTAGAATTCCTGGTTTCTAATTATTCAGTATCTGTGTGGCTGGGAAGGCTTTAATGTTGCAGCATCTTTAAAATGGGCTGTAACTCCAAGGCCTGCCTCCTGGGGTTGCTGTGAATCCCTTGGGTTAATAGACAACTTTGCAAACTGGATGTAAGCCAGAAGGAAGATAGAGCAGGTATGCAAGCCTTCTTTCTGCCTGAAATAGGATGACTCAAGAGCCAATTCTCTCCTTCTCATCTCTGGGCCAGCTGTCCCTCCCCGCTAGTCCACAAGCGACCATGGCTGACACGGACCAAGCAGAGGACCTAGAAGGGTATCTGAAGATCTTTAGATCATAATGATCCCAGCCCTGCCACCTTACAGCTCCCTTCCTTACTTTAAACCTCAGCTGCTCTAGGTGTAAAATGAGCATAAAATAGTCCTAACTACCTTATAGAGTTGTTTTGAGGACTAAAGGAGATAATGCAAGAAAGTTTAGCTATAATGGCTGAAAAATTTGTTTTCTAACCCGTCTCTTCCCCTCCTAAGAAACCTCTCCTAAAGTCGGCTTACTCTAGCAGGGCTGAAACTTCAAAACAACCTTTCGGTCAGGATCTCTGCAAGGAAATTAGTGTGATTTAAATCAATTCAATAACACCAAGGTGTAAATGACTAACATCCACAGGTGGCTTGGAGGAAAAATTTGCATTTTGAAAGAGGATTAAGCTGACAGAAAGGATTCAGAAAATAGGGATTTTTTTTTTTTTTTGAGGAGGGTGAATAGAGTTCCCTGAACCCTTCACCCCAACGCTGAAATCATGCCTTGTAGGTTTAAAGAGGATTGTGGAAGGGGACATTTAAAAAGCACGTTTAATTAATACATACTCGAACTGCAGAACTAATTCACTCCCCTTCGCACCAAGTGGCCTCAAAGATCATAATGACCTTGGCGGTCCTTATCTGGGAATGAACCCTCACTAGAAAGAAGGGCGAGAGGGAAAGACCGAAGCTCAACTGAATTTCCGGAAAGGATGTTTTCATTTGAATAAACTCAAGCCAGTCGTTACCTCCCCATTCGTCTCAGCTAACTTTTAACCCTCCTGGAGGGCCGAGCTGCCGGAATTCAGGACGGGGCGAAACGGCTGCGGGGCGCCTGAGGGTCTTGTGGGGGGGGTCCCTCGGCCGGGCAATCTCCACTGCCGCCAGCTGGACCCCGAAAAGGGGCGAGCAGTGCGGGGACAGCGGAGAAATTTCCCTGCTCTGCTTGGGCCCTCCCCCAAACCCGAGTTAGCCGGGCGTGGGGCGGGTGGACTGATCTCAGAGGAATTGGCAGGATCCGGGAGGCTGGGGAAGCGGCCGGGAGCACAGACGCAGGCATCGTGGCGGGGCTCCCGGGGTTCCCCAAATACAGCTAGGGAAGAGCAGCACGCCTAGAACAAGCCGGCTGCGCCGCCCCCACCTGCGGCCGCGCTGGGAGTGCCCAAGCCGCGTGCGGAGCGTCCCGGGCCTTTCGGGGCGGGGCCCCAGGGGCGGGGTCGCAGGGAGCTTCAGGGCCCCAGCCGCGCCCAGAATCGGGCCGGGAAGCCGGGAGGCGGCAGGAGGGGCGCGGACGGCCGAATTGAGCGGCGGCCGCAGCTGCAGCAGGACGGCCCGCCGGCGGCTCGGGGCCGCGCGCCGGGAACCTCGCGGGGCGGGCGGGCGCGACACCCCCTGCCTGGCCGCCAGCTCCCCGGGGAGGCGGCCCGCGCGCGACGGGACCAGCAGCATGAGCAGCGGCTACAGCAGCCTGGAGGAGGACGCCGAGGACTTCTTCTTCACCGCCAGGACCTCCTTCTTCAGGAGAGCGCCCCAGGGCAAGCCCCGCGCCGGCCAGCAAGTGAGTGGCGTGCCCGGTAGG
The DNA here is from genome assembly GCF_005190385.1 of Monodon monoceros. Taxonomy (NCBI): domain Eukaryota; kingdom Metazoa; phylum Chordata; class Mammalia; order Artiodactyla; family Monodontidae; genus Monodon; species Monodon monoceros. The sequence goes on from NW_021703783.1 coordinate 49,142,298, forward strand.
CGCAGTAGCCGGCGCTCGGTCGCTCCCGGGGAGTCCCGGCGCGGCGGGACACCCAAGTCCACGGGTCTCCGCGGGGCGCGCGGGGGGATGCTCGCGAGGGACGAGGAGGAGGAGGAGACCTCCGAGAAGGGGTTTCTGTCTTTCCGGATGCCGGGGTAGTGCCTTGAGCTTGCGCGTGCGGGCGTGCGCGGGGCTCCCTGGGGAGGGAAGCCGGAGGGAGGGCGGGGAGGCGGAGGGCCCGCTCCCGCCTGCTGCGGCAGATGGCCTCTGTTGCTCTGCCTCCGGCGGCCGGCGGCTGGGGGGGCAGTTCTGAGAGCCAGGAGGCGTCCGCCGGCCACTCCCCGCTTTTCCCCTGCGCCTGGGGACGCCCTTCGCCCCCTCGCGGGCCTCACGCCGGCCCCCACTATTAGTCCGTTCCCTGGCCTGTGGCCCCTGGAGTGGCCTGGGGGCCGTGTAACACCCGGGAGAGGACGTGGGGACCTGGCCTCCCCTACCTTCCCGGTCCAGGCGCCTCTCGTGGCGGTATCGGTGGGGGAGCGCTGAGAGGAACGCCTGGCCAGACCAGAGCAGGCGTTCATTAAATCTTGGTAGCGGGAGTCAAGGTTATGCGGTTGCAGTAAAGTCAATTGTATAGGTGCCTCGAATGTTTTGCAAACAAGTTCCGGTGCTAGGTAGGATCGGCCGGCGAGAGCTGAGCCTTCGGCTGGTTTCTTCCTTTTTTGGAGGAAGCGTGCAGTGTGGGAAGCATGACTTGGGAGAAGATGGGAAGACTTGGGCCGGTTTCGCCGACCGTGACAGTGTCAGGGAGGTTACCCCGAAACAGGACACTTGGGCAGACTTCGAAGTCGGGCGCTTGAACCCCGCGGCCTCCTGGCCCTGGGAGCCACACCAAGGAAGCCCTGCCAACCCTGACGTGCTCGTATCAGATGAGAGAAGGCTGGACTGGAACAAATTGGTTGCTCTTAAAAAACAGTAGGCGCGCTCCAGACATCGCCATCAGACTTACTTCTAGAGACTAGAAGCAAGGAAAATCGTTCAGGGCCGGGTGATGCCTTCTGGGAGGGGTGAGGATGGAGTAATGTGTCAGGGTTTCCTTGCCAGACTGTTAAAGTTTATTTAACCACTTTGTGAGGTCAAATTTCTTGTTACGATTCGGAAGTTTTTTGAACCTCTTAACTTCCAAACCAGAAGGGGGGAGAGGGGAGAGGGAAGGGCAAGAGTGAAGTCGGGTACCCTTATTCAGTAGCAGTTAACCCCAAGTGAAGTTCTGGTTCAGTAGGTCTCTGTTCTTTATTGTTTCTAAGGCTTAAAGCCATACTATTTACTAGTCACTTTAACCTGAGGCTGCTGTAACGAATGCCGCAAGCTAGGTGACTTTAACAAGTATGTGTTTCTGACAGTTCCAGAGGCTACAAGTCTGAGATCTGGGTGCCAGCATGTCGGGTTCTGATGAGGGCCCTTTCCTGGCTTGCAGACAGCTGACTTCTGGCAGTGTCCTCACCCAGAGAAAGGGCTGCCTCTTTCCCGCTTAAGAGGACACTCATACCATTGTGCGGGGGGCACCCTCAAGACTTGGTTACCTCCCAAAGGCCCCGCATCCCAAATCCTGTCACATTAGGGCTTCATCATGTGAACTGGGCAGGGGTGGGGCAGAAACATTCGGTCCATAGCAAGTGAAATCTTATTTTTAGTGGAGTGTATTTTAAGGACAGGAGTTTGCTGTGAGGTTTCGAAGTCAGAAATAACCGCCCTCCAATCACTCGTAGAAGGATTGCATTTCCTTGTGCTTTTTTCACTTTGCTTTTCTCTTTCTTTCTTGACCTCCCCTTTCTTTCCTTTCTCTACTTTTTTGCTGTCATCATTTGACACTTGGAATAGAGATTGTCAGAGATGGTTGTGGTAGTTTGAAGTCTATTCCGGAGGTGACTAGTATCTCCAAATAACTAGCTGGTCCTGAATTCTCCAGGTGTGAGATGCTCCTTGACAAGAACCGAAGTATCCAGGTTGAACTTGTATGAAAACGCTTTAAAAGTAAAAATAGGTGGCGCAGTGGTTAAGAATCCACCTGCCAATGCAGGGGGGACATGGGTTCGAGCCCTGGTCCGGGAAGATCCCACATGCCGCGGAGCAACTAAGCCCGTGCGCCACAACTACTGAGCCTGCGCTCTAGAGCCCGCGAGCCACAACTGCTGAGCCCCCGTGCCACAACTACTGAAGCCCGCACGCCTAGAGCCCGTGCTCCGCAACAAGAAACCCACACACCACAACAAAGAGTAGCCCCCGCTCGCCACAACCAGAGAAAGCCCGCGTGCAGCAACGAAGAACCAACACAGCCAAAAAGAAATAAAATAAATAAATAAATTTATTTTTAAAAAAAAGTAAAAATATTTTTTTCTGGGTTTATACACACAGTGTTTCTATGTTACACTCATTAACTTATGTAATATTCATCTAGTATATATATATATTATACTCATTTAATGTTACTTATTAAGTATTTAGAATTGGTTTGACATCAATATGTATTTTGAAGATTGTGCTGAAAATCAGGACAGTAAGACCTAGACCTTTGCTTAAAGAGCTTCAAAGTATATTCTGAAACTTTATTGCCTGTGTATTTCCCCTTCTAACATAACACATACAGGGTGCTGAGTTAGAGGACTTATTAGAGGACTTATTTGCCAGTTGGAGAAGGTGTTCTAATTGAATTTTTGTGGGCATTTGGGTTTATTTAGAGTGAGTCTGTTAAATTCCTGATAAGATTTGTGAGTTAAATTTAAAGCAAGGCACTCTTAATACAGAACATTTCTTTTACCTGAGGTTAGATAAGCCTTTTTTCATTTTTTACGCTGGTGATTGTAAGAATTAGGTAGGCACTTCTGCCATATGGTGTAGAAGTGAAATTTATCGTTTCTTCAGAGAGATGGGAAGAGAAGTGTTGTCAGAAGGATCTATTATTGATAATAGTGAGTTTTTTGGTGCTATACCACCTGGTGGAAAAGCCAGGAAAATGTGGTTTCTAGAACTCTTGAAAATATCCAGGGAAAGCAAGATGTTTGTGGTAAAAGCAGGATGGGGAGAAAGGGGGTTGAGAAATTTCTTTCTTCTCTTGCCAGGCAAAGGAACATAGCCCAACTTCTTTCTTTCTCCAAGAATAACAAAAATGTTATTTTCTTTCTTATTTTATATTGGTGCCCTCTTTAAGAAAGAAAAAAAAAAGAAAGGAAAAGGCTTAAAAACCGGTCTGAAAGATACAGAGGGAATGAACATGTGTGGCTTTTTGGTGGTAGTTTGAATGTCATGCTTACTGCTGTATCCCCAGGGCCTCCATCAGTAAATATTAGTTGAAATGAATGAATTCTTTCCTGGTTTGATAATTGTTGGCTCTTTATGGGTTTTCAATGTACCCTGTCTCATGATTCTTCCAAGAATCCTCTGAACATTAACCTAATGAAAGGTTAGGCCTTGTTAAGTGGTTCACCAAAGACCTCCATTTAGGTGGGGGAAAGGCAGAACTCATTTTCCTGACTCAAATTCCGGTCTCCTTTTTGCTGCTTCTCGGCTATAAAAATAACTTTTGTTTGTTTTTTTTTATTTTTGGCCGAACCATGCGGCATGCGAGATCTTGGTTCCCTGACCAGGGATCGAACCTGCACCCCCTGCAGTGGAAGTGCTGAGTCTTAACCACTGGACCGCCAGGGAAGTCCCAAAAAAATATATATATTTTTGCGATACGCGGGCCTCTCACTGTCGTGGCCTCTCCCGTTGCGGAGCACAGGCTCTGGACGTGCAGGCTCAGTGGCCATGGCTCACGGACCCAGCCGCTCCACAGCATGTGGGATCTTCCCAGACTGGAGCAAGAACCCGTGTCCCCTGCGTCGGCAGGCAGACTCTCAACCACTGCGCCACCAGGGAAGTCCCCCCAAAATAATTTTAATATTCCATTTTCCTTTTGCAAAATGGACATCTATAATTTAGGAGTTTCTTAAAACTTTGACACCCGGTAGGTGTCATTCATATATCTTCATTACAGTGTTCATAATTCATACTTTTGAATTCCCCATTTTGTTTCGTGCAGAACCAAGAATGTCAACAGTCTGTTACCATAATTTTCCTTTTCTACACATTCAGGCTTCCAGGAGTAGAAATGGACTAAAATTGTTGGACTTCCCTGGTGGCACAGTGGTTAAGAATCTGCTTGCCAGTGCAGGGGACATAGGTTCGAGCCCTGGTCTGGGAAGATCCCACATGCTGCGGAGCAGCTAAGCCCACGCGCCGCAACTACTGAGCCTGCGCTCTAGGGCCTGCAAACCACAACTACTGAGCCTGCGGGCCACAACTACTGAAGCCCGCGCGCCTAGAGCCCGTGCTCTGCAGCTAGAGAAGCCACTGCAATGAGAAGCCCGCGCACAGCAATGAGAGAGTAGCCCCCGCTCACTGCAACTAGAGAAAGTCCGCCCACAGCAGCGAAGACCCAACACAGCCATAAATAAATAAAATAAATAAATAAGAAATGGACTAAAATTATTAATATAATCTGTCAGCATGTCTTATTCTGCTTTTTTTGTAAGCTAAGGCTTGAGACTTGTGTAGATAATAGGAATAAGACATGACACTGTGTTCGCTTTAGAAGTAGAATAGTCAAGAAGTCTTGAAGAACTTGAAATTGTCTTCTGAACCATCCACGCTTTTAAAAACGTTAAACTGAAGAATGGTTTAATAAGGCAAGCCTGTGAGACTCCACATAACAGGCCTCAAGTTTGCCCCTGGGTTTTTTCCTTATCATAATTTAAATATTTCTGTGGTTCTCTGGTTCTGTGTCTTATTGCTAGAATCAACAGTAATGAGTTGCACTGTTTTATTCAGTGTTTCCATTAGAAGTTTTGGTGATAGGCCGCGGGGGGTAGGGATGCAAAGAACAATGGTTTATAACATTAAAGGTATTTCGGTTAAACTTGTGTACTAACATTGAATCCCTATATTACTGAATATAAACATTCCCAGCAGTCAGTTTTGCCGGGTGCACAGTCATGTGCACATTTTGTTGCCGTGTCCAATATATTCTGTCCTTGCACAGTATTAATCCATTGGAATTTTGTGTTTGTGTGAGCAGGACTCAAAGAGACACATTCCTTTAACTGAATTTCAAAAGGAAATTAGTCACCAATCTTATATACCTGCATACATGAGCAATACACTTTCTACCTCATTTCTTCTTCTGGCTAACTTGCAGGATTTGGAATTATTTGGAAAGCAGTGACACAAAACATTTACGAAAAGAAAAGCTAAAAATATCCAATAATGTGGTTATTCTTTTTAGACTTCCTTTGGCAGTCAGGGCATGTCATACTGTAAACATTCATTTTTCTGGGACGAAAATATTAGGCTGACCGAATGCTTCCTAGTGTGGCCTGATCACCAGCTTCTAGCCCGGAGCATCAGTTCTTGCTTACTCCCAGCTTCCCACATAAACATCTGCCTTTTGATAAAGGCCCCAGTTCGAGGCTTGTTTTTCACTCCTGGTTTGTCCCAGGGTCGTTAGCTAGCCAGACCCCTCTTTGGAAGGCATGGTGAAAGACAACATTGGATATTATAAGATATATGCTTGCAAAGGTATGTCTTGGCTAACTTGGCCCGTTTGCGTCCTTGTCTCATTGAAGAGCTGATGTATCTGTTGCCTTGTGGGAGGTTTTATTCTGGCTCAGCAAGTATTGCCTATATCATATGTTATATAACAAGGCTCAGCTTATTGTTCGCTCTCTGATGCAGCAACTTTTAAATAACAGCCTGTAACTAGGACCCTAGTCTTATTAAGCCTTCTTCAGTTGCCTTCAGTATCCAAGTTATTCCCCATCACAGAACCTGGGCCTGGAATTGCTTCCCTTAGTTCCTCTTCCCTTGTCAGCTTCCATGTCACCTTCCCAGAGAAGTCTTCCTGAACCACCAATCCGAAGTAGGCCCCCTTCCCTCTTAAAGTCCTCTGCTCTTCCCCTTCATAGCAAAAATTATAATTTGTTATTATATTTCGTTTAGGACGGAGACTAGCACGTTTACCCAGGGTCTAAAATAAATACCTGGCAGTTAGTAGGTGATTGAATGAATGGAAGCCTACTCATCGTTCTGGATGGAAGTCCCAGTACTTGGTACTGTGAGTTTTCCTTTATACACAAATGTACACGGTTTCCCCCCCTCTCCCAACTAGACCGTAAGCCTCCACAGTATCTTAGCCATTTAAAAAAGGATGATATTGTTATCAACAGATATCAGATATCTGTTGATCTGATATCAACAGATTGATATCTGTTACTTCTAGTTTAGATATAACTCTATTTTTCCCCTTATTTTAAGAAAGCCACTCATTCATGCAACAGATGAGTTTATTTTTGCAGTTTATTTTTGCTGTGAATGGAAAGAGTAGAAGGCTGAGGGGAGGGGTGTGTACTTCGGATTGGTGATTCAGGAAGACTTCTCTGAGAAGGTGACATGTAAAGAGGATCTGTATCTCCCCCCGCCCCCCCCAAATCTGGCTCTGGGGACAGAGCAGTGAAAAAATAATGTCCCTAGCCTCATTTAGTAAATTTTAAAAAGCTTATCAAATACACAAATTAAAGCATCTCTCATTTTTCTTTAAAGAGCCAGCTCCCTTAGTAAAAGGGACCTTTTAACTGTTTACAGTTTTTCAGGAATCACCCCTACTGTGCAAAGTCTGGTAAAGCTATTACATCTATTTAGATGGAAACGTTGGCTGAGATGTGTACCCCTGTAAAACAAGCCACATTTCTCTGTTGACATCCGGCGTCAACTTGTAGATTATTGTGTTCCAGCAGAAACATAATCATCCTGTAGTTAGTTTTGGTTTGCCTCTCAGTGGCTAGGTGAAATGGTTTTTGTTTACTTGCTATATACATATTTTTCATGGAGAGGGCCCAGATACACACTAGGAAAGAGATGTCAGAGTCCATAACAAAGATTAAAATGTGAAATAAATGTAAAAATGTCACAAAATAGAAGTGGCCATCATTCTAAAACTGTGCTGCCCACATCAGGTAGTTATTAGCTGTCAGCACTTGAAATGTGGCTCACCTGATTTGAGAGAGGCTGTGAGTCTGAAATACATACTGGATTTCCAAGACAAAGGAAAGAATATAAAATATACCACAGTAATTTTTTAATATTGATTACGTGTTGAAATAATACTTAGGATATATTGAGTCAAATAAAATTAATTTTTACCTGTTTATTTTTTAACATGGCTATTGGAAAATTTTAAGTTAGTGGCTTGCGTTATATCACTGTTGGACAATGCTGTTTGCGCTAACTCTTGCCAGGGGTGTGAATCTCCATCCTTTAGATGGCTGCAGGTGAATGGATGTGGTACCAGCCAGACCCACTGGGAAGGTTTTTCTTTGTGAAGAGGAACTTGCTGTTTACTGTTTGGTATAGTTTCTTCTCAGCCTAGCTTAGGTCACACATACAAGCATTTTGAGATTGTGAAACTTTTGTGTGTGGGGACTTCCCTTTTTTTCACTCGTGAGCTGATAGGATAAAACCATCCTAATGGCATTCTAGCTGCAACTGTGCCTTCAGTGTACAGAGGAGAGGGCTCATTCTTTCATAGAGTATTAACACAGCCAGAGTAATCTGCATTTTATAGGCTGTAGTTGCTCACTGCTGCTACATGATTCCATCAGCTAAGATAATTTACCAATTATATATTGCAACACTCAGTTCTTTTGCCAGATACTAAACAAAGTGAGATAATAAGAGAAGAAAAAAGGATGAGTTGGGCAATTGGAGACCAGAAGAATAGATTTAGAAGATCTTGGATTTAAAAGATTTAGAATGTAAGCAGCAAAGTGTTTTCATGAAATTAATGCAGGTTGGGCAGAGTGTGTGTGTGTGTGTGTGTGTGTGTGTGTGTGTGTGTGTGTATTGTGAAAGGAGTTTCCTAAATTCATTTCCCAAGTGTTTATTGAATATTCACAATGGCCTAGGCTGTGCTAGGGATTCAATGAACAAACCAGATTGAAACCTGCTCTCATGCCGTTTAGTTAGATCAACTCTTATCCATGGTAAAGAGCAAGATCTGAGTCCAAAATTTGGCTCCATGTTTGTTTTGTATATGCTGAAAAAATGAGTAATTTCTCATATGCATGTCATTTGTACTGGAAAGATTTTAAGATTTTATAAATAGAGCAATATGTTCTTAAATTTTTTTCTTTTTTTTTGCGGTACGCGGGCCTCTCACTGCTGTGGCCTCTCCCGTTGCGGAGCACAGGCTCCGGACGCGCAGGCTCAGCGGCCATGGCTCACGGGACCAGCCGCTCCGCGGCATGTGGGATCTTCCTGGACCAGGGCAGGAACCTGTGTCCCCTGCATCGGCAGGCGGACTCTCAACCACTGCGCCACCAGGGAAGCCCCTTAAATTTCATTTTATCTTTTTGTTAATTAATTAATTAATTTTTGGCTGCTTTGGTTCTTCCTTGCTGTGCGCGGCTTTCTTTAGTTGCAGCGAGCAGGGGCTACTCTTTGTTGTGGTGGGCGAGCTTCTCATTGCGGTGGCTTCTCTTGTTGCAGAGCACGGGCTCTAGGCGCGGGCTTTAGTAGTTGTGGCTCGAGGGCTCCAGAGTGCAGGCTCAGTAGTTGTGGCGCACGGGCTTAGTTGCTCCGCAGCATGTGGGATCTTCCCGGACCAGGGCTCAAACCCGTGTCCCCTGCATTGGCAGGCGGATTCTTAACCACTGCGCCATCAGGGGAGCCCCTTAAATTTCGTTAATAGTGCTATAAAAAGCACATCACAGATATTATTTATATATAAATATTATTTTGTAGAATTGTTTTCTAGGTTTTTTCATTTTTCTGTTTTGCACATATATAATCATACTCTACTATCATTTTTTTAAATTGTGGTTTGGGAATTCCCTGGCCATCCAGTGGTCAGGACTCTGCGCTTTTACTGCGGAAGGCCCAGGTTCGATCCCTGGTCAGGGAACTAAGATCCCACAAGCTGCGGTGGCATGGCCAAGAAAATAAAAATGAAAATTGTGGTTTAATACAGGTAACAAAATTTGCCATCTAAACCATTTTTAAGTGTTCAGTAGTGTTAAGCACATTTACATTGCTGTGTATCCAGTTGCCAGAACTTTTTCATCTTGGAAACTGGAACTCTGTCCTCATTAAACTACAATTCCCCTTTTCTCCTCCTGGCCAGCTCCTGGCAACCAGCATTCTACTTTTTGTTTCTGTGTGTCTCTCATAAGTGGTATCATACAGTATATGTCTTTCTGTATGTGACTGCCTTATTTCACTTAGCATAAGGTCCTTAAGGTTCATCCATGTGTCAGAAGTTCCTTCAAGTCTGAATCATATTCCATCTTATATATATATATATATATATATATATACACCTTATTTTGTTTATCCATTAGTCAGTCGATGGACATTTGGGTTGCTTCCACCTTCTGACTATTGTGAATATTGCTGTTGTGAACATGAGTGTACACATATCTCTTAGAGACCCTGGTTTCAATTATTTCAGATATATACCCACAAGTGACATTGCTGAATCATATGATAATTCTATTTTTAATTTTTTGACGAAAATTATACTAATAGATTTGAATCCCGCTATTTAAAGTTAGAATTATGAGCTATTGCTGCGTGATTTCAGCTATCATTTTGATGTCTGCATTGTATTTTACTGAGTAGGCGGTTATTCCTGAAATAAGGGAAAACATGGATGTTTCTAATTTTGCTAATAACACTATAGTGAACAAGAGCAAGAAACCTTTACCATTTATGGATTTTTTTCTATTCTAAAAATATATTTTAATTTATTTTTGGCTGTGTTGGGTCTTCATTTTTGCACGCGTGCTTTCTCTAGTTGCAGCGAGTGGGGGCTACTCTTTGTAGTGGTGTGCGGGCTTCTCATTGCAGTGGCTTCTCTTGTGGAGCACGGGCTCTAGGCATGTGGGCTCAGTAGTTGTGGTGCATGGACTTAGTTGTTCCACGGCATGTGGGATCTTCCCAGACCAGGGATTGAACCCGTGTCCCCTGCATTGGCAGGCGGATTCTTAACCACTGCGCCACCAGGGAAGTCCTGGATTGTTTTCTTTTAGGATAGATGTACAAAATAGAATTTACTGAGCATGAGGGTGTAACCATTTTATGGCTCTAGTTATTTATTGTCAATTTAAGACTATATTTTTATCTGGTTTCACTGCACCCTCAGCTCCACTGGGTATAGTCATTAAGACAGAGGAAAAACTTCGTAAAGACACCTCATTGTTATTGCATTCCTTTAATTAGCAGTGAATTTAGGGACTTCCTTGACAGCCCAGTGGTTAAGATTCCATGCTTCCACTGCAGCACTGCAGGGTGTTCAGTCACTGGTTGGGAAACTAAAGATCCCACATGCTGCGCAGTGCGGCCAAAAAACCCCCCAAAACAAAAAGCAACGGTGAATTTAATTTTTTTTGTACTTCTGAGTGGGTCTTCCTCTTGGCGTGAGCAATGTTCATGGCTTTTTTTTTTTTTTTTAATTTGTTTTATTTATTTATTTTTGGCTGTGTTGGGTCCTCGTTGCTGCGCGCGGGCTTTCTCTAGTTACGTGAGCAGGGGCTACTCTTCGTTGCACTGCGCCGTCTTCTCATTGCGGTGGCTTCTCTTGTTGTGGAGCACAGGCTTCAGTAGTTGTGGCATGCGGGCTCTAGAGCACAAGCTCAGTAGTTGTGGCGCATGGGCTTAGTTGCTCTGCGGCATGTGGGATCTTCCCGGACCAGGGCTCGAACCCGTGTCCCCTGCATTGGCAGGCAGATTCTTAACCACTGCGCCACCAGGGAAGTCCCTGTTCTTGGCTTTTGACCATGTGTTAGGTAGGTGGAAATCTTGAGAACACTGCTCTTTGAGTCTCATGCCTATTTAGCTGGGTAGATGCTTCCCCTTTTTTGTGGTCAGCTGAACTTCAGGTTATTTTTGACTTTATTTGTACCAAAGGGTGGTTGCATGTTCTGGCCTTTGGAAATACTTTAGAATGTGTTTCAGGCTGACATCACTGAAACTCAGAGCAAAATACTTTTTTAACTCCTATAATTACAGCACAGGAAAGGCATTGCTAAGACAGCAGCAGCATCCTGTGAATACACTGTGGAATATTGAGGGTGGGGAGCGGGATGATGTGTCTTTTGCTAACCATGTGAAAAAGGGTGACTGGGGGTGCCTGCCTATCTTTGAATTTCAATAAATTTAGCATCAGTTTTCCAGCCACTATGGTAGAATTTTGAGGATTCTAAGCTCTCTTATAAATAAACTGGAAACTGAAAAAAAGTTTAGGACAAACTAGTAAAAAATCCCACCTACAAAAGAGGATTTTTATACTGTTTACCTGTGAGCTTATTGTTTGTGGTTGAAAAATTGCAATTAGATGGAATCTGTCCCCACAGTCTGCTTTAAGGTTCACCTGTGTCTGAAATTGTTGCTTAATGTGTTATAATCTGATTAACCGCTAGTTTGATCTCATTTAATTTTTTTCCTTCTTTCAGAGTATTTTAATTAAGTGAATCTTTTAAAAGGATGTGAAGAGTTATTTCTGACTTTAGATAGATTATGAACTCTCCTTAATCCTCATATTCTTAGACAACTCAAATTTACCCTGAAAATTTCCTACAGATGCTTGTTTTGAGGAATATCATTTTTGGTAGTTTGCCATTTAGGTCATAGAAATTTGTGTGTCTGATACAGTTCTTAAAGAGCAAAACAAAAACCAAAAAATTTTTATGAAAATAGAAAACATAGCTAGGTGCATTACATAGGAGAAAAAAAATACCAATACTAAAATGAAGTTTAACATTCCATGATGTTTTACAGTTAAAGGAGCTTTCCAGGGGAATTAAGGTTCAGTTGGTGTATCTGGACTCTAATTTCAGTGGAGCTTTGAGGTGAGAAACAAAACCGAAGTTTTATTGGTTTAAGCAGAGCCAGGTTTAATGGCAAAGGTGAATTCAGGGGTTGCTTGACTGTAGTCAGTGATTTCCCAGCTATGGGAAAATATAAATATTATGTAGGTGGCTTAAAGAAACAGTATTACTTTTGTATGTTTAAGGCCTGTTTCTGTTTGTTTAAACACGCTTGTGGATTGCTTTTTCTTGCCTGTTTTCCTTTGGGGGGAAGTACTGCCGTTTCAGATCTGTCTGAGGTTTGGGAATTCCTTTCTTGCTTTTCCTAATGGTCTGGGGTGGGCACGCAGTGCAGTTGGCTGGCATGAGTGTGGTCGTTCTGCTGTACTGAGGTGTGGGGTTGGATCCTCGGCTGTACAGTGGGTCTCTGCTAGAGGAAATTTGTCCTGTGAACTGTACCCAAAGCATAATTATTCCTGCCATTCAGTGGAGAGGATTTGGAGGTAGGTCCTGTAGAAGAAGGAGTACCTTTCAAAAAGGCAAACCTAGCACCAATATCAACAAATCAACTTGAGATCCATTCTCACTGCACTAGTTCCTGTGCAGTTTTCATTAAAATGGATCTTAGCGGGGAGGGACAAAATAGGGGTACGGAGTAAAGAGGTACCAACTGTTATGAATAAAATAAGCTACAAGGGTATATTGTACAAAATAGGGAATATAGCTACTGTTTTATAATAACTATAAATGGACTATAACCTTTAAAAATTGTGAATCAGTGTATTGTACACCTGTAGCATATATTGTACATCAACTGTACTTCAATTTAAAAATATCAATCTTTATAAGAAGAAAAAATAAAATGGATTTTGTTCTTTTTAGGTGAGGCTATTACTATTAAAAAAAGGGGGAACTGGATTTTGTTACAGGCTAAAAGGGTAGTGTGTTCTTTTTTTATAAAAAATTATTTTTGGCTGCATTGTGTCTTTGTTGCTGCACGCGGGCTTTCTCTGGTTGCGGCGAGCAGGGACTACTCATCATTGCAGTGCGCAGGCTTCTCACTGTGGTGGCTTCTTGTAGCAGAGCACGGGTCCTAGAGCGTGCAGGCTTCAGTAGTTGTGGCACACGGGCTCAGTAGTTGTGGCTCGCAGGGTCTAGAGCACAGGCTCAGTGGTTGTGGCGCACGAGCTTAGTTGCTCCGCGGCATGCGGGATCTTCCCGGACCAGGGCTTGAAACTGTGTCCCCTGCATTGGCAGGCGGATTCTTAACCACTGCACAACCAGGAAGGTCCTGGGTGGTGTGTTCTTCATTGACTGATTGGAAGCAGTCGGGTGAGGCAGCCTGAGTTAAATCATTGCTAGCTGTGTTGTCTTGGGCAAGTCATTGCACCTCTTTAAGCCTCAGTTTCTTCATCTGTGAAGTAGTAGCATGCCTGGCACATAATAAGCAGTAATTAATATTAGCCATTATTATTTGTAAAAGGTTCTACTATATATAATCATGTACTTTGAGTGTACTAGGTTGAATGGAGAACTGACAGTGGTTGAGAGATTTGAAGTGAACCTAATAACCTAGCCAAAGAATGAAAGACAGCAGGAAATTAGGTTGTGTCTCTGACTTTACGGACCAAAATGAATTAGGAATCTCAGTGTAATTGATCAGGAAGGTGTCATTCCTGGAGGCTTAATTTTCTTTTTCTTTCCTTTTTTCCCCCCCCTTCTGTATCAGTGTGGTGCCTTTGTTTTCTGGTAAAGGGCTGATTCCTCCTGACCAAGCGTGAGGCCACCTATCCAAGTCTTCACCCTCTTCTTTTCTCCTTTAAAGCAAGCCACCCCAGTGGAAAGAGAATGAGCAGGCATATGGAAGTGGGGTTCTTTTGCCCAAGCCTTTATGAAAAAGTTAACACATGGTACGAAAGCTTTTTTCTTTTCAACTTCCTCTGTTTTCCCTGTCTGATCTGCCTCTGAGTGCAGGATTTTAGCTGCAGTTTTGCTCGAGGCTGCTGGCTTGACCGGGTGACAAATGACGCTCCTTCCTGGGGGCTTTCCTTTTTCCTTCCGAAGGTCTAAATCGCCTTGTGCTCATTGTTTAGGGACTTAGTCACTGTCTTGTTTCTGGTTTTCATAGGGTGGAATCAAATGAGGTAATTGATGTGAGCTTTGTAACATGCTGCAAGGGAGATGCTGTGGCTGCTGTGGAGACCCGTTCCACACGCGTGGCTGGCTTCCCACCCACAGAGTGTCTGTGTCCTCTCTGAGGCGTTTCAGTGTTGCTGGACGCATCTGCAGTTTGGAAGCAAGCTCGCTTATGCAAAATTTGAATGCAGGCATGAAAGAAGCTCAGGGAGTCATGTGGTCTGTTTGGCTAACTCTTCAGAGGTCACTTATGCTCTGTGAAAGTGGTCCGAGTGTTGGAATCTGGTGGGAAACCTCTTCCTTTGGGCCATGTGAGCGTCCCGGGGTTTGCTATTCCCTTTCTGCCCCCAGCCTCCCCTCCCTTTGGTTGTGTGTTTCTTACAATAAATTGGTTGTCTGAAACTGGCTTTAGATTAATTCTGGTTGTGAAGAATTTTAATCACTTTAAAAATCTCTGATTTGACTGAGCTATAGTATTACTGATGTACTCTTATAAATAATGTCATCAATTCGTATGAAAGACTTGGAACAGTATCTGGCGTGTGAGTACATGTTTAATAAACTAATGTTAACTAGTATTATTTCTACCGGTATTGGCATTATCAGTTTAAAACAATTTGGTAGGAGCTTGTACTGAGACAGTGAGGTTCAGTAGAAAAGTCTAGGGATCTAGAATTGGGAGACTCTTGCATTTGGATCTGTCCCTTATCAGTTCTGAGAGCTGCAGCAGGTCCCTTAACTTCCTTGAGTATCAGTTTGGTAATCTTTAAAAGAAACTATCATAGAGGGATTAAATGAGAAAATGCGTATGGAGGGTATTGCTAGACTATAAATTGTTGCATAATTGTAAGTATGACAGCATCACAGGTGTGTTTAGAGACTACTATAAAATTTTCTCCTATTTTTAATGTATATCTTGTCTTTTATAAATTGACTATAAATTCTCAGCCTATCATAGTAGTGGAGGTGACACTTGACAAATAGTGTTGAAAAATGAATTTATTCCCCCATCTCATTCAGGTATGTCTGTTTGTATCTGCAAAGTGGTGATTTGTGTTTGGGGACCTGAACAGTTACATCGACGCAAGTTTGAATTACTTTATGAATGGATTGTGCTGTTCATGAAGCACTCGGATGCTTTGGAAAAAGATGGCATTCTAGTTCATTGTTGGGTGCATCAGGGAACCCGAGTACATTTCATTAGTTTTAAGCCTTCCAGATTATCCTGTCTGTAAGCTTCGTGAGGGCGGACTACGTCTGTCCTGATCACCACTGTATCTTCACTGTTACTGTGGTGCCTGGCACAGGGTACGGAGAGGGGCCATTGATATTTGTTGATTGACCAACTGATCAGACTTGATCAGACTTGCATCAGAATTATAATCAAGAAAAAGAAGTTGGGTGACATAATGAAACAGATGTCTTTTGGTTTCAAGAGTAGTAATGATAAACAATGGTAATAGATTCTCTATCATGTGAAAGTGAGACATTTAGGTGAAATGGAAAGTATGCTGGGCTGGGGATGTGGAAACCTCCTAGGCCTGCTCTTTGTTAAATAGTGGAGGTAACTATGGGAGTTACCTAGCTGCTTTGGGCTTTAGTTTCTTCCCCAAAGGACCTGTCCAGTTCTGTGACAAATAGTTAATTTATTCTAGAGCTGCATTCCTTATCGGAGGGAAAGTAACAGATAAGGCTTGAAAGGGATTCCATGAAATGTATTGAGATGCCAGATGAATTAGTTTGGAAACAGCTATCTTAAGTCGTATCTGGTTGGGTAGGGTTGAATTTAAGTGAATTGATTAGTCATCGTTTGAGAAATGTAGAATATGTAGAATTATTTCTTTTCCTGAAGAGGGAAGATCTTGGGAAAGAAATCAAAGGGGCTGGGACTTACCAGGTGGTGCAGTGGTTAAGAATCCGCCTGCCAATGCAGGGGAAATGGATTTGAGCCCTGGTCCGGGAAGATCCCACATGCCACGGAGCAACTAAGCCCGTGCTCCACAACTACTGAGCCTGTGTGCCATAACTACTGAAGCCCGCCCGCCTAGAGCCCGTGCTCTGCAACAAGAGAAGCCCCCGTGATGAGAAGCCTGCGCACTGCATTGCACCACAACGAAGAGTAGCCCAGAGTAGCCCCCGCTCGAGGCAACTAGAGAAAGCCTGCGCGCAGCAACAAAGGCCCAACACAGCCCGCCCCCCCCCAAGAAAAATCAAAGGGGCTCTTGTGTGGTGTATTTAATTCATCCGTGTATAGTGCCAACAAGAATGGGTTTCATGCAAGTTGAAGGGAACTGTTAATTGTTCTGAACTTCTGTATTGCAGGATTTATAAATATAGTGTCAAGAACTATTTAGGAAAGAGCCCACCAGGAGTGCCACATTCCTCAAAGACAGGGTAGGATGAGTGTATGAGAGTCATCTGCTTGCTGAGAATGCTAGGACAGGAGCCACTGTGCTCATTAAGCATGTGTGCTTGTGGGCTGGTGCAACATTTGGGAGTGAGGAACTGTATTCATTTCCTCTGGAAAATCTAATTTTTTCTTTTGTTTCTAGTGTCTCCTTTATTCCAACTGCACATACCGTTGCCGGGTAAATGTTCCTTGAAAACTTCTTTTAGCGGGACTTCCCTGGTGGTGCAGTGGTTAAGAATCCGCCTGCCGATGCAGGGGACACGGCTTCGAGCCCTGGGCGGGGAAGATCCCACATGCCACAGAGCAACTAAGCCCGTGCGCCACAACTACGGAGCCTGTGCTCCGGAGCCCACGAGCCACAACTGTTGAGTCCACTTGCCACAACTACTGAAGCCCGCGTGCCTAGAACCCGTGCTCCGCCACAAGAGAAGCCATCGCGATGAGAAGCCCGTGCATCTCAACGAAGAGTAGCCCCCGCTCGCCGCAACTAGAGAAAGGCTGCGCGCAGCAATGAAGACCCAATGGGGCCAAAAATAAATAAATAAAATAAAATAAATTTATATTAAAAAAAACACAAAACTTCTTTTAGCAAGTTAAATCCTATTATGAAACGTCAGAGTCTATTGTCTAATACAACATAGCCAAATGCCAGACTTCTAGGGGCTTCTCTTGCCCACACTCTGTGTTGAGTGCCTTAAACAGCCTCTCCATTCACTGATCTGAAAATACCCAGTTGAAGACTCATTTCTTACAATCTCTTGTCCTCTGATTGCGACACATGTATTTAAGTATTGCTGTCGTGACAGTGAAAATTCTTGAGGGCTAGGGACTTTTGCTTCATAGAGGCCATGTCGAATGATTCATGAATGTAATGATTAACTTGGTTCCTTACTGAGGCATTGTCTTTCCAGAGAAGTGGGTTATTTTTGTTTGTTTGTTTGTTTCGGTTGTACCAGGGGTCTTGTGGGATCTTAGTTCCCCAACCAGGGGTTGAACTCGGGCCCTCAGCAGTGAAATCACGGAGTCCTAACCACTGGACAACCAGGGAATTCCTGAGAAGGATTATTTTTAATCTGGGCAGTTTATTTAGAACTTTCCTCTCATATGATTCTTTTTTTAAAAAAAGTTATTATTTATTTATTTTTGGCTGTGTTGGGTTTTCGTTGCTGCACGCGGGCTTCCTCTAGGTGCGGCGAGCAGGGTCCACTCGTTGCGGTGCGAGGGCTTCTCATTGCGGTGGCCTCCCTCGTGGAGCCCGGGCTCTAGGCGCGTGGGCTTTAGCAGCTGTGGCACGCGGGCTCAGTAGTTGTGGCACACGGGCTTAGTTGCTCCGTGGCACGTGGGATCTTCCCGGACCCACTGCGCCACAGGGAGGCCCCCTCTCATATGTTTCTAATTTCATATGTACTTTAGGGGGATATTTCAGCAAGAAGCTATGGGGGAAGCTTTTTCCTTAAAATTGGACTTTTAAACATTTGAGGGATTATTGATAATTTAGAATGATATAAATCTAGGTGGAGTGGTTCCTTTTAACCTGAGGAGTCTGAGGTTTTCAGCTGTTCTTTTAGCTAGAAGGAATATGCTTAAATGTATAATTACATCAAGTTTTGCTTTCAGCCATGGAAATCATAAAAAAATTATTTTTCTAGCAACAACTGTTTTTTTCATTAAACATATCCTAGTTATTCCTGAAGTTCTGTGGTGCATTTTCGGTTTGGAAAACGTGTGATGTGATAATACAGAAGAGACGGTTGATTTAGTTAACTGCTCACATGTTGTGTTTGTTTTAATTTGAAATGTTGGTCTTATAAAAGTGAGTATCATGTCAGAATGGTTTATGTGAACTAAAATGTTAGCATTCTGTGGCAGTAAAGCACTGAGTCTCCAGATCCTAAATGTTCAGTCATTAAACATTATTTGCAAGATCTCTGAATTTACACAATGGCATTCCATTCATTTAGACACTTACTGATTTTAACAATTTTAGTGATCAAAAGGGAAAATATGGGCTGAACTATAAAGTAATAGATTTCTCTCAGAAGTATACTTTATGTCTCCCAAAAGGATAGAAATATAAAGTTAAAAAGCTGCTTGGAGGGCTTCCCTGGCAGTCCAAGTTAAGATGCTGTGCTTCCAATGCAGAGGGCACAGGTTCAGTCCCTGGTCGGGGAGCTAAGATCCCACATGCCGCGTGGCACGGCCAAAGAAATAAGATAAAATAAATAAATTTTAAAAAGCTGCTTGGAAACACTAAAAGTTCTTTGTGGCTATCAGAACATGTTATGTCCAGTCATGTCTACATCAGGAGTCAGTTCTAGCCAGTCCCCAGTGGTTGTTTAGTGATTGAGGAGGAATAAAGACAGAGTGGGGATAGAGTGGAGGCAGGGCCAGGTTGGAGATACTGCTGGCTTGGGAGGATTTGGTAGCATTGAATATGTCGGGGCAGTGATGGGACGTCAGGGATGAATTGTGGGTTTCTGGCTTGGGTGACTGGGAAGATGATGCTGTCACTCACCAAGAAAGGGAATATAGAAGAAAGACCAGATTTGGGAGGGAGGGTAAGTTCAGATAATGTATTGACTCCATGCAGTCGATAAATGTGGGATGAATGAATCTGGGAATGTGTATTTTGAGATGTCTGTGGGGTATCAACGTTTACTGGGTTTGTCATCCTGGAGATAGAGAAGGTAGACATGCTCTGGAGACAGAGCTTTGGGATTTGGTGAAGCCATGAGGTCTTCAACCAGAAGCATGGAGAATACCAGCGTTTAAGGGGTAGGCAAAGCAGAGTGTGCTCACGGAGATGAGTCAAGAAGGAGTGGCTGGGGCTTCCCTGGTGGCGCAGTGGTTGAGAGTCTGCCTGCCGACGCAGGGGACGCGGGTTCGTGCCCCGGTCTGGGAAGATCCCACATGCCGCGGAGCGGCTGGGCCCGTGAGCCATGGCCGCTGAGCCTGCGCGTCCGGAGCCTGTGCTCTGCAACGGGAGAGGCCACAACAGTGAGAGGCCCGCGTACCACACACACAAAAAAACCACAAGAGCTTGGTCAGTAGGACAAGTGCTGCAGAAAAGCCAAGAAGGACTGAAGCGGAGCCAGTAGGAGGTCTCTGGAGACCAGGAGGAGAGGCTCTTCAGTGAACTGGAGGGGCAGTCAGACTGCAGTGGGAGGAGGAGTGAGTACCTGTGGACGGACTGGGGAAAGTGGGTGTAGGCTGTGCCCCCAGGAAGCTTGGCTGGGAAGGAGAGGACAGTGGAAGAAAATGAGGAGGCCATAGGTCGAGGAAGCTAGTTGGGGTGTAGTCATTTTTAGTTGAGAGGCTTGAATAGAAAGAAAGAGTATGGGCAGTGAGGATGCAGGTGAGGGGAAGGGGATTGTTGAAGGGGATAAGCTGCCTTCCCCAGTGGAAGGGATGGTATTTGGGCCGTAAGTGGAAGAGGCCTGCTTAGAAAGATGGCTTCTTGGAGAACAGATGGGGAGTGAAATCTGGAAGCATGTACATGGTACAACAGGAGGTGACTGGGAGTTTGAGTCGGTGGCAGGTGGACTTGGATGGAGGAGGGTGTTTGCATGGAGGTGGGGCGGGATGTGGGCAGAAACCCGCAGAGGCAGAAGAGGGAATGCTGGTGTGCCTGGACAGCCAGCTGGTGTTGTAGATGGGGCAGCTGGTGTCACCCTGTGGGTGTGGTGAGAGCCGCGGCTGGAGAAGGAAGTTTGGCTGGCTCTAAAGGGCCGACGACTGTGGATTTTGTTTTCTGGGTAAGGAGCTGCAATTTAGGGAGGAATAATGTAGTCTATGGTTTTGAAACCAATAGCAGTTTATGGCAGAGTTGAGAGAGAGACAGGGCTGTTGTCTGGGAAGCTATTGCAGTAACCTGTGTGATGGTCGTTAGGGCTAGAAATAGGGCAGTTGCCTTGGGAGAGATGAGGATTCCAGAAGTTGAGTGGGCATATTGGCACCTGCTTGACTAGGTGAGGGAGGGAGTGGAAGGAGAGGAGGAAAAAGGAGAAGGAGGTGTGGAAAGCAGCTGGGAGGATGGCAGCACCGTTGTGGAAATAGCACAGGCGGAAGAGAAGCGAGTCTAGTGAGGAGATGTGGGACAGTTCAGTTTCAGGCACATTTACAGAACATTTATGTAGTATCCAGCTGACAACCAGGACCAGGGGTCTGGAGCTCAGGAGAGAAGTCAAGGCAAGAGGCAAAGATTTGGAAGCATGAGATCATCATCCTTGAATTAGAAGTGGTTAAGATTTATTTCAAGGAACAAGAGAAAAATAAATCTTGATGTGGACTGTAAACATAAACTTCTCAGACCATTGCAGTATATTTTTAACTTTCTTAGAATAAAGCCTTTGATGACTAGAATGTGGACATGCCCCGCAAATAGCTTAAAATTAACATGACAAGAAGATGTTAGGAAATATATTTAAGAAGTTTCGGTAGAAATGCTGGTATCTTGATAGTTTTTTCTTCTCCCATTAAAATCTGTTTCTTTAATCCTTTTATTCTTTTTGATGAGACGTCAGACGACTGATGGGGACTACTTGGTTGTATTTTTGAAAAGCCTTTGAAGGTGAAATACACTGTCCTGAGTGTTGGTATCATGGCATTTTTGTTTCCTGGGTTTGGCAACGGTGGATACTTAATAATTAGGTAGTCTAATGCAGTGTCCAGGGATGGATTTAAAAAGAAAACAACTGAAGTTGTTTATAAATATTTTTAAAATTTTATTTATTTATTTTTGACTGTTGGCTCTCCGTTGCTGCACGCGGGCTTTCTCTAATTGCGGCGAGCGGGGGCTACTCCTCATTGCTGTGCACAGGCTTCTCATTGCGGTGGCTTCTCTTGTTGCAGAGCAGGGGCTCTAGGTGCATGTGCTTCAGTAGTTGTGGCACGCAGGCTCAATAGTTGTGGCGCACGGGCTTAGTTGCTCCGTGGCATGTGGGATCTTCCCTGACTAGGGCTCGAACCCGTGTCCCCTGCACTGGCAGGCGGATTCTCAACCACTGCGCCACCAGGGAAGCCCTGTTTATATTTCTTTTCAGGAAGTAGGCCGATTACAGTTTGCACTTAGCGAAATACTAAATGAGCCTTGCCTTGGGATCTCCCATAAAATCTACATTTTCCTGCTTTCCTTCCTAAAATGTATAAGCAGGTAATATTGCTGTTCTGTGGAAATGTTAATTACACAGAAGTAAATTCTTTAAATCTCTGGAATGTCCAGCAGTGTGGTGGGCATTCTAGAATTTGTGGGGGGATGTGAGTGGTTATCCTCCCCTACCGCCAGCTACTCTCTGTCGAACTATCTCTACTACTTCCATTTTGATTTAATGCCTAAGAGAGATTACTGGGCCTGCTTTTCTGGTATCAGTAAACATTTACTGAGTGCCTGCTTTACACACCAGTTGCTGTGCTTGGCTATGGGGATTCAGAGAGGAATAAGCCAGTGTCCCTTCCCTCCAGAGGACACTGTGCAGTGGAAAGTCATAAAGAGCTGTTGTGATTTTGTGACATAAAAAGAAGTATGTATTTGTGCCTGGTACAAGACTTCTAAAAACCCTTGGGATTTCCTAACTGTTAAGAGTGAGAAAAGTGAAAGGAGTGTCTTTTTTTTTTTTTTTTTGCGTTACGCGGGCCTCTCACTGTTGTGGCTCCTCCCGTTGCGGAGCACAGGCTCCGGACGCGCAGGCTCAGCGGCCATGGCTCACGGGCCCAGCCGCTCCGCGGCATGTGGGATCTTCCCGAATCGGGGCACGAACCCGAGTCCCCTGCATCGGCAGGCGGACTCTCAACCACTGCGCCACCAGGGAGGCCCAGGAGTGTCTTTCATTATTCATAATAAGTTTCTTTAAACCACCCTGAGTTTATGTTAACGAGGTGACTTCTGAGAAGCCCCTGAGGTTTGAGGGGCTGGTTACCAGGGGAACCAAGCACCTGATTCGAGGGTCTAGGGAGGGGAGAGGGGCTAGAGATTGGGTTCAATCACCAGTGGCCAATGAGTTAATCAATCATGCTTACGTAATTAAAGCCTCCATAAAAATCTTAACTGAAAGTGTTTGGAGAGCCTCCTGGTTGGTAAACAAGGACAGGTGCTGGGAGGGTGATGCGCACAGCCGCTCTTAGCCCTTCCCACACACCCTGTCCTATGCTCTCTTGCATTTGGCTGTTCCTGAATTGTATCCTTTGTAATAAACGGAATAGTAAGTAAAGTGCTTTCCTGAGTTGTGTGAGCCACTCTTGCAAATGATCAAACCCCAATTGGGTGGTTACGGGAAAAACCTGATTTACAGCCAGTCGGTCAGAAGCACAGGTGACAACTTGGACTTGCCATTGGCATCCAGAGCGGGAAGGAAGCCGTGTGGGCCTGAGCTCTTAGCCTGTGGGGTCTGCTAACCCCAAGGTAGATAGTGTCAGAACTGAATTAAATTGTAGGACACCCAGGTGGCGTCTGCAGAGAATTGCTTGGTGCAGTGGGGAACTCCCACAGAGCTGGTGTCAGAAGTGCAGTGTTGTAAGAAGTGGAGCAGAAAGTACAGAAAGAGTTTTCCTTTCAGAGACCATTGTGTATGCACAGGGAAGGGGCGTACTGATGGTTGATAACAACAGTGGGCTCATGTTTATGGCCCGATTACAGTGCATTTTACCTTGATTGCTTCATTTCATCCTCACACTGACCCAGTGAAGTAGGCATGGCTATTTTCTTTGTACAGAAGAGGCACAGAGAGGCTCAATAGTAGATGGTAAATAGAGGAACCAGGAATAGAAACTGGGCAGTCTGGTGTGAGAACCCACACTTTAAAAAAGTGAGGAAGAGAGCAGGGGAAGCGGCAGTCTAGTTAGGGTACCTCCGCCATGTGTGCAAAATCAGGGGAGGAGTGTTTGGAGCTTGGGCTGGGGGTAGGGGATGGTGGGAGGAGAAATCATAAGGTTAAGGTTAAATTAAGCCTGATGAGCTAGTCTGAAGTCAAGTAGTGGCAGGTGATGTTAGAGAGGGGGATGGAGACCAGATTGTGAAAATAGGCTGTGTCTTGGGACTTCCCTGGCGGTCCAGTGGTTAAGACTCCGTGCTTCCACTGCAGGGGGCCCGGGTTCCATGCCTGGTTGGGGAACTCTAAGATCCCACACACCACGCGGTATGGCCAAAAAAAAAAAAGAAAGGCAGGGCTTCCCTGGTGGCGCAGTGGTTGAGAGTCCGCCTGCCGATGCAGGGGACACGGGTTTGTGCTTCGGTCCGGGAAGATCCCACATGCCGCGGAGCAGCTGGGCCCGTGAGCCATGGCCGCTGAGCCTGCGCGTCCGGAGCCTGTGCCCTGCGACGGGAGAGGCCACAACAGTGACAGGCCCTCGTACTGCAAAAAAAAAAAAAAAAAAAGAAAGGCAGTGTCTCCTTTTATATCAAGGTTTATCATGAAATTCCTAAAAGTATCTTTACAGTTTTGTGTCTATCGCACATTTACTGTGGACATTCAGAAGAAGCCTTTTGAATTTATAGCATTCTTATTTTCATCCCAGTTTTACTCACTGTCATGTAAAAAATATGAGTGTACCGTGTGGGTGGGAATTATAATGATCATGATGGTCGCCCACAGCTCCAAAGAAGTTGGGAGTTTCCGTGTGGTTTATTGTAATTTAAAGAGCAGTCTGTAATTAGCAGGCTTTGGAAATTTGTTTCTAGAAGTGGTAGATGAAGGAGCTCTAGAGGGTGGTTGTACATTGTACATCACTGAGTGTTTTCCTCTCAGATGAGAAAGAAAATTTAAAGGATATGGATGAGTTTCAAGAATTAAAGTCAGGGCTTCCCTGGTGGCGCAGTGGTTGAGAGTCTGCCTGCTGATGCAGGGGACACGGGTTCGTGCCCCGGTCCGGGAAGATCCCACATGCCGCGGAGCGGCTGGGCCCGTGAGCCGTGGCCGCTGAGCCTGCGCGTCCGGAGCCTGTGCTCCGCAACGGGAGAGGCCACAACAGTGAGAGGCCCGCGTACCGCAAAAAAAAAAAAAAAATTAGACACTCACCCTTATTGGCACACTCAGATGGCTCAGATGTTTGCAGTAAGGATTATTGAGCACAGATCATGTGCAGAGTTTAGTACTACATGTAACTGGGTTATTATGAAAGCGTCCTGCTCCCTCCCTATAAAGAACTCTGGGATTATATGGGGAGACCTACATAATAGGATGCAGTTTGTGAATAGTAACAAATAGCTGTATAAATGAGCATAGAAGAGATTAAAATAAATACATTTAGGAGACATTTAAAGTAAACACATTGTAATACTACCCCTGATCTATTCATCTGTGCAACTTTGTTAAGCATGGGGGCGCCAGGAAGCAGAATAGAAAAGTGCAGCCTAATTAGGAATACCTCCTGAAGGTTGTAGAAGCTTGCTTGGATTTGGGTGTTGGAAGGAGAAAAGCTCAAAAAATGTTGGAGTGGGCGTGTCTTTTATTTTTCTGTAGAAAAAGCACTGGTGTGGTTTTTTTTGGTGTGTGTTTTTAAAAGGTTTAGATTGCTTCCAAAACATAATAAGTTTTATAGACTTATTTTCAGAAATGCCATGTGTCTCTAATTGATGTTATCTCCAGGGTTAGGTGGTTAGTGAATACTTTCTAGCATCATTACAGAGTGTTATCAATGAGATTGGGATTGATCTTAAATTGGGATGTTCCTTCCCACTCTTTCTCCATAGTTATCAAATCAGATCTTTCTGCTAGGGAATCCAAGGTTGTAATAGAAAAGGAAATTATTATTATTATTATTATTTTTTTTTGAGGTACGCGGGCCTCTCACTGTTGTGGCCTCTCCCGTTGCGGAGCACAGGCTCCGGACGCGCAGGCTCAGCGGCCACGGCTCACGGGCCCAGCCGCTCCGCGG
The DNA here is from genome assembly GCF_005190385.1 of Monodon monoceros. Classification (NCBI taxonomy): domain Eukaryota; kingdom Metazoa; phylum Chordata; class Mammalia; order Artiodactyla; family Monodontidae; genus Monodon; species Monodon monoceros. The sequence continues at coordinate 49,167,606 of NW_021703783.1, forward strand.
CATGTGGGATCTTCCCGGACCGGGGCACAAACCCGTGTCCCCTGCATTGGCAGCCGGACTCTCAACCACTGCGCCACCAGGGAAGCCCCAGAAATTATTTTTTAACTGTTATATTGTCAAAGTAAATAGTAATTTCTTGAAGCAGGTCAAAATGCTAGGAAAGAATGTTTTTCTTTTTACTATTGTAAAGTAATTCTGAATACAGTAATTATATAAAAGGAGTATGAATACCTTTGTAGCTGCCATCCAACTTAAAAGATAAGACACTGCAGATAAGGGTTGAACTCTGGGTTTCACTTCTGGCCCCATTTTCTCTCTCCCTCCCTTTCTCTCCATTTCTTTTTTTACCACTGCCACCCATGTATTTTATATTTTTACTACCGGTGTCTATGTAAATAGTCATCATCAGTAGTTAGTGTTAATTTTACATGTTTTTAAAACTTGTACCTGTGGTGTCATAGTGCATGTTTTCATCTGTCACTCACTTCTGTTGTTCAACCTTGTTTTTGAGGTTTTTGCTGCTCTAGTTCATTCTTTTTAACTGCTCAACACACTATAGTGTATCCATTTTCCTGTTCATGGACATTTAATTATGATTTCCTCCCATTTTTCTCTAATACAAATGATATTGCAGTACACATTTTTACGTGTGTGACTTTCTGTAGGTTATAATCCCAGGAGCGGACCTACTTAGTCATAGGGAAGGGAATGCATCTTCATGTTCTTTGGGTACGTTCCTCGGTCCTATCTTTGAAATGGAAGCTTGAGGATTAGGACATTATTTCTTTTTAACTTGTATACTGATTTTCTTGTGTTAGTGGTTTGTAACTTTTGGTGATTTATGTAAAGTTCCATTTAACTGAATAATGTATGGTTGCATATCTTCACCTAGGAACTATAAAAAAGAAATTCCTCAGCTCTATTTGTTTGATTACCAGTACCCACTTGAAGTTACAGTGAGTGTGGCTTGGTGGGGCAGGGGAGACTTTTAAAAAAAAATTTTTATTTTGTATTGGAGTATAATCGATTAACAATGTTGTGTTAGTTTCAGGTGTACAGCAAAGTGATTCAGTTATACATAACATGTGTCTATTCTTTTTCAAATTCTTTTCCCATTTAGGTTATTAACAGAATATTGAGCTGAGTTCCCTGTGCTATACAGTAGGTCGTTGTTGGTTGTCTACTTTAAATATAACAGTGTGTACATGTCAAACCCAAACTCCCAATCTATCCCTCCCCCCCACCATTCCCCCTGGGGGAGACTACTGAATAGATTATAACATTTTTTGGTGGTGTTTAAGTTTTATACAGTTTACTTGAAAATCTCTTTAAATTAAAAACATTCTGTTGAGGTATAATTAACGTACAAACATTATATTAGTTTCAGGTGTGCGAACATAGTGATTCAATATTTGTATATATTGCAAAATGACCACCACCTTAAGTCTAGTTAACATTCATCACCGTACATAGTTACGGAATTTTTTTTTCCCTTGTGATGAGAACTTAAGATCTACTCTGTTAGCAGATATGCACTACAGTATTCACTACAGTCACCATGCTGTCCTGAATATCTCTTTTTAAATCCTCATTATGTCTCAGGGTGATCAAGTGGTAGGGAACAGGTGCCTAAATTATTAAGCATGGCGTAAATCACGGTAGGATCTTATTGAAATAACCTGGTGTGCTCTCTTTGGGTGAAAGAGTGTTCTGTTTTCTTATCATAGCCTTCCTGATCAAGCTGCCTACGTGTAATTTGTGGCTTCCAAGATACCCATTGGACTGGCTTTAGGCTGATAATATCAGTTCCTTCATGTTTCTTCCGCAACTTATTTTTCAGAACTTTTTTGTAACTCTCTTTTTAATAAGATCCTAAAACCATTTGCCATTATGGTTTAGTTTCTCCAAACATTTATTTCCTTCTGACAGGAATCAATAAGAAAGCTACTTCTCATGGCTGTTGGCCACAAGTTCTGTGATATGTCATTATTGACAGAGACCTTTTTTTCCTAACTTTATTTTTATTGATTGATTGGTTGATGTACAATATTGTGTTACAGGTGTACAATATAGCGATGAACATTTTTTTTGTCAGTCCCAAACTCCCTAACTATCCCTCCCCCACCCCCACCCATCCCCCCTGCTAACCATAAGTTTGTTCTCTGAGTCTGTGAGTCTGTTTCTGTTTTGTAAATAAGTTCATTTGTACCATTTTTTTTTTAGAGTCTGCATGTAAGTAATATACAATGTTTCTCTTTCTCTGTCTAGCTTACTTCACTCAGTATGACAATCTCTAGGTCCATCCATGTTGCTGCAAATGGCGTTATTTCATTCTTTTTAATGGCTGAGTAGTATTCCATTGTATATATGTACCACATCTTCTTTATTCACTCCTCTGTCGATAGACATTTAGGTTGCTTCCATGTCTTGGCTATTGTAAACAGCGCCGCGGTGAACATTGTGGCGCATGTATCCTTTCGGACCATGTTTTTCTCCAGGTACATGCCCAGGAGTGGGATTGTAGGATCATATGGTAGCTCTATTTTTAGTTTTTTAAGGAACCTCCAAACTGTTCTCCATAGTGGCTGTACCAATTTACATTCCCACCAACAGTGTAGGAGGGTTCCCTTCTGACAGAGACTTTTGGAGCAGCATAGACAATCTCCTGTTATTTCTATGATGAAGAAATGAGGGATAAACTTTGCATTTATGGATTTAATGTAGATCACTAGTTCATCTGAGGCTTCTGAGGGCCTTTTATATTCTTCTCCACTGTCCCGCTGGTTTGGACTTGGAACTTTAAAGTAGGTGATGGTCAAAACTGACACAAGTGGGAGATCCTGTGGATGTGGTATCCTATGAGCCTGTACCGTTGTTGACACTGGGTTTGAGAAGTAACTGACTCCAAGGAATATTTAAGCAAGTAATCTGTTCTTGAATACCCGAATTTCTTGGGTCATGTAAAAGTACACAGTGATTCTTATTCCTATACCTGGAGCCATCTAATTACAATTATTTGTTGCAAATTATCTTTTCTACTGCATTAGGCTTCCTTGTAAGCTGATCAGAATGAGCTCTGGTTGACATCTCACCTGGTTAAATTGTTTGCTTTATCCTCTGACCTAGCACTTATTCTCAAAATTTATCCTTAAAAAAACAAAACTGTAGGGACTTCCCTGGCTGTCCAGTGGTTAGGGCTCTGTGCTTCCACTGCAGGGGGCGCAGGTTCCATCCCCGGTTGGGGAACTAGTATCCCACATGCCTTGCGGTGCTGCCAAAAAACCCCCAAAAACCCAGCTATGTAAAGATCTCTTACAAGAAGCCTCATCAAAGTCTTGTTTTTAATAGTAGAAAATTTGGAAACAATTTAAAGGCCCAGCATCACATTTGTCAGGTATATAGAGGTTCTACTGTTTTAAATTACTTGCAGATCACAGTGGTTAAAAGTATGTGTGTGTGTGTGTGTGTGTATAACAAAATTTACCATTTTAATCCTCTTTAAGTATATAATTAAATGGTATTAAGTGCTTTCACACTGCTGTGTGGTCAAGTTTCTTAATGGAGTTGGTAATTGTAACTTTGGGTTATTTTGGATATCAAAGAAGTTAATACATGTAAAAAGCTTAGACTGTGCCTGGTCCATTGTAAATATTCAATAAATACTAGCTATTTTATTTTTATATAAAGATAAAATGTGTGTATACATATATATTCATTCTTTATTTTAACATAACATTGTATATAAGGTATACAGCATGATGATTTGATATACATAGTGAAATGATTACTACAGTCAAGCTAATTAACATGTGATTTCCTCACATAGGTACCATTTTTTTGATGTGTAATGAGAGCACCTGAAATCTACTCTCAGCACATCTCCTGTATTCAGTACAGTATTCTTAACTGTAGTCATCATCCCGTACATTAGCTCTCTAGACTTATCCTGTATAACTGCAACATTGTATCCTCTGACCAACAAACATTAGCTGTTGTTAAAGTATTCAATACGCAGATATTCACGGAATTTTTTTAAATGGAAAAGATTTTTTTTTTTTTTTTTTTTGCGGTACGCGGGCCTCTCACTGCTGTGGCCTCTCCCATTGCGGAGCACAGGCTCCGGACGCGCAGGCTCAGCGGCCATGGCTCACGGGCCCAGCTGCTCCACGGCACGTGGGATCTTCCCGGACCGGGGCACAAACCCGTGTCCCCTGCATCGGCAGGCGGACTCTCAACCACTGCGCCACCAGGGAAGCCCTGGAAAAGATTTTTAAAACAACATGTGTAGGACTTCCCTGGTGGCGCAGTGGTTAAGAATCCGCCTGCCAATGCAGGGGACATGGGTTTGACCCCTGGTCGGGGAAGATCCCACATGCCACGGAGCAACTAAGCCCATGCGCCACAACTGCTGAGCCCACGTGCCACAACTACTGAATCCCACGCACCTAGAGCCCATGTTCCACAACAAGAGAAGCCACTGCTGTGCGAAGCCCGCGCACCGCAACGAAGAGTAGCCCCTGCTGTCGCAACCTGAGAAAGCCCACATGCAGCAACGAAGATGGCAGGATCTCTCTGGGGGTAATAGGTTCATCTCCTTTTGCTTCTGTGCTGTTTTTCCTCCTATAATTGTCCTGTTTTTCTTTTGTAATATATAGAAAAAAAATTTTGCATACAAATTTTTTTCTGGAGTCTTTGGGTAAAAACACCCAGAGGTTACTGGCAGGTTAATCCTAAAAAGGACAATTTGATTTTCCACTTTATCTCAGAGTTTCATTTGTTGTTGACTAATTATGTAAATAAAGTTAAGGTTTATTGTGGCTTGCATACAGTTGTGTCGAAAATATGCTTTCATACAAAGGCCACTTCCTTAAGGGTATCCTTAAAATTGTATATCGTTTGTTAATCTTACTGTGGTATTTTGTTTTTCTTAACTATAGTTTCCTGTTCTTCCGATTTTGCATGTCAACATTGCTGAAAATAAATATTTTGCTCCGCAGGGTTAGTAAGCCAGATGGAGTGGTGTTTCTAATTCAAGGAAATAGCCTAAACCGTCATCAGTTAAAATTGCATAAAAAGCCAGGTGTACTTTGATTAGAGTAAGGTAGAGAGCCAGGAATAAGTCTAGATTCCCTGTGCCCATGCTGTTAAAACTGTTCCCGAAGTAAAGGTGGAGAGAATATAGGAAGGGGTGGGGAACCAAAGACCGAAACATTTCTCAGCAGGGCCATGTGTTAGCTTAGCAAATGTTGTAGTCTTCTTAATACCTGTTTATTTTTTAAAACACGTATTTATTTATTTATTAATTTGGCCACGCCGGCAGCTTACGGGATCCTAGTTCCCTGACTAGGGATCGAACCCAGGCCCCGGCAGTGAAATCATGGAATCTTAACCACTGGACCGCCAGGGAATTCCCTTAATACCTGTTTAAACATCAGTAAGTTTACTTCTCAATTTTTAGTCAGATTGCCTTAGGCATATGTGCCATATGTGTCCTGACTTCTAGCATACGTTGGAATGCCCAGAGGCTTGTGTAGGTGCTGGTATGAGAAGCAAGGCCTAGACAGCTTGGGTATTTTCTTATGGATTCAGGTGGAATTGTTGATGGTTTGCATGCTTTGAGAGAGCTTCTCTGAGTTTATTCAACAAATATTGAACGCTCGTTGGGTTGAGAATTTTTGTGGGTTGGGCCAAAAGGGAGTGAAGGAAATGGACAAATAATTAACACAGTTATTAAGTGATGAATATCGTGTACAGTATTAATGAATGTGTACTGAATGAGTGAATTATTAAGTGATGAATAGGCACTGTATTGAGGGCTTAATTGTACCATTGGTTCATCATCACCACAGCAACCCTATGAGACAGGTACTGTTATCGTCTTCACTTACGAGAGAGAGGACATTAGGGAAGAATTTATCCTTTCTTAAAAAATATTTTCATCTTGAAAGTTTTTATGTACTTTTGGTATATATTCTGTTTTTTTGGGTTTTTTTGGCCGCACAGCATAGCATGTGGGATCTTAGTTCCCCGACCAGGGATGGAAGCCTCGCCCCTGCAGTGGAAGTGTGGAGTCTTAACCAATGGACTGCCAGGGAATTCCATATATTCTGTTTCTTTCTTTTTTTAAAAAATAAATTTATTTGTTTTATTTTTGGCTGTGTTGGGACTTCGTTGCTGCCCGCGGGCTTTCTCTAGTTGCGGCGAGCCGGCACTACTCTTCGTTGCGGTGAGCAGGCTTCTCATCGCGGTGGCTTCTTTTGTGGCGGAGCACGGGCTCTAGGCGCGGGCTTCAGTAGTTGTGGCTCGTGGGCTCTAGAGCCACAGGCTCAGTAGTTGTGGCGCACGGGCTTAGTTGCTCCGCGGCATGTGGGATCTTCCCGGACCAGGGCTTGAACCCGTGTCCCCTGCATTGGCAAGTGGATTCTTAACCTGTGCCACCAGGGAAACCCTATATTCTGTTTTATAGAGTAAAACTTTTTATTACTAGCCCTCTGTCTTGCCATCTCTTATCAAAAGAAGAAAAAAGGATCAAGATTTTATTCCTGAGGTTAAGAATGGAGTATGTTGTGTCTTCAGACACAGACGCTTCATCTTTATTTGTGTAGATATTTGAATGTTAAAAATTGAGATATAACTAATATAAAGTAAAATATACAAATCTTAATGGTACAGCTTAATGTGTGTCTCTCCCTGCCGCTTCCTGTCTCCACCACCAACTATCACCCAGATCAAAATACAGTACATTCTGCCACCCCAGAAAGTTCCTTTGTGTCCATTCCCAGTCAGTAATCTCCTCATTCCTTGGCTAAAACCACTATTCTGACGTCTGTCCCTGTAAATTAACTCTGCTTCATCTTGAGCTTCATATAAATGAAACCACGCACTCACTATGCTGTCTTTTGCCCAGTGCAATATCATGTGATTTATCCATGTTGTTGCATGTGTCAGTAATTCTTTATTGCTCTGTGGTATTCCATTGTATGAATGTGTCATAATGTATCCATTTTCTTCATGAACATTTGGATTATTTTCAGCTGCTTTGAACATTATTGTAGTACATGTCTTTTGATGGACATATGCCCTCATTTCTCTTGGGTATATAACGAGGAGTGGAATTGCTGTGTCATGGGGTGAGTGTTTGGCTTTAGTAGATATGTATTCTGACATGGTTAGACCAATGTAAATGCTCACCAGCAATGTATGAGAGTTCCTTTGCTGCACATCCTTGCCCACAGTTCTTTTTTAGATGTTTGAATTTTTGCTGCATCTTCAAGTACAGAGCTTGGGAGAAGTTTGCTGATTGCTGCAACTTGGATAAGATAAAGATAAATTAACAATATACAATCAACCATAAGATTTTGCTCAGCAACTTATTCAGATGTAGTGGTTGTTTAAATGACAGTTGAAAAAAGGTTGGTTGCACCCCATCCATCCACTTTTTCTTTAAATCAACTTTGTCAAAATTCTAGCCCAATTATGCTTATGTTTTTCCAGGATAAGAGACTCATCATTTCCCCCCTCGTTTTCATGCTGAACTATTAAAAAAAAAATTACTTAAAATTCTTGTAGGAAACCTGGTACTTCAGAAGGGATCAGTGTTTGATTTACCTCCTTTCAACACGTATTTCTTCTATTGATATGGAGTGAAAGACCCAGGAAAAAATGTGTACATTTTGACAATCTAATAATAGTTGTTGCAGCTTTTGTTGAGGGCCTCCTCTGGGCCAGGCTGTGTTCTAAGTGATTTGTATTCCTTAGCTCCTTTATTTTCCATCACAACCCAGTGAGGTATACTTACTATTCTCATTCCCATTTTACAGATGGAAACTAAAGCCCTTGGAGGTTAAGTAATTCGCCCAGGTTTATCCAGTAGTAAGTGCAGAAGCTGGAATTTTAATCTAAGTCTATTTATCTAGCTTACAATGAGCAAAATTAGCTTCCCTCCTTATTATTACTAGTTTGTCAATCATTAACTAAATGATCTCTACATAGTTACGATTTACTAACTCAGTTTGTTTTTAACCGAACATCCCCCTTCTTATCCCCATCTTGGCAAAAGATAAATGAAGCCCATATTTTTTTATTCCCAAGATTGTTTTTAGGCCCTCCAAGGAATATATGAAACAGAATGAGCAGGAAATAGGTCCAGTCTTCAGCAGTGCTATATGTAGTCCCCAAGGTGAGAGATGCATATGGCTGACCGTGCCCTAGAAAGTGCGTGACATGGGTGAAGAGCTGTGACTATCGAGGTACCAGGCTTTGTGTAGGAGATGTCTGGCCTGCGCTTTGAAAACTCGCTGGACCTTGGACATGTGGGCGCTACAGGCTGGGCCAGGGGGGATGGGGGGGTGGAATCTGTGCCCCAAGTTGCAGATACTCGTGTTTGATGGGGCATGAGGTATGTGTCAGGCATAAACTTGGCGAGTAGTGGCCTCCCAGATCCTGATCAGGTCAAGGAGGCTCTTGAATGTCTGGCCGACCAGCCTTTTGAGGTATTCCCTGCTTTGGGAAGATGAGTGTAGGCAGCGGTATGGCAGCATGTGGAGGTGGAGAAGCCTCTGGAAGGTTTGCAATAGGATGTCAGCCTTGTGGGATGGAAGGTCAGGAGGGAGACCTGTGCTGGAGAAAATAGACACAGAACTGGTTGTAGGAGCTGTGGGAGTGGATGGAGGCACCTGGCTAGCTCTCTAGAGGAGGGGCGTTAACCAAGGGTGGGTGTCAGAATTGTTCATAAAACTCTTGAAGATACACAGGCCTGGGCCAACCTCGGAGCTTCTGATTGGTGGTTCTGGGATGGATTTTTTTTTTTTTTTTTGCCGTACGCGGGCTTCTCACTGTTGTGGCCTCTCCCGTTGCGGAGCACAGGCTCCGGACGCGCAGGCTCAGCGGCCATGGCTCACGGGCCCAGCCGCTCCGCGGCATGTGGGATCCTCCCGGACCGGGGCACGAACCTGTGTCCCCTGCATCAGCAGGCGGACTCTCAACCACTGCGCCACCAGGGAAGCCCTAGGATGGATTTTAATAGGAGCCTCTGCTTATTCTAATGCACTTTCCTTCCCCACCCTGCAGGTTAGAATCTGAGGAAAACGGGTCTGGGAGACCCCTTTAGGACCCACTCACATCTCAGGGGCAGGAGAGTCAGAAGACAGAAATTCTTCTGTCTTGAGAGGCAAGGGAGCAGCGTTAAATATCTCCAAAAAGGCCTTGTTTCCAAAGTGGTCACGCTGTTGCTGTTCAAACACTTCCAGAGCTTGCCAACTTCCCAGGCAGCCATTTTTGGTCAATTTTGAGGATCAGAAAAGCTTTTTGGTGAAATAAGCCAAAGTATCTCCTTGTATAGCTTTCACAGGGTGGGCCTTCCCTGCAGGGAGCACAAGGCTGGTCCTGCCTACAAGTGATTCTCTTTATGGTTATAAAGACAGTTTTCACGTCTCCCCAGTTTCCCTTCTTCCTACCCTAAACACCACCAGTGTACTCTCGTGGTGTTTTCGGAGTCTTCATTATTATTACCCCTTTGAGACTGTTCCTCTTTGTCACTATTGTTCTTCAAAAAAGGCCTCCCCGCATTTAGGCATTTTGACCTGCACAAAATAGAGGGGGCCATTTATTCCTCTCGTTATATAGGTAATACACTTCTGCAATTTTTTTTTTCCCCTGAGGGAGTGGAGGGATCCCAAGTACAGACCTTAAATGTACATTTAATTTCATCTTGGATTCATCCTGTTCTTTGAGCCTGTGGATCTTAACTGTGTTAGCTGGCCCACCTTCCCAGATGTCACTTTGCCAATTTGATAAGCAAATTTGATCCTCTCCCAGCAGAAGAGGAAGCAGGCCTCAAAGTCAGGCTGAGGTAGCCACACCTGGATATCTTTATCACATGACCTGTGAGTTCAATTAGGAGCTGACAGACCAAATGCTAATATCTAATCAATGCTGACTAATATATCACCTCACACCAGTCAGAATGGCCATCATCAAAAAATCTACAAACAATAAATGCTGGAGAGGGTGTGGAGAAAAGGGAACCCTCTTGCACTGTTGGTGGGAATGTAAATTGATACAGCCACTACGGAGAATAGTATGGAGGTTCCTTAAAAAACTAAAAATAGAACTACCATACGATCCAGCAATCCCACTACTGGGCATATACCCTGAGAAAACCATAATTCAAAAAGAGACATGTACCACAATGGTCAGTGCAGCACTGTTTAGAGTAGCCAGGACATGGATGCAACCTAATTGTCCATTGACAGATGAATGGATAAAGAAGATGTGGCACATATATACAATGGAATATTACTCAGCCATAAAAAGAAACGAAATTGAATTATTTGTAGTGAGGTGGGTGGACCTAGAGTCTGTCATACAGAGTGAAGTAAGAGACAAACAAATACCGTATGCTAACACATGTATATGGAATCTAAAAAAAAAAAAGTTCTGAAGAACCTAGGGGCAGGACAGGAATAAAGACGCAGATGTAGAGAATGGACTTGAGGACAGGGGTATGGGGAAGTGTAAGCTGGGACGAAGTGAGAGAGTGGCATGGACATATATACATTACCAAATGTAAAATAGATAGCTAGTGGGAAGCAGCCGCATAGCACAGGGAGATCAGCTCGGTGCTTTGTGACCACCTAGAGGGGTGGGATAGGGAGGGTGGGAGGGAGACACAAGAGGGAGGAGATAAGGGGATATATGTATATGTATAGCTGATACACTTTGTTATACAGCAGAAACTAACGCAACATTGTAAAGCAATTATACTCCAAGAAAGGTGTTAACAAAAAAATCATCCTCATTAAAAAAAAATACTGAGTTGAGCTCCGGATGCCAACATAAAAAAATTGCTTTTGCACCCTAGGAGATGTTTACTAGGAAAGGAGTTTTAGGGGTCTTGCCTTTTCCTGCACCTTAAAGAACCAATTGCACTAGAGGGATTTACTGTTGTAGGTTTCATATAGATTCGTACACAGTTCTGCTTCAAATATATTACGTGCATTGGAATGTCCCTGCACTGGATGTTTACTTTCAGTCACACGCTGTCCTGCAAACTGTATATGACTCGGGCGTGTCAGATTGTTTGTGTGGCTAGTTCTGTTTCTACTGCTGTCGACACTGATTTCTTACATGCTTTTAGATTAGTGTCCAAGAGGTATTTGCTATATGTGCTTGGCTGCATTTGATATAAATAGATTTCAGGTCGGTGTTGGAAAGTGCCCTATAACCATATACAGAGCTAACTTATTAAGGATATGCTATTGCATTTCAGACACTTAAATCTAATAATAGCAAAAGCAATCTCTTAACAGGCTGTGCCTCTCTCTGATGCCCCTTCATTTTTATTTTTTTAAAGTGCTGACTAAATGTCAGGAACTTCGGCAGCTTACCTAGTTTAAGGCCCAGGATATTTGGAGAGGCAATAAAAATGATAACGACCATGGTGCCTTTAGAGGCATATATTGAGAGTTACTTTTAAGGTACCATTTAATGTTTAATTGTAGACTTGGTGATTGTTATGTATGAATTATTAAGCATTCTTGCTTTGAGTTATTGGGAGTGCGAAGACAGTTTTGAAGTTTGCTACAAGCTAGCCGGTGGTTAGATATAGATTACTGTGCTTTTCAGTATAACAGCAGTTTCCTTTTCTTCACTTATTGAATAGACATGAGGAAGGGTGGTATCTTAGCTAAAAACTAGAGGACAGAGTTTCTAATGGCAGAATAAACATTGTAATCTTACGGTTTCTTGAATAATGTAATTTTCTGAATAGATAGTGTATTTTTATTTTGCTTTATAGAAACCCATCTGTGACTTGTTTAAAGACACTTCCATTTTTAAACCTTCTATATCTTTCAGTGTGTGCTATATATATAGCACAGTGTTTTTCTTCATGGCAGGTGTTCAGACTTTTTAAAGCACACATCCCTGGATCATGGTTTACAGGCATTATGTCCATTTTGTAGAGGAGACAGATTAATTTATTTGCCTGGCCAGTGCTTGAGCGGCACTCAGACTCGGAGACCGTCCAGTACTGAGATGAATGAGGCCTTTGCACTTTTCACTTAGTGTTGTCTTTTGCTGCCTCTTACCTCCAGGAGGGGTCCTTGAATATATGATGGAATTATGTCAGGGTTATCGCAGTAATCCCATATTTATATTACCTAATTGTGCGGCTCTTGGAGATCTTTGTTTCAGTATGTAATTCTCTTATCTTTGAAGTCCTGGCATCTTCAGCCACCACCAGCATGCCTACGGGGTGATGTCTGAGGATGACTCTGAAGGATCACCAGGTTGGAGGAGGGCAGTTTTTAGTGGAGCTCCTTTTCTGGATCATGTGCAAGTCCATTTTGGAAAAAGATCTGCCTGCTCCGGTGCCAGATGGTAGTTTTTCCTCTGTCAATTAGTAGCACCGGAAGGAGTCATTTCTACCTGGGCATAGTGATCTTGCCAATGGTGTGACTACTTTTTAATTAACACTCTATATTCCACCTGGAACGAATTCACCAAGATTGCCTTCTCTCATTTCCAAGTAAACGATTTCAGTAAGCGTCCTGGCCTCCTTTCTTGCAGTGTTAACTTCTGTGAATGCTATTGAAAAAAAATTACTTATTTGCTAAGATTAATTGACTGTCAAGAACAAATGAGACCAGTACCTGTCCCAGGAGGAATTGGCTCCCACGAGAAATGAGGGTAAGGGGAGATTTTAAATTCAAAACTGGTTCATGGACGGGGCCCATGATGTCCTCTAAGCAACACTGGTATAGATCCACAGAGGTTTTGAACTCGACAGAATGCTCACAATTTTTTTATCTAGTATTTAGCTCTCTGTGATTATGAGTAAATAATTAGCCTTTTTTTGTTTTTTTAAAAGCTGCGATGTCCCATTTCTTTGATATTGCTTTATTTAAGAGGACACAGCATCAGAACTTTAAAGCACACATTACCAATTGATGTGTCATTTCATAGCCTGTACTGTCATTATTGTTGGGAGAGAGGCTGGAATCTCCATAGAACAGGTGGGCAGATCTAGTCTCCCATGGTGTCGGTGAGGCAAGGCCCAGAGAAAAGAACACTGGACGTTCTGCAGAGGAGGCCTCTCCTGAAATGCTTATCTTAGCCACTGTTACTGCTTTAAAATTATTTAATTGTAAAAAACGCAACAAAAAGAAGTTACTCTTTTAGGAACATACTTTTTTAAAAATCATAAATGCTTTTATTCTTAACTAGAATCCAAGTTATTGGGGGAGGAAGAAATCTTGGGATATGCCTAGCAACAAAATTTCTGAACACAATGTTTACTGGAAGGAATTATTTTTGAGGTTATTTGTGGTATATGTATATATGCATTTGACGGTAGTAGACAAGTATTTATGGGACTTTCAAGTGCCTGCTAAGGACTTTGGGAGATGTGGGAGGAATATAAGACTATCAGCTAGAGACAAAGTTTAAGATCGTATTAATGGGAAGGAGCGAGGTGCCAGCTACTAAGGGGTATAGGGTTTCTTTTTGGGTTGGTAGAACTGTAAACTTGGATTGTGGTGATGATTGTACAGCCTTGTGAATATACTGACACCATTGACGTTTACGCTTCAAATGGGTGGATTTTATGGTATGTGAGTTACATCTCAATAAGGGTGCTTAAGAAAAGATCTTATTAATGAGTTCACAGTGCAGAGAAGATTCCAGTATTGCCTGTGACTTCCTGCTTTCCTTTTTCCATTCTCCAGGTCTCCCAAAGTAGTTGAGACGAAAGATAAAAAAGACCAAACACTCTTCTCTTCTGGTGGTGGGGAAATGCTGAGTGAGTGGCCCCAGATCTGTGCAGTGAAAGTTGTTTACACAAGCCTTGAGGCTGTAAGCCCAAGAGATAAGAAAAATCAGGCTGAAGGCCCACTCAGGCAAAAACTGACCAGAGAAATAGGCCTGGCTGCCTGCTGGGAAATCTGGGGTTTCCTGAAACTGGTCCCTTAATTTATGGACAGTGCTAGGCCGTCAACAAAGTAGTAGTGCAAAGTAAGAGTAAAATTGTGGCACGTGCAACAACATGGAGGAACCTTAAGACGTGATGCTAAGTGAAATATGCCGGTCACATAAGTGTGTTTCCACCTCGGTGAGGCACCTTAGAGTCGTCGGATTCATAGAGACAGAATGTGGAACAGTGGTTGCCAGGGCCTGCGGCGAGGGGAGCATGGTGAGTTAGTGTTTAATGGGTAGAGTTTCAGTTTGGGAAGATGAAGAAATTCTGGAGATGGATGGTGGTGATGGTTACCCAACGGTGTGAATGTGCTTAATGCCACTGACCACTTAAAATGGTTAGAATGGGGACTTCCCTGGTGGTCCAGTGGTTAAGACTCTGCACTTCCAATGCAGGGGACGTGGGTTCCATCCCCAGCGGGGGAACTAAGATCCCACGTGCCGCACAGCCAAAAAAAAAGGTTGGAATGTTATAAGTTCAGTGTTAGGTTTATTTAACCACAAAAAAAAACCAATAAAGTGAGAGGGAAAAAGGAAGAGACAGGATATTTGGATTCTCTACTAGACTGGACACCTTTTTTGGTGGCCTTGCCTCTGCTGCTGTCGTGTGTGTGTGTGTGTGTGTGTGTGTGTGTGTGTGTGTGTGTGTGTGAGAGAGAGAGAGAGAGAGAGAGAGAGAGAGAGAGAGAACGAACTAAAGTCCACTTTCTTTCTGATCCTTCCACCACCCCCTCATGCAGCATCCCCTGTGTTCCAGAAGCTGGGCTGGGCACTGGAGAAGGACAAAAGTGTGCCCACAAGGCATTTATAATGCAGAAGGAGGTTGGGAGAGGTGCATTTGCTTTGTTTTTTTTTTAAATGTGGCATTGCCTTGTGCTCATCTGTGGTAGGAAGTGTGGGTGGCACTATTTAGGTAGTACGGGATGGGGGTGGGGTGCGGCTGACTGTAAGATGGCTGGAAGCCTAATTTAAAGTGGTAAAATCAGCTTGTGGTTGAAATTTGATAGTTGCAGAGGTACTCTTTGAAAAGACACAGTGTCTCTAGAAGAGTAAGACTTGTTGCTAGCTTAAAAATTCTTCATGGAAGAAAGAATTCCTCATGGTGCTGGAGGAACCACCAGGATGATGGTGAGGTAATCCATCTGATGGCTACTCTTTCCTGAGGTAACAGAAGAAAGACACAGTTAATTTTTTTTCTTAAATAAATTTATTTATTTATTTCTGGCTGCGTTGGGCCTTCGTTGCTGCATGAGGGCTTTCTCTAGTTGTGGCGAGCGGGGGCTACTCTTCGTTGCGGTGCGCGGGCTTCTCATTGCGGTGGCTTCTCTTGTTGCAGAGCACAGGCTCTAGGCACGGGAGCTCAGTAGTTGTGGCTCGTAGGCTCCGGAGCGTAGGCTCAGTAGTTGTGGCGCACGGGCCTAGTTGCTCCGCGGCATGTGGGATCTTCCCAGACCAGGGCTCGAACCCATGTCCCCTGCATTGGCAGGTGGATTCTTAACCACTGCACCACCTGGGAAGTCCCAAGGGAGGGACCCGTTTTTGTGGAGTACTTTATTCTGATTTGAGATTTGTTGATGAATTTCACAATACAAGTAAATAACAGTCTGTTTTCTTGTCACCTTTCCACTCTGTGTGTGTGTGGTGGTTTGCAGCAATTCAGAATACAGTAAAATTTGAAAGGACGTTTAGAAAAATCAAACGGTAAGAATTATTATTCTAACGTTGCTGGAAACAAGTCCTCTGTTTTTTTCCAGAAAAGGAAAACTAGAAAATAATGGCACTAGTGATACTTCTTTCTTTCCACTTGCTCACAATTCCCTTCTCCTTAACCAACATTTAGAAGTCATTGTAACACGCATTTTAAAGGAAGCGAGTAACGAGCTATCTCATTGTGTTTAAAGCTGTGAATACTGAGGACTTGGCGTTGGCCCGTGTTGTGAGAAAACTGCTGCCTGACCCTGGCTTGGTGCTGTTGGCTATGAGGGACAAAGGCTACTACTTTGTCATTATACTCAAATTTCTTGACCTTTAAGGAGTAGGTCACAAATATATATATTTAAAAAATAGGGGGTGATACTAACATTTGTTTTTCCTCATAAAAGCAAGGGAGGGCTTCCCTGGTGGCACAGTGGTTGAGAGTCCACCTGCCGATGCAGGGGACACGGGTTCGTGCCCCGGTCCGGGAAGATCCCGCATGCCGCGGAGCGGCTGGGCCCGTGAGCCATGGCCGCTGAGCCTGCGCGTCTGGAGCCTGTGCTCCACAACGAGAGAGGCCACAGCAGTGAGATGCCGCGTACTGCAAAAAAAAAACAAAAAACAACAACAACAAAAAGGGAATTTCTTTTTAAAATAGACTTTCCCCAATGACTAAAATAATATATACCCAACTCAGAAAACTTGGAAATTAGACAAAATTGATACGTTTTTGGAAAATCTCTTCCTTTCAGGGAAGCTGTTGGTTTTGTTTTGAGCAAACTTTGTTTCTAATGACTTGCCTCTCTCTCATCCCAGCAGTTCTTTCTGGTTTGGAAATCTCCTTTGTGGAGGGGCTTGTCAAGGACATGGCTCTCCGGTCTCTTGAGTTTGGAGGACTTGGAAGGCAGTCACCTGGCTTTCTCGCCCCATCAGCGTCCTGTCTTGCAGTTTGTTAAACGTGAAATCTGTAGTCTGGTTAGTGGAACGTCCCTTGGCGGTTCCTCACTTGTGAACATGTGTCACCAGGGCTTGTGTCTGAGTTTGAGGCTTGACAATCAAGAATGCATCTTGTAAAGGGAAAGAGCCCTTGTGCAGGAGGCCCTGGGTCCGGATTCTGGCCCCACTACTCAGTTGAATTGTAGCAGCGACAAGTTCAACTCAGAATGCTTATGTGTAAGTGGTGTCGACTGAAACAAATGCACACCCTAAAAGCTGAGAATTAAAAAAAAATTATTTTTAAAAAGCTGAGGATTATGTTTTGTTTGGTGGACCTACTGAGGACTTAAGCCTGGGAGGCAGCCTCTTAGATAGGTATGAAGAGTTAAGGGAGGAGCCAGGATATTTGCAAAAGAAACAAAAAGCCCCAGGTAGTTGGAACATCAAAAGATTACTGTTTTTTTTTAAAAAATAAATTTATTTATTTTTGGCTGTGAGGGCTTTCTCTAGTTGAGGCAAGCAGGGGCTACTTTTCCTCGCATGCATGGGCTTCTCATTGCAGTAGCTTTTCTTGTTGTGGAGCACGGGCTCTAGGTGTGCGGGCTTCAGTAGTTGTGACACACGGGCTCGGTAGTTGTGGCACACGGGCTCAGTAGTTGTGGCACACAGGCTCAGTAGTTGTGGCACACGGGTTCAGTAGTTGTGGCACATGGGTTCTAGAGCACAGGCTCAGTAGTTGTGACGCACGGGCTTAGTTGCTCCGTGGCTCAAGCTCCGTGGGATCTTTCCGGACCAGGGCTCAAACACATGTCCCCTGCATTGGCAGGTAGATTCTTAACCACTGTGCCACCAGGGAAGTCCCCAAAAGATTACTGTTAATTAAAGAAAACCAGACCTCTCAAGTTAGTGCATTTAGTGCTTTTCTATATATGGGAAGATGCAAGAGTCTGGCTCACTGACATAATTCCGTTGATGTGCACCTCAGCTATCCAGAGCCCGTATCCTGTGCTTTCCCATCCTGAGTCCCCTCAGGGTGCACCACTGGGGGTGCCGCAGTGGCTGAGGGCTTGCTGGCCACATTCTTTGTCCACAGTGGTGATAATATTCTTTTAGATAAAATTATCTGACTTATCTGCTATGTAGCAGGTTCTCAGAAAGAATCCTTTCTATGGATGTTATGCCCACCAAAACCTTGTTTCTTTTGTTCAGAAATGTTTACTGAGCACCACCTGTGTACCAGGACTTGCCCTCGGGACTGGATCCCAAAACAGAAAAATCTCTGTCTTCAGGGAGTGCAGGTTCTTGTGGGTGAGGCAGTAATAAATAAGATGACTAAATATATGATATTTTAAGTAGCGGTAAGTGCTGAAGAGAACCGAGTGAAGCATGGAAGGTGAGATACGGGGTGTGTGGGTGGGGGTGGGGTGGCGGGGGGAGAAAGCGCACTGAATTATTTAAGCTGTAATGTAGCTGTGTGCTGTTTCCGTGTGTAATGGGGTCTTTAGGCTCTAGCTGGAGGCCAGCACTCACCCCTCTGTAGAAGTAGAAATTCCTTGCTGTCCCTGGCGTGGTGTTTCTGGGAGAAGGTGGGTTCTGGATCTTGCTTGGCTGGGAATGAGGGCTCCACAGCAAAGGTTTAAGGTTTGAGAGGTGCGTGTGTGTGTGGTCTTTGGATATCCATGGAGAGTGCTTAGAATAGTGTCAAGTGTTCAATAAATTTTAGCTGTTATATGTTAACAGTGTGTTGTGTCTTCTGTTATAAAACTGAAAGCTTTAAATAGAAACCGGAGGGACCACTTTCTTGGGAAAAAAGTGCCCAGTGCTAGAAGAAGAAATTACGTAAGTACCAAATTTGGAGCAGAGATGTAATGTTGACCGCCCCCCCTCCATCTTTCCCACACTGGTACTTCTCTTTTCAAACACCCCAGTCTTCTCTCCTCCTTCCCCCTTTCATCCCCTGGGGCCATTTTGGAGAAATAGGTTTTTAAAGCAGGAACCACAGTTAATATTTGCGACAAAGGCCGCCTTGTGTGATTACCTACTGAATCAATAGGTAAAAGGAAGAAACTTTTCAAAGAACAATCAGGTTTCTAAATATGTACATGGATAAAGAGAAGAGGATAACAATCTAGTAAAGATGTGGTGCATGCTGACTGGTGAAAAAAAAAAGATACAGTGCTTTCTTAAACTTTGACCATCTCTTGTCTAGTGGCTAAATGTGGGTTTTAGAAAATACAGAATTCCATTCAGGAGTGCAAGCTTATTCTGTGTGGTTTATACCTGCAATTTCTCATTACTTCTCAATGTTTTTTAGTTTAAGGAATATGGATTTCTGGTTTTAAAAGTTATACTGGAAACTTTATTGAAGGCTACTGCTAAATCATCTTCTAAAATCAGAAAAGCAGTGAAGTATTGTGGAAAGTTTCAGAATTTGCATGGATCTGGGTTAGAATGTCAGCTCCCGTCTCAGCCAGTTGTATAAAATTTGGGCAGATTAATCTATCTCAGTTTTCTCGCATGTGTAATGATTTCTCGATCTTTTTTTAAAATAATTAATTTTTGGCTGAGTTGGGTCTTCGTTGCTGCGTGTGGGCTTTCTCTACCTGCGGCGAGTGGGGCTACTCTTCGTTGCGGTGTGCACGGGCTTCTCATTGTGGTGGCTTCTCTTGTTGCGGAGCACAAGCTCTAGGCACGCGGGCTTCAGTAGTTGTGGCACACTGGCTCTGTAGTTGCGGCTTGCGGGCTCTAGAGCGCAGGTTCAGTAGTTGTGGTGCATGGGCTTAGTTGCTCCGTGGCATGTGGGATCTTCCCGGACTAGGGCTTGAACCCATGTCACCTGCATTGGCAGATGGATTCTTAACCACTGCACCACCAGGGAAGCCCTCACATGTGTAATGATTATTATTATCTCACAGGGTTGTTGTGATGATTAAATGGATTAATATATGTGTGAGTGTTTGGCACAAGGTAGATGCTAAAATTTAACCTGATTTATCTGACTTCTGTCAGAACTAGTTTGTTCATTCTTAATATTGATTTTGAGAGCCCTCAATCAGACTGCCCAATTGACAGACGTTAATTTTTAATGTTAGCTTTTCACTTAATGTTACTATTAAACACCAACTTTAATAATAATAGCAATGATGGTAGCCAGCCATCATTATAAGGTGCTTTGTGTGTGTTATCTTGGTTACTCTGAACAAAGATCACCTGAGGGCAGGTATTTATATCTTGTTCATTTTGCAGACAAGAAACTGAGGCTGCTTCGTAAGATTAAGAGATTTAGAAAGGAAGGAAAAATGTTAAAAGATCGATCTTTATTGATCAAGATAACATCTGAGCAGAAAAGTCGTTGGAGGTTGCTTATACAAGATAGCATTTTGAAGCAGTCAGCCTTTTGCAGGGCAGAAGCGCAGTCCTCCTGTGGCTACAGCGTGGAGCCACTGTTTGTTTCATGCATACAGTACTGGGCCCTTTGAATGCTGATTGAATGGAATCCTAAAGGCCTGGTATATCTGCATAGTCTTCCTGAAAATTCCCAGGAAGTTTCTAGCTTTGCTTTCTCCTAAATTGATCTGTTCCCCTGGGAAATAACTGGATTACTGCTGATTGCTGTCAGTTCTCACTGGAATGAGAGTCCAGCCTATAATCTCTGTTTTGCAGGAAAGGAAATCGGTTGGAAAACAACAGATAGGCCTGCGCAGGGTGTCTGGTGACCAAGCTGAGACGTGCATGATTTCTCTCACTTGCTCTCTTCCTCCAGGATTGCTGAGGCTCTCCAGGCCGTTGGGAATTTGTGGTGAATCAGCGGTTGCCTGTCCTTAAGCTTAGCGATTTAGAACTTTTGATATACCCAATGCTCCAGTTACCTGCAAACGAAAACTTTAAAGTTCTAGAACGTGGCATTGCTCCCCACACTTATACTTGTGCTTATTTCTCTCTTTGAATGCCAACATTTTAGTGAATACGCAGAGAAATTATTTTTGGCTGTGTTGGGTCTTCGTTGCTGCGCGCGGGCTTTCTCTAGTTGCGGCGAGGGGGTGGGGGAGGAACCTCACTGCAACAGCATTATGAAAATAAGTCCAAAGGGACATAACAAACCAAGGTAAGAACCTTGACTGGATCAAAAACAGCTATAAAAGATATTTGTGGGACAAATAGGGAACTCTGAATATGGAATTGATATTGGATGATGAAACGAAATTATTGATTTTCTTAGGTATGATAATAAGGGTGTTTTGATTATGCAGGAGAATGACCTTATTCTTAAGATATTCATGCTTAAGTATCAAGGGGTAGAACGTCATCATGTCTGCAATTTAGAAATGATTCTGCAAAACATAAATAAAGCTCACCCCCTACACAGCGGTGGCATTAAACCCACTGAGGGCAGTCACTGCACTGGCCCGAGCGCCTGACACATGGTGACATGCACAGTAACTGTTGCTGAGTGGGAGTTCATTACAGAGAAACTGGCCAGCACTGCCACCTCTTCCCCTACACTGAGCTCCTCCCGGGTCCGGTCTGTCTTTGAGTCTTCCCCAAGCACCTTGCACAGTGTCGGGCACTCATTAATCTCTGTTAAAGGAATGGGGAAAATGCTCAACTAGTATTGACATAATAGCAGTGACCATCTGAAAGTGGGTTGCTTTTTCCTTGCAGACTCGCAGGAATCCAAGGATGAAGGGGAATCTGTCTAGTTCTAGGGGGCGTTTTTAGGGAAATGAGGCTAAGTTAGTAACAGATCTGAAGAAGGAGCTGCAAGGTACTGGGTGATGCAGCCGAAACCCCCGAGACTGATGTATTTTTGCAGAAGATACGCAGGTGCCATTGTGTATCGTGAAAGCTGAGCTTTCTGGAACTTCCCATCGTTAACTTTGGAATTTGGTTTGGTCTTAGGCTGGGCTAGTTTTTAGGTTTTAAGAGCATAGGGTAGACCTGCGGTTGCTCTCAGGTTATGAAACGTGATTAAGCCCCTCCTTGGGTGGTATTGGGAAGGGAAGGAAAACAGCATTTTGTCCACGTTTATTGCCTGTTGCTCATGTGTGTTTTACATTGTTCAGTGTTTTCTCAAGACATGCAGTGAGAAGTTCAGGCTGTAGTCAACTTTCTTCCCCAAGTACTAAGCAAATACTTGTGGTATTTAGGTATAGAATGGAATTAGTTACAGATTGCCTACTGCCGATTGTTTATTTTCTGTTTTAGGATGAAAGAAATGGGACACAAAGAGGGAAAACCATTTTTTATTTGTTACAAATTTGACATCTTCCTCCCTCCCTCCCTTCCCCTTGTCTTTCTTTCTCTTTTTCTTCCTAACTACCGATAAGTCAGAGTGGTTAACTGAAGCAAGGTCTAAACATACCCTTTAGCAGCATGCTAAAGTATTTTCTCTTTGTCTAAAATTAGCTGATTCGAGCTAGGCGCTCTGGTGTTCAGAAGCCTTCCATCAGGAGCCTCCAGCCCCTCCTCTCTGGTTTTAAGAGCTCTGGATAGCATGTTTGCTGGGGAAGCAAACTGGGAATGACTTTATCTTTTGCAGAAGAACTTGCAAATATCTGAGGCAGGTTCCAGCTTAGATCTCACCTCCTCCAGGGAGCCTTCCCCAGATTTTTCTCTCCTGCACTCGCTTCTGGACCATCTGTCACTTTATCCTCCACTAAAACCACGGTTCATGTCCCACCCTGCCCTGAAGGGCAGATGCTGTGCTCTGCTTCCTGTCCTGTCTCTGTGCCTCACACAGCTGTTGGCTAAATATTTACGTGCTTAACAGATATTTGTTGAATGCTAAAATTGGTCCGTTGACTAAGCAGATAGAAAGGAAAATGCTACTTGGTGGTGAGGTTGAGCAAGAGACTTATCTTTTCACATGAAAATTAAGAAGGAAGTGGGGATAGAAAAGAAAGTGGGAGAGCAACTATTTGAAATGGGAGTGGCTCAGAAGTGTTGACAAGGTCAGAATGTGGTGGGAGAAGCCCCTTGCCTGGAGGAGAGCTGGAGGAGGGTGGGAGTGGGGGTCTCACACCCACCCTCCTCCAGCTCTAGGGCCCCTCCTCCTCTGCCTGAGCCCTAGATGGCTTTGTGCATTTCTAAGTTGTGTTTTGCTTTCCAGTGTTTTTATTTATTTATTTATTTATTTGGCTGTGCCGGGTCTTACTTGCGGCACCTGGGATCTTTGTTGCAACAATGAGGGCTCTTTTAATTGCGGCATGCGGGCTCTTAGTTGCAGCACGTGGGATCTAGTTCCCTGACCAGGGCTCGAACTCTGGCCCCCCCCTGCATTGGGAGCGCGGAGTCTTAACTACTTAGACCACCAGGGAAGTCCCGTGTTTTGCTTTTTAAAACAATGTCTGTGCTTTCAAAAATATGGTTTACCTGCTTTGATTGGGAAATGACATTTATTTTTGTGAAATTATGTGTACCTAGTAAACAGATTCCATTTGTTAGTGTCAGGAAATGTTTTTCAGTTGGGGGGTGTGCGTGTGTGCGTGCGTGTTCTTTCTATCAGTAGTTCCTTGAGAGAAGGGGGCTGTAGCTTCTACTCTAGACCAATAGAATTTCTGTCTTAGACATGTTCCCATTTTACAGGACCAGACTACATCCCATTTCCCTGCCTGAGTTCTGAATCAGTTGAGAAGACTGGAATAAGGATAGAGACCAAAAAATTTACCTGTACTGCTGGTAACAGATAAAGCTGATGTGGAGAATGCAGCTTATCCCTGTTGGCAAGGGGCCGTCCCGAGGCTGACCTCCTGTGCTGTGCTGGGGACGGCCCCCCTACAGGGTCAGAGCAGGATGCTGGCCCCCACTGAGGACAGAGGGAAGCGCCAGCTATGCATGCATGCCCACTTTCTCTCCTTCCAGAGTCACTGCTCCCATTCTCTTTCCTTGTGGGCACGGAGACTGGCGGGGTGGAGAGAGGAAGCCTTCTTTTCCTTTTAAGAGGTAAGAAAATGACACCTGGAGAGGTTATGTACTTTCCTAAGGTCACCCAGTTAGCTGGCAACAGATTTTTCTCCTGGCCTCTCCAGGCCATCTGGTATGCGTAGAAAGGACATGGTTTTGGAGTTGCCCAGGCCTCATGTTCACGTGCTACTACCTCTGTGACCTTTGCCTGGGGTTATGCATCCATACAGTGGGGTTAACTTTCTACCTCAAGGGTTCTTGAGGGTTACATTAGCTCTAACCTGTGTTTAATAACCTGGGCCAGGGACTTCCCTGGTGGCGCAGTGGTTAAGAATCCGCCTGCCAATGCAGGGGACACGGGTTCGAGCCCTGGTCTGGGAAGATCCCACATGCCACGGAGCAACTAAATCCACGCACCACAACTACTGAGCCTGCGCTCTAGAGCCTGTGCTCCGCAACGAGAGAAGCCACCGCAATGAGAAGCCTGTGCACTACAACGAAGAGTAGCCCCTGCTCGCCGCAACTAGAGAAAGCCAGCGTGCAGCAATGAAGACCCAAGGCCGCCAATAAATTAAAAATAAATAAATAAGTAAACTTATATAAAAACCTGGGCCAATGCTCCATTTCCTTAAATAAATCACACATGTCACCCTGCCAGCCTGGGGCAGTTACCAATCCACCAGTTCTTTTTTAAAAAAAATCTGGCTTGGAGCCTCAGACAACTTGGTGATTGGGGGATGGTTCTCAGCAGAGTGGGACTTGGAAGTTGACTTTTAATGTTTTGGAAGGAAAAAAAATTGCTTCTAAGGAAGAAAAGTCCTAAATTGAAAGAAATTCACATGTCACACGCACCCTCGAAAAACTTGCATCACATCAGAATTGATTTTATAGTCAGGAGTTGAAAGCGGCCTGTTTAACCTTGGGGAGCTAATGCCTTTCAAATCTAAATATTCTCATTTCTAGGACATTCTTTAAGTAGCTGTTTGAGAAGCCTTGTTTTGTCATGTGTTAGAGGAGTCTATGAAAAAGTCTGGGGTGGAGGGGTGGTGTGTGCACATTAGTGGCCTACGTGAAGGGGTGGAAAGGTGAAACAGCCTTTGTGCAAGGGATCTGGCCCAGAATTTGTAGTCTGTGATGGGATGTGTAGTCCCTGTCTTTGAGTTTCCTTAGATGTACTGGATGAACCAATTACCCATGCCCTCCGGGACACTGTTGTTTCAGGCGATGCCCCGCCTGGGGACAAGGATGCAGCTCCAAGCAGGCGCATATCCTGTGTAGAGTACTGTGCATTGACCCTCCACTTTCAGTGTCTGCTGTTTGCTTCCTGTCCAGATATTCAGTTGAGTGAAGTACACACAACTTTGATCCACATGTTTGTTTCAGACCCCTAATGCCAGTATATTCATTAAGTTAAACTTCAGTTTCTCTTCTTTCTTCCAGTTCAGGTCTGCCTTTCACTTTATAGCCCACACCTCTCAGCTGAGCAGCACCCCAAAACCGGCTTCAGGTGCCAGGGGGAAGAGGGGGGGCAGGGCAGCCGGGCTGCCGAGGACGCCTAGTACTGAGGAAAGGCGGGGTGGGAGGGCACTTCCTCCAGGCCTTGGGCTTCCTGTGCACGCCTGGAGGAAAACGGAGCTGGAGGGTGTATGAGCCCTCCCCTTGTGCAAGTGACAGAAACATTCCTGCACAACAAAGAAAATCTAAATTGCTTGTAAATCACCCCTCCCCCCCACTGCCAATTAATGACAGTTCAATTTCCAGGGTAACTCGAATACAGCTTTTATTTATAAATTAGTCCATTAATAGGGTAATGTTTAAAAAGCTACTTTTCCTTTTGTCAGTCCTTGGCAATAGCAGTCTTTTTTTTTTTTTTTTAAATAGCTAGGGAAACCTTTATTTTCCAGACCGCAGTGGCTTATTGTCACCTGGGAGATCTCTAGTTTGCTCCCTCTAGCAACTTCCATATGTTGACCTCTGTAAGTGCGTTTGGCTGCCCATGTTAGCTTTGTCACTTCGGTGCCTCTGTTCTCAATGTCAGAGTTGTTTCCCTGAGGGTGGCTGTACCGTCAGGGGCAGTCGGCACATCAAAGTGTGTTCAGTCACTCTGGCAGAGTGCTTGCACTGCTTTTGTTTACTTTTGTTTCCAAGGCTGTTTTTTAATTTGATGTTTTTTTAATACATGAAAGTCTTTTTCTCCCACCCCACTAGATTTTACTCCCCACTCCCTCCCCAGTTAACAGTCATACAGACCAGAGAAGTTTTTGAAAATTTTGTAAAAGTTTTTACAGAAAGAAAAAAAAAAGCCTCAAATCTCACCAATCGGGCATAAACCCTCTTAACATTTTGGAATATTTCCTTCTAGTCTTGAGGCACAGTTTGTAATACTGTATGTGCAGTTTCTCCTCTGTTTTTTTTTTCCCCCCATTAACATCTCTCTGTAGGCTTCATGTTAACAGCTCCTGTATGGTCCCTCTTAAGGTGTATGAAAGTATTTAACCATTTCCTTAACATTGGGCATATAGTTTGTGATTTTTAAACTGATTCTCTGTGGACCTGGCCAGTTTACCAGTTCCCTAGTAAATCGCTAGTTGTGTTAGTACCTCAGCCTCCAAAACTCCGGAGGAATACTGTGTATCAAACGCCTGAGCCTCCGGAAGCCAGTGATGCACAAAACTGAGGGTCTCCCCACGCACTTTCACTGCCTTTGTCCACGGGTCCTTCTCTCCTCTTCCTCCTTTCTTGGCTGAGTTGGCTTTGCATCAGACAGACCTGCTGTGAACCTCAGCCCCTGCACTAACTTTGTGTTCGTGGGCCCATAAATTCTTCTAAACCTCCATTTTCCTATTTGCAAAATAGGGATAAGAGTGATTCCCCATCACAAGTTATTTTAAGAATTGTGAGTCAGGTGTGAAGGGTGTGGTGCGGTATCTGGACCTGGGGGATGCAGCTGCTTCCATCCCCCTGCTGCTCAGCCCCTTCCAGGGATTTGGCTTGGCTAATTCTGCCCGTCCAGTTTTGGAAGAAGAGCAGAAAGGAAAGGGAAGCAGAATGGGGGAGGTGTATTGAGAAGAGTGTGAAGTTCTCAAAGTGTTTGTTTCAGCACCGTCTGGGCCGGGATTGAGCCCCCTGGCTGGGGTCAGTGAGGTGGGAGGCGTGGCCCAGGGGCGCCAGGCCCCTTGCGTGGTCACCTGGTGGGGGGCGGGGGTCTGCCTCCCTAGTCTCTCTTCTGGCGTGTCTGTGGGTGTCCCCTGACTCACCCCAAGCCTCTGACTCTGACGGAAGACTCCGCCGAAAGTCTTCTCCTGAAGTCTTCTGTGTTTCTCACCCCATCCACAGCGAAGCAGGAGGGCAAGAAGGGATTTCTGTAGAAAAGAGTATCTTTAGCAGTTACTTGTGTGAGGCTCTTCAAGGCACTGATCCCCCTGATTTCTGTATGAATTGCTCTGACTTATCTTTTAATTACTCCAGAGTCCTGTCACCTCCTTGGTAGGAAGGAGGAAGGTGATTCCTCAGATAAAACCCACACCCGGGACAGCTGAGGTAGAGCTGAATCTGTAAATGTTCTTCGTGTGCCCATTCTGCACAGATCACGGTCCTTCTGAGAGTGGAGCGCATCATGTATTGCCTATGAAGAATACATGGGTACCGAAGAATGAGTCCTCGCACACTTGGTACTTCAGCCATGCCTTTTAAGGGCTATGAACAGACTTAATCAGAAGAGCCATCTGGAGTGCAGTGTGGAGTGCGGTGGGGAGGAGAATTCAGGACGAGGCTGTGGATTGAATTAATGGGAGCAAGAGTGATATAAAACAGCTTAACTCCTCATGGGCCCCTTCAGACTTTCACCTTTGCCTATTAAAATAAAATGTTCATGGTCTGGACACGTGGCTTGGAAGGACTGCCGATTCTCTCCCTACTCCTGTGGTGCTGTCTCGGCACCTCAGTTGGTATGAGAGCGAGCTGTACAGGTGTGTTTGGACTAGTGCATTAGTAGGGCTGCACTGAGTAAGAATTGAAGATTTACAAATCCAGGCCTTAGGGGAGCTGGATGTGATTGTCTCCCTGGACGTTGTCAACCTGAACAAGTTGTTGTCATCTACGTTTTTAAACTCTGTGTCACCTGAAAATGGAGAATCTAAGTTGCTTTTAAGTCTCCTTTTATTCTGTGGTGGCAACTTTTTAAAAAGAAATTTATTTATTTTTGGCTGCGTTGGGTCTTTGTCGCTGTGCGGGGGTGAGCGGGGGCTACTCTTCGTTGTGGTGCACGGGCTTCTCATTGCGGTGGCTTCTCGTTGCGGAGCACAGGCTCTAGACACGTGGGCTTCGGTAGTTGTGGCACGTGGGCCCAGGAGTTGTGGCTCGTGGGCTCTAGAGCGCAGGCTTAGTAGTTGTGACTCAAGGGCTCTGTTGCTTCACGGCATGTGGGATCTTCCCGGACCAGGGCTTGAACCCGTGTCCTCTGCATTGGCAGGCGGATGCTTAACCACTGCACCACCAGGGAAGTCCTGTGGTGGCAACTTAGACTGCGTATTATAATTGGCAAGGAAGAAGACACCAAGCTTGCTCCTGATAGTTTTTCTCGGAGTGCTGGTCTACAGGCATTTCTTACTTGCTTGAGGCTCTCCGTCCTCTGTTCAAATTCGGTTGCAGCTGGCAGGGGGATGACTCCGTTGGTCTGCAAGCCTCTGCGCTTCAGTCTCGGATCCCTGCTGTCGTGGAGCTGGAGCCTGCTGAGTCCCCCAGATGGGCTCCACCCGCCTCCTCCCTGGCTGCTGCAGTGTTCCTTCGTACTTCCTGTCTGGCTTCCTTCCAGACGAGCCTGCTCACTTCCTTTCTCTGGAACCTCCCCTTATTGCCAAGGTTCCAAGGTTTCACCACAGATGTGGTGGTCACCAGACCTGACCTCCACACCCTGACCTTTGAAAGAGCCTCTCTTGTCCCTGGGGTAACCTGAATTAGGGAGCTGTGGCTCATAATTGCTGCCAAAGGAAATGGACGGCTGCTGGGTGACCTGCAGAGCCTTGAGCAGTAACGCGGGTCTTAATCTAAAATTTAGGGCGGGTGTTATGTCACTGCCCGACATTGTAGTGCCAGTCTCCCTTCCCTCCTGGTTTCTCAGCCATCTCTTATATGTATTTTTCCCATTAATTTTCCTACTGCCCAGTGGACTTTGTAAGTACTTGATTAGGGTGGTGTTGTAGATGGTACAGAATCTTAGAAAACTTACTGCTGAAAGGGACCATAATCCAATGCTCTCTTAATCAAGGAAACTGAGTTTTTGAGGCCATGCCTTCCTTTGGAAACCTGAGTCTCTTCTTACCGAGATCTCAGAGAGGGGGGCCAGAGGGGGGTGGGGGGCAGGGGCAGGAGTGCTGGCTCACCTCAGGCCACATTCTTTTTCTAATTATCGAGCGGGATTTGGATGTGCTTGGCTCTGAGGCCTTTCATAATCTTTCCTTTCTTTGTTGCCTAGAATTTAAAGAAACTTAAGCCAGTTGTGAAATGTATCACCTTTCAGAAATGAATAGCATCTTAATTGACTCCCTTTGAAAACATGTCAAACTGGGATTTTTAAGTCGGAGTGTAATCTGGTATGCCTTGAGGTTGGGACCTCCAGCTGGGGCACGCTGGGGAGACTGGTCCACCTCCAAGTTTGTTTTCTGGCTCCAAACAAATGAGTGGCTGTTTGACGATTGGCACGCGACCCGGTTTTAAAAGTACAACCATATAGGGTATGGCAGACTGGTAACTTGGGGGGTTTACAAAGTGAGGTCATGGAAGGCCCAGATGAAACGCTTTTAATGTGTATCACAACTGCAATTAATCTTATTAACATGCTGGGCCTCGGCCTGCTCTCCTGCCCTGGGTGTGCAGGGGTATTCGAGGGGCATGCTTTGAAGGACTCTTTTCTTTGATGGTGCAGATGGATAGCAGAAGCGTATCAGACTTTGTATCTGGTACCATAAAGGCCTTTTGTGTGCCCGTGCAGATGCATTCAGTTTTGAGAAGCAAACAAAACGATGCAGATCGATAAGATATACAAAAGAGGACGGGTTTTAAATGCAGTCTTGTAGCTGTGGGCTCTGGGACCAGACAGAATCAGGTGAAAAGGGATAGAGCTCCCTCTTAGGTTCCCAGCATCCAGCTCGTTCCAGTTCTGGGAGTGAAAGATTTAAAAACATGACTTGTTGGGAGGCAAGAGTAAACACAGGAAACAGCAAACCGTAAAAGGTGCTGCGATGCTAAGTCTGAATTGTTGGGGTAGCGCAGGGGTTCCTGAGGCTGCTGTGGTTAGGATGGCTTCCTGGGTGGAGTGGCCTTGTGACCCTTGGGAGGGTCACAAGGTGAGGGGGGCCAGTGGGGGGGGCAGCACATGGTACTCTTGGAGGAGAGATAAGTGGGCCGAGTGGTAGGGCGGTGCAGTGGTAGGGCTAAGGCTGGGAGAATTTAAAGGCAATAGATGGCACACTTTGATCTTTCCATCTCTCTCTTTCACAAGTGCATGTAAGAGAAGGCTAGTACAGTACTGTGTCCTTATAAGGCTGCTGCCCAGTTGTTTTTGCGGCCCATTTTTTTTTTAGAAGTCCTCTAAAATACCCATCTAGACTCCCTTCTGACGTTCTCTTTGTTATTGTTTAACAAGTAGCCTTGCGGACAAAGAGGTTGTTTAAAATTGTTGGGTTCAACAGATGTGGTTTGGGTATGCTAATATATTCTAATGAATACAGAATCTACTCACTAAGTGAATAATTGATGAGAAAAGAAATATCTGTACCTGTATAATGTACCCGTTTGCTCATAATTAATTAATGTCACACTTAAAACATTATTAAAGGTCTGTTCTCTTCAGGTTTCCTTGCTGTGTGCACCCTATGCGGGTTTCTCACCTGCAGGACTTCTCAGAGCCTTTAGCATTCTAAAGTGCATTGGGAATCAGTGCAGTGGGAGGTAGTGGAGGAGAAGGGGGGCAGCCCTTTCTGTCCACAGGACATCTTGGAGGATTAGCGGTCCATGGGGCACCCTGCTGTTTGACAGTGCTGTGTGCATTGCCCTTGCCCTTTTAGCTGCCCTCCATTTGTCTGTTTACTTTTCCTACCCCAAGATAACAGTGATGCATATCTTGAGCCAAGGAGGGTGGGGGGCTGTTACATCCCTCCCTTCCTTTTTCTTTGCTATTGGAGCAGCGAACATCTTAGATGGCTGCATAGAAGGGTTGCCTACAAGCTAAGTTTGGGCAAGATGAGTCCCCGAATCCTCATATAAATGGAAATAGAGTCCTAGCTCTATATCCTGCCATTAAAAAAAAAAAGAAAGAAAGAAAGAAAAAATCTTCCCATGTGGCAGGGGGAACAACCTGAGAGTGGCCAGGGTGAATCAGCATGCCGTGGCCGGACACCAAGATAAGCGTGACTCTAGACGTGGCACTCGTCCTGCGATCAACCCTGGTGTGGTGAGAATGCAGCAGCAAGCAGCAAGCTGTTCTTTTAAGGTCAAGAACAGCAACAAGTGTTCTGGTTCTTTCCTTCAGGAATAGACTCTTCCTTGCTCTAGAACAGTTGTCTTTTTACTGTAACATATTATTTTTACTTTGCTTTCTTATGGCTTTTCCTCCCTAGTTGTTCACTTACACCTGTGCACATTACGGTACAGCTTCACACTGTCCACTGGAGTCCCACAAGCTGCGTGGGGCTATGTACACTTCAATTATTTAAAATGAAATAAAATTTAAAACTCAGTTCCTCATTTCAAATGTTCAGATACCATGTGTGGCTGGTAACTGTTCTTTTTTGGACAAGGTAGATATAGAATGTTTCCATCATAGCAGATAATACTGGTGGATGGCACTGATGTATATCAGCCATACCGACCCTTGTCTGGGAAAACTTTTCTGGGTCCCCATATCACCTCTGGCTACTTTTTTTAAAGTTGTTTTTGGTTGTTGTTTTGTTCTGTTTTAGCATTTTAATGTGCTTCTGATTTTTTTCTTGGCTGCACCTTGCGGCATGTGGAACTTCCTGGACCAGGGATCAACCCTACGCCCCCTGTAGTGGAAGCATGGAGTCTTAACCACTGGACCACCAAGGAAGTCCACCTCTGCCTACTTTAACATCTTAGAGCTTGTGGTACCACAAGTGAGGAATGTCTGACAGACATCAACTGTAAATGCAAAGCTGTCCCCCGTGGCCTTTCTTGGCATATTCATCAGGGTTGAGCAAGACATGCTCCCAGCTTAAAAAACCCTCTTGGGGCTTTGCAAGCTTAGCTCTGTGTGACAGCCCTTCCTGTATTCATCACAGGGTGTTTCCACTTTGCTCACCTAAAGGACATCTCAGGACAGTGTTTTCCTGCTAATCACACTTTAAAATCTAGTTCAGGAGCATCTAACCTGACTTGTTGAAATTTTTTTTTGAGCCCCCCAAACGGCTTGCTCACTAGTTCCTGAAAATCACTGCTTGCATACTGTGCTTATGTGCAAACCTGCTTTGATTTGCTTGTAGGTCCCTCCCTGATTGCAGTAGAAGGATCTCTCCCAGAGGAGATTTTTCTGTTTTGTTTAGGTACATGATACTTGGTTTGATGTCTTTGTTGGAACAGAGCCTGGAAGAAAGACATGTGAAGGAGTCATTACCTAGACTCCATTCCATTTGAGCTATCCCTGAATTCCATTTGCAGCAGGGCTGACTGGTCCAGGGAAGTGTGGTCTTAAGGATGAAAGGTGCTTGGTGTTTTATTCCGTACACAATAAAAGACTGGCATTTGTTCTATCTGTAATTGCACCGGGTACCCCAGTCTGTTTGGGACATGAGTAGGTGACTGCCTGTTTCTACAACTGGAGAGAAGATGAAAAGTAGGAATTCATGAGTTTGGAATGGAGCCTCACTTAGAGAAGGCACCTGTTGACTTGGTAAGTTTACCCTTCTCCACTGACACAGGCTGGACCCCAAACCTGGCCAGGAGTCAGAGCTGCTCCCCATGAGAGCAGCAGGACCCACCAGTGGGGAGGTGATGACACTCTTATTGTCTGTCATGCTCCTGTCACGGGCACGGTGCATATATTGTCCTCCGCTCAGTCAGGGAATCTGTGCTATTTGCATTTTTAAAAAAGGGTCAGTAGTTCTATTTTTTAAAGAGGTCTATGATGCAAACAAAACAACCCCACACATGCCAGGGGGTGGGGCAGAGAGTAAGACAAACTTGACTAGACTGTGAACCAAGAAAAGGCAGAAAAGCAGGGACCACAGTGGTCTCTCCTGGCTTTATGTGCTTGGTACAGAGATGGGCACCAGTAGGCAGGCAATAAATAATTGTTGATAATAAATGAGTTCTATTTTCATAACAGTTCTATAAAGTCCATATTGCTTTTCACATTCTAAAGAGATAAGAAAACTGAGACTCAGAGAGGTTAAATAACTTGCCTATGGTCACACAGCCAGAACGTGGTAGAGCTGTGATTCAGACCTAAGTATGCCTAAGCCGTAGACCACATACCTTCACCAGGCTCAAACAAAGGGAGAGGTAGGGCCATATTCACCTTCTCGCTCTCCCTCTTTCTCTCACACATACTTACTCTCAGATGCTTTATATTTGTTAGGTTTATTTTTATTGTTGCATTTTTAACTTAAATTATTTTATGCTGCATTTTATATAGTCCTGTCTGTCAATTATATCTCAATAAAACTGGAAGGAAAAAACCTTAATTTTGATATTATTTCAAAATTACAGAAAAGTTAGCAAGAAGGGTATACACAGTGTCCAGACCCTTTGTCCAAGTTTGTAGGGGTCTGTATATTCTTGGACAATCTTGATTCGCGATCTGCTCTAGCCTAGGGCGGGGCCACACTGCCTGGGATTCCTGTGTGTCTGCGAGGTAGGGCGTGTCCTTTATGAAAGGTCACCGGTGTAAAAACAGTGACGTGACCCCACCCAGGAACTGAGGCAAACCTTAGAGCAGCCATCCAGGGCTTGCTTGCTAGATGTAAACATGAGAGAAGAGTCTAGGGTTTATAATTTTGCATGGAAGAACTCTCCTTCTGAGAAACTGGAGGGTTTGGGGAATGTAAAAGAAAAGTGGCTTATAAAAAAGATGACTTGTAACTTCCCAAACACTCTCAGGCGTGGCATCGTACCCTCCTCGGCTGCCGACAACAATAATGGATGCATTCACAGACGCATGCGCCCATGCCATTTCCTCTCCTCGCCATACAATTAAAGATGAACGTCTGTGCTCCGCTGTCTCTGTTCCATGCCCACCACACGGGTTTTTTTTTTTAACCCTCTGCTTCTTGATTTCATTTCTGTACGCATTGTACCTACTTCCTCCCTTCTGGGTTCCGTCCTGCTCTGCGAAGATAGCCGTATTCCCAAAGGCACTGTGTTCGGAGGACAGGCAGGATTCTTCCCTGTGTGAGAGGAAGAGGTGGCGGGTCTCTTTTAAAGGGGCAAACTATCCGGACGTTTTCCAGATCAGGAGACTTTCTCCAGTTCTGACGCTAAAAGAAACCAGTGTCCTCCGCTCCAGGGCCTGAGCTTGCGACTCCTGTGCCTTTCCCTCTGCTGCCAGACTCCTTCACTCAGAGGAACTGTGCTTAGTTATCTTGGAAGCCTTTTTTCTCTGACATTCCTCGCTCATACTCCACCTGTGCTGGACCGGAAGTGCCATGAGGGCGGAGGTGGTGTCTGACATCCCCACGCAGAGCAAGGCCTGGCGCACAGCTTCTGCTCAGCAAATATTTGCTGAGTGAATAGGCCTTGATCTGTGGCCTTGGTGTACAGTTGCTCCCTCAGTTGACTTAAATATACAAGATCGCAGTGACTTCCTTGGCGGTCCAGTGGTTAGGAGTCTGCCCTCCCACTGTAGGGGGCACGGGTTCGATCCCTGGTCGGGGAACTAAAATCCCACAAGTTGCGGGGTGCGGTAAAAACAAACAAGATCACAGAAGAGAGTGTAGATCTTAGAAGTTCTCATCACAAGAAAAAAAAAATTATGGTGATGAGTGTTAACTTACTGTGGTGATCGTTTTTATATACATATAAAATTACACTGTACACCTGAAACAAATACAATGTTATATGTCAATTATATCTCAATTGAAAAAAGAAGACAACTAATTTCTCATCGGAAATAATGCAAGCAACTCTTTTCCTGTTATGACTCAAGGCCAAAAAAAAAATAGAGTGGTGATTGTTTTCTAATGTGTAAGAATATTGAATCATTATGTTGTATACCTGAAACTAATATAATATTGTAAGTCAGTTATACTTCGATGAAAAAAATACAGGATCATAGCCTTTTAGGTTTTAGCTGCTTCTCTGGGATTTGCTTTCCAGTTGATCTCACTTTTAATAGTGAGATTTTAGCTTTGGAAGGGACCTTTGGGTCCACCTGTTTTCTGTCGTCGCCTCCTACAGTTTCCTGGGTTTTTAATCTCTGATGAAGGTAGTAGAGTGGTTATACAAGCATGTCTCAGTTATCTGTACTTGGATGACCCAGAGCAAGTTTCTCTTCCCAGACTGGCTTGCTCCTTTGACTTTGCTCAAGCTTCTGGGAAGCCTGACTTGAGGAGGCCTCAGGGTGATGCTAAGTCCAGTAGCATCAGCAAAACCTGTGATTAAGAACTCACCAGGGCGTCCCTGGTGGCGCAGTGGTTGAGAGTCCGCCTGCCGATGCAGGGGACGCGGGTTCGTGCCCCGGTCCGGGAAGATCCCACATGCCGCGGAGCGGCTGGGCCCGTGAGACGTGGCCGCTGAGCCTGCGCGTCCGGAGCCTTTGCTCCGCAACGGGAGAGGCCACAACAGTGAGAGGCCCGCGTACCGCAAAAAAAAAAAAGAACTCACCAAAATGGGGCAGTTCCCTGGTGGTCTCATGGTTTAGGATTTGGCGCTTTCACCGCTGTGGCCCGGGTTCAGTCCCTGGTTGGGGAACTGAGATCCTGAAAGCCTCGTGGCATGGCCAAAAGAAAAAAAAAAAAGAGGCAAGTAAATTGAACAGACATTTAAAAACAAAAAACTGACCAAGATAACTTGACCACCCTGCCCTTTGCTCTTCATCACTCCTATCACCCCTTCTCGATCTCTTCATTCTTAGACTTCTTCCTTCTTCTTTAAGTAGTAAGCCCCTAGGGTGTATCTGTGCTATAATATTCATGTAATTTGCTGTTTTATATATTTTTAATGGTGAGCCTTTGGCTTCCTCGATTCCTTGAGTGGAACCATCTTGTCCCATTGGTCACACTGAGGAAGCAGATCTCTGCAAGCAGGAAGCACCTTGGAGATGTCTACTCCAGTCCCTTTATTTGATAGGAAACAAGGGAGCAGATGCAGACAGGTTAGTAGCCCAGGGCACAGGATTAGTCAGTGACAGACCCGGACTAGGCCCAGGTCTGGCTGGAATGCGGCACTTTCCCAGCACCCTTTGCCCTGCCATCATCACATCCCACCCCCATGAAATGGAAAATCTCTTATTGTATACGTTTTTTTGGTCTTTAAAAATTTTTTTTGTTTTATAATTTTCTTTTTTTTTTTATTGAAGTGTAGTTGATTTACTATGTTTCAGGTGTACAGCAAAGTGATTCGGTTATATATATATATATATATATAACCTATAGATATATATTTTTTAAAATTTATTTTCCTTTTTTTTGGGCTGCATCGGGTTTTAGTTGCGGGACACGGGAGCTTTGTTGAGGCTTGTGGGATCTTTTTGTTACGGCGCGCAATCTGCTTAGGCTTCTCTCTAGTTATGGCTTGCGGGTTTTTTCTGGTTGTGGTGCACAGGTTCCAGCATGCGTGGGCTCTGTGGGTTGCAGCACGCGGGCTCTCTCATTGAGGCGCGTGGGTTTAGTTACCCCACGGCATGTGGTATCTTAGTTCCCCGACCCGGGATCGAACCCGCGTCCCCTGCATTGGAAGGCGGATTCTTTACCACTGGACCACCAGGGAAGTCCCCAGATACATATGTTCTTTTTCAGGTTCTTTTCCATTATAAATTGTTAGAAGATATTGAATATAGTTCCCTGTGCTATACAGTAGGTCCTTGTTGTTTATCTATTTTATATATAGTAGTGTGTATCTCTTAATCCCAAATTCCTAATATCCCTCCCCCCTCTTACAGTATACTTTTTAGGATATGCTTTGAAGAGTCTTTGGACAGTTCATAGTGAAAAGTGAATGTTGAAACAGAGACTGTCTCGTTTTCTACTTTAGCTATGGCCTGTAGCTGCCTAATTGTGCATCGGAAGGGGCAGGGCCAGCGGAGAAATGTGGGAGACACGTTGGAGATAGTCATTGAAGCTTCTGAAAAGTTATTTTAATCTACGGCTTTTTCTCCCCCTAACCACTGACACCAAAAATAAGACTGCATTGGGGTTTTACATTGGTAGATAGGGTGCTCCCAAGGGACTTCGAGGCTTGCTCCTGAAGCTGGGCCGTGACCATGCCGTCCCCTCAACACTGACCCCTCAGTCCACACTAGGACAGGTCTGGAATCGAAAAGTTACTGAGATGACTTGTAGTCAGCACACCCCTCTCGGGGTCTCCAATCCAGGAACTTGAGACCTGAATGGATTTTATACCCTTTAAAGCTCTCCTGCAGTTTCTGTCGTGGCCGTTCCGTGTTTATCTATCACGGTAGCTCACAGTGCGTAGGTGGGAGCAAACACCTGCTTGGATAATAACCTCCAGCTGTGAGGTTGGGGTGATTATCTGGCTGGAAGAGAGGTACCTTTTTAAAGGTTTTATTTTGGGGGAGAAATCATCCGATCTTATTGTTCTTCCTCTCTGTCCTGAAGATTGTTAGGACCCTTCATCTTTTTTGAGTTGCTTCTCAGGTTTGAATCTGATTATGCAGGCTTTCCTTTACGTTTTCAAACACCCACACGGGAATGGTGGGGATCTATTCGATTTAGTGGAAATAACATAGAGGACCTGGATTAAAATTGAGCTTGGTCTCTTAACCAGTTGGGTTGTCCCCGGCAAGCCACTTGACCTCTGTGAGTCTCAGTGTCCCTGTCTGTAACAAGGAGATGCTAATTAGTGAGGATTAAATGGGGATCCCATATGGAAGTACTTGGAGTTACTGAGGGTTGGTGGGCTTTGGAATCAGGTTTTTCAGGTAAGCTCCAGCCCTTCTGCAGAGCAGTTAAATTTTTGTTAGTAGGTTGATTTACTTCTTAGAAGTTGATCTCATCTAGTAAAAATGCCGGCTTGGTTAAGTTGTTGGGAGAAATAAATGCAGTATAAGTCAGGTGCCTGGTATACTGGGCTTCATGGGGCCAACAGATTCTGGAGCGTGGCCGTCAGTGATTGCATATTAGCCATCGCATGATGTCATGCACTGGTTGAGCTCTTTAGACAAAAACAGTTAGTGAATGTTTCACAGTGATGAAAGGATTTAACTAAAATCTTCCCCTCCAGAGTGTGGGGGGAGGCAAGGGTGGGGTGAGACTGGGAGGGGCAGGGGTTGAGAGTGGGTGGGTCCAGGAAGTCTGGTTACTTCTATCTTGGCATGAGGATTTGTTTGGAAGATTAAATGACCTTCTTGGCAGTTGTATAGAATTTGACAGGTCAGTGATTAGTGCCAGTTTAACACTTATTAACTGCCATACTTTTTGCTGGTAAAGATTGTAAAGCTATAAAGATCATAAAGTTCATAGGATTTGTGTGTGTGTGTGTGTGTGTGTGTGTGTGTGTGTGTGTGTGTGTGTGTCAAGGTAAAGTGCTCCGTAGTTGTTGTTATATGGAATGTGAAAAGAATCCTGGCTTATCTGCATTTTTTTCTGTGATTGCTCATGTGTGACTTGGCTTATTTTTCTTCTAGGATGTGGAGAAAGATAAGGAAACCCACAATTACCTCAGCAAAGAGGAAATCAAAGAGAAAGTTCATAAATACAACTTAGCAGTCACAGACAAGTTGAAGATGACCTTGGTGAGTACCCATACTAATAATACTGTTTAGGTTGACACGTGTTGAAAGACAACTATAAGTTGTTGGTACTACAGTCTGTATGTTTTAAAATCTCTGAATCATACTTGCAGAACCTTAATGGTCAAGGTATACAGGACCGGAGAATGGGATATTTCTGCATCTTTCAAATGAAAGCTGTATTTTGAAGTAGCTCTATCTCAAAATCAATCAGCAC
Source organism: Monodon monoceros (assembly GCF_005190385.1). Classification (NCBI taxonomy): domain Eukaryota; kingdom Metazoa; phylum Chordata; class Mammalia; order Artiodactyla; family Monodontidae; genus Monodon; species Monodon monoceros. Next base: position 49,206,251 of record NW_021703783.1, read on the forward strand.
TTCCTAAAATTTTATTTTAAAACATGTTATGATCCCCAAAGGATTTTTAACACTGAGTGTAATCCCTTGCCTGTTTTTAACACATGGGCAGTAACTCAGATTCTAATAAGGCCTTAGATAAGTTTTATCTTGTGTAAATAAATTTGGAAGTGTCAGGAAAAGGATCTTGTGCCCCTGGATTGGGATCTAATTGAGCTCGGATTTTTCTCAGCTGGAGAAAAATGTGTATTATGGAGTATGTAATACGCGGCTTTCTACATTGTTGCTTCAGGCTCCTGCAGCTTTGTGCCGATGCTGTTAGAAGCTCGGTGGGGAGCAAGGGGGGTAGGAGGGAGAAGCACAGGCTTAGTGACAAAGAAAGGGGGGACCCAAGGCAGAGCCAGATGTACGTTCCTCTAACTGGTCTGGCCTCGCCCATCCACTTGATGACTTTCCTCGAGGCACCTGCCATCCCTCGGTGCCAGTGTCCAGGGCCCTTGGACCCCTGCCTGGCACTCTATTGACTGTGACCTGACAGAGTTCAGCAAAGGACAGGGCGACCGGTTAGAACAGGCCCTACTGAATTCTGTGACCCTTGGAGAGGAGCTTTTAAATATAAACCCTTGTGATAAAGGATCCCTCCCTAGGGGGACTCCACCAAAAAGGGGAGACAGTGGATGATCTCAAGATTATTCCTCATTATTCCAGCAGTCGTACTTCTTCTTCTTCAAACACGGTTTTTATCAAAGCAGAAAAATTCCACATCCCTCCTCTTCCCCTTGGAGATTAAAACAGATGCAAGTTTCCATGTCGTTTCAAAGATAAAAAAAAAAAGTGAAGTGTTGTATAATACTTTCCACAAGAATGAATGAGTGAATTAGTATTATAAATTGACCTTGTGGAAAGGAAGAAAAATAACGGCCTATAAAGGAGATTTTTCATGGTGTTAACTGTGTCATTTATTTATAACACCTGAAGATTTGTTTAAATAAAACATTACAATGTTTTTTACCTAAACATACTAAAAGTTAAAAGTGAAGACCAGACTATTATAACTATTTTTAGCAACTAAGAAATAATAATTCTACATCAGTTAAGATAAGTGCTAAACTCATCAAATTGTGTGTATTAAATATGTACCGCTTTTTGCATGGAAAAATTGTACCTCAATAAAGCTGTTAAAAACATACTTTTATATATAGAAGGAGACATCAATACCATGTTAAATCAAAAAAGACAAGTGCTTGGGAATTCCCTGCCCGTCCAGTGGTTAGGACTCCATGCTTCCACTGCAGGGGGCATGGGTTCTATCCCTGGTTGGGGAACTAGGATTCTGCATGCCGTGTGGCCTGGCCTCCCCCCCCCCCCCACCAAAAAAAAGACAAGTGCTTGTATTATAATGTCTGTAGTTCACATCATAGCTTGAATTTGTTTTTAAAATGTTGCTGCTTGAGGTGTCTGAAATGCCTCATCATGTATCCCATGCTGTGGCAGATCCCATGCTCTATATAAAATAGGTTAAGCAAAATTGGTACTCTCTGGTACCACTAGGAATGAAAATAGCTTGTTTTCTTCCCGTCTGCTCCTTGTTACTTGAGTATTTCAAAGTCCTAATTGTGACTTTCCTTTTCTGTGTAATAGCTGGTCATCAGTTGATGTTGTTTCCTTTGTGCAGTTAGCCTGGATATATCCCCAAGCTTTAATAAGCCCTGTGGTTTGGCCAGCATCTGTGCCAGGGGATTGTAACCTCACCCGTGGACCCTGACCTTTCACATGTAGCTTCAGTGGCATGAGTCCTGGACTTTGGTCCCCACATCTGCCCTGCAGACCTCGCCTCTGGAAGCACTTTCCTGGAGTGTGTTAACCTCCCCCGAGGTCATTCCCTGAGGGGCAGTCTTGAGTAAGGTTCTGTCACAGAGCTGAAAAAGAAAAGAACAAGAGAAGGAGTGTTTCACCTTCCTTTTTTGTTGTTGTTTTGATATGCTCCTTCCCTAAAATGCCCAGCTAATGTGTGTGTTTTTATTCCTGCTTCAGAATTCAAATGGGATTTACACTGGCTTCATTAAAGTACAGATGGAACTCTGCAAACCTTCACAGACTTCTGGAAAACTTGCTCCCGGTAGCAATGGCGGCATGAATACGCTCCACATCAGCAGCACAAACACTGTCGGGGAAGTGATCGAGGCCCTGCTCAAGAAGTTTCTTGTGACCGAGAGCCCTACCAAGTTTGCACTTTATAAGCGCTGTCACAGGGAAGATCAAGGTACCCTGCCACACTTAAAATGGTCCCCGCTTTTATTTCTGTCTTTTGGCCTCATTAGTGGAAGGGAAGTGATAGGTGTGTCAGTTATGTCAGGGCCCAGGGCCAGATTCTGGAATAAATGGTGATCACGGTGTGCGCTTAATGCTTCTTGGCTGTCTGTGTCTTTCAGTTGGACAGTTGTGGGTCTTAGGATCCCAGATACCAGATAGCCATATGCGATGGGTATTTATGGAGGATTTGTGATGTGCACAGGAGGATAGCCTTTTTTCTTTTCTTTTTTCCATCACTTTGATTTTAATTCTCTTTCGGACAGAAAAGAATGCATCTGAGCTTGAAGTTTTCAGTAGCACATCGACACTGGATGTGCATCCGAACATGGAGTGATTGGTGGCCTTGCATTCCCGAGACCCGAGGATCCGGAGGCACATGTGTATTAGTGCACATTACAGACTTATGTAAATGGCACAGCCTTGGGCTCTCCTTTTCCCTTAGCCTGCCTTGCACTAAGTGTTACCCGGGGGCATGTTGGCCCCCTGGCCCCCCAGGGGCTCATGCAATGCGCAAATAACATTTTGATCTGAGGTCCGCCTGGCTGAACTTAATACCCACAATCAGTGGATTAAAAAGAGAATCTTTTTTTTTTTTTTTTTTTGCGGTACGCAGGCCTCTCACTGCTGTGGCCTCTCCCGCTGCAGAGCACAGGCTCCAGTCGCGCAGGCCCAGCGGCCACGGCCCACGGGCCCAGCCGCTCCGCGGCACGTGGGATCCTCCCGGACCGGGGCACGAACCTGCGTCCCCTGCATCGGCAGGCGGACTCTCAACCACCGCGCCACCAGGGAAGCCCCTAAAAAGAGAATCTTAAATTACTGCATGAAACTGAATAAGATATTCCAGGTCAGGTCATCATTGAACAGAAATTGATACCAATGGTGAACAACAAGTGATTCAGTGATTCACTAAGTGCTAATTTGAAAATGGTGTGTATATGTGAACATTTAAGCTTTCCCTAATTTTTCTGGGTTGAGCCTATAGCAGCTGGAGCAGAAAATAAACTCACCTTGGCATGATGGGAAAATCCTTTGGTTGCCTGGGGATGAAACCCAGCTAGATGCTGAGTATGCTCATGTTTCTTCAAACCGTATTATGGGCTGGGCCTGCAGAATACAGAGATGAATAGGGTAAGGTTCCTGTCCTCCAGAGGACACAGGCTCAGCAGTGGGGGGAAGTTTACATCTACAGGGAAATCAGCACCTACAATGCAGTTGTATCCAGAAGTACTGAAATAATACAGGTCAGTTGATGGTATTTTGTCCTGCCAGCTTCTTTGCCTGCCCACCTGGCCTTTAGCTGCATAATCTGACCGTGATAGCATCTTGCTGATATATTACCCACATGGCAAATCTTTCAACCCTACAAGGCAATGCCAGTACTGTGTGTGTCTGTGTGTGTGTGTGTGTGTGTGTGTGTGTGTGTCTGTGTGTGTGTGTAAGCTGGGCTTAAAGCCACCAGAGCTTGTGTTTGGATGGACTGCTTCGTTTGTTTGCGGCTGCTAATTCTAAATTAGTCTGTAGAGAGATTTGCTTCTAGAGTTCTGATTTCATGTTCTTGGGATGGTATTTTTTTTTAATTGTTTTTAAAGGGGTGTGCAGATCCTTTTTTTAAGTTTATTTTGCTTTCTTTTTTTTTTTGCGGTACGCGGGCCTCTCCCGTTGTGGAGCACAGGCTCCGGACGCGCAGGCTCCGGACGCGCAGGCTCAGCGGTCATGGCTCATGGGCCCAGCCGCTCCGCGTCATGTGGGATCTTCCCGGACCGGGGCACGAACCCGTGTCCCCTGCATCAGCAGGCGGACCCCCAACCACTGCGCCACCAGGGAAGCCCTATTTTGCTTTCTAAAAGGAGCAGAATTAATCATAAGCCCATTTGAGGAGCGATACTCATTTAAATTCATTCTTGAGAATGGTTTCCTTTTTAATCAAGGCACAGTTTCTATTATGCAGATAGAATGGAAATAGTATAGAATTCATTCCACTTGTGGTAACAAGATGAGGAGGATGGTGCCTTGGTAGCCAGGGTAATAACACTGTTGCCTTGGTCTGGGCACAGGGTGGTGAGGGGTGCTGGTCTGGGGAATGATGTCGTGCTCTGTCTGTGACATGGCGCTTGTTCCTCACCAGTCTACGCCTGCAAGCTCTCAGACCGGGAACATCCACTCTTTCTGCGTTTGGTAGCAGGGCCCAGGACAGACACACTCAGTTTTGTTCTCCGTGAACATGAATTTGGAGAGGTAAGTGATCGTTCCTTCTTACTTTGGACTCTGCAGACCAACTGGCCCTGTCTTATTGCTCTGCTCTAGTGACTTTGCCATTGCAGAGGAGGACGGGATGGGGGCGGCAGAGGGGAGAGGGAACGTGTGTGCCTGTGTGTCTGTCTGTGTGTCTGTCTGCCTGTCATGGGAGGAGAGGTTGTCCTGTGGAGGGAGGGTGCCTTCCTGTGTGTTTTTGAGTTGTCAGAAATGAACCCAAAGTTAGCCTACAAGATAATTCTTTTATAACACTCATTATGTTGGTCTGTGATTTTCAGAGGTGGGAGGAAATAAATTTTTTTTTTAACTTGATCTCCACCCAGAGAGTCATTTTCACCCCTCTACCTCCAAATTACTCTAATCCAGCTGAGCTTTGAAAGTCGACACTCTCCATATGTTTGCTGCTAACCAAAGCCCCCAGGCTCCTTCGCTCTAACGGGAAGTAAAAGGAACCGCCATCTCTTTACTACAAAAGACATCTAACTTTCTAGAATCTTTCTTTCCTCTTTGCCCAGATGATTAAGAAATTATGTTTCTACGTGCATCATTTGCCATTTTCTTTTCAGGGAGGATTGTATTTAGGTCAACTCAGTTGAAGGAAAGAGCACTTCAGACTGTCCTTCTAGATCAGGTGTCACTTGAGGAGATCTCTCAAGCTCTGGGTCTCAGCCTTTTGTCTGGACTCGGAAATGGCATGAATTGAATGGCATGAATTGTCCGTGTAGAACATTTTGTAATGCAGCGAGAATAGAGTTTCTAGGTTAAAAGTTAGGAAACCAAGACTCTGCTTCCTACCGTTCCTCTTGTTAGATTAGGAGCACGACCTTGGGTAAATGTTCTAATCTTTTCAGTCCTCAGTTTTAAAATCTGTAAAGTGGGACTAAAGACTTGAAAAGTTGGTTTTGAGTCGCAAATTAGAAATGTATGTAAACACGCTTAGTAAAGAGTATGTTTATATGTCAGTGTAAATTGGAACTTAACTAGGAAGTTTTAGGAAGACAATGATTTTGGACATTTTGGAAGCTTCTTTCGATTCTCATGTTTTGAAATTTTAAAAATCCACTCTCATTTTGGGGAGAGAGCTGGGTGCAGAAGTCTAAAATTTGGCTTCTGAGTTTGGCACGTAGCAGCCTTCGCTCTGCAAGCCCAAGCCAGACGCATCAGCATAGTCTTGTCAGCGTCTTATCTTTCTTGGTGCTGGTTTCTAAGTGTTGCACATAGTCTAGTGCAGTTGGAGCTACATTGTCTGGGAGGGAATTACGTTGGCTTAGTTTTTTATTTTATTTTTTTGCGGTACGCGGGCCTCTCACTGCTGTGGCCTGTCCCGTTGCGGAGCACAGGCTCCGGACGCGCAGGCTCAGCGGCCATGGCTCACGGGCCCAGCCGATCCACGGCATGTGGGATCCTCCCGGACCGGGGCACGAACCCGCGCCCCCTGATTCGGCAGGCGGACTCTCAACCACTGCGCCACCAGGGAAGCGCTTGGCTTAGTTTTGAAATTCACTTTACATTGTGTTCTAATGTTCCGGACTGCTGTTCTGACCTCTGTATTGTGCACTGATTCTCAGGTTTTCAAGGTTAACTGACTTGAGGGAAGAAACTTTCCATAGCTGTCAGGGAGTGGGAGGGAGATGATATTTTATAATGTCTTTACTTTGAAGAATTTATGTGAAAAATAAGATGTTAATTTTTAAATTAACAGAATATTCTAATGTAGAAAGTTTTGCTCTCCTGCTTCACTTCTCATTTTCTTTAATAACTAGCTCACACTCAATCTCTGAGAGCCTTCTGTCATTGGCCCACTTGGTGGTTTTATTCTGTCTCCTCTCTCTGCACCTGTATTTGGTTATCTCGTCTTTTCCCTACCCCATAACCCTGGGAATCCCCCATCAGAAATTGCTCCTGGCCCAGACAGTGATTCTCAGCCCAGGACCCGGGCCTCCTTTTGGGTGGGGAGGACGTGTAGGTTGAAAAATAAAAAAAAAACCCTCCCAGGTGAAGCCATATACCCTTCTTGATACTCACTGCTTAAATTTAAAAAAAATTTTAAAGAAAAACCCGACAAACATTTATTTTGTGCCTGCTAAGTACCAGCTGCTATTAGAGAAAGAGAACTCAGAAACTCAAGGGCCAAAGACAAAGCCCAAATAGTGAGAAGTACAATAGCTGCAGTGTAGGCGAGAGAGGTACTAAGCAAATAATTATAATAATTTTTAGATCTTTTGCGATCAGGTTGTGTTCAAGGCTACCAGATACCAGCGAGAGCCTCTAATAGACTTAATCCTGGCTGGGAGAGAAGGGGAGGAAATCATGGCAGGCTTCCTAGAGAAAGTGGCATTTAACCTGGGACTTGAAGGTTGAGAAGGAGTTCGCCAGGCGAAGTGGAGGAAGGGAGAGCATGTGCAAAGCCATGTCAGGTAATGAGTGAGGGGCACAGTGAGAGAGATGTGGCTGGAGAGGGGAGGGTCTTTCAGACTCAGCAGAAACAACCAAGGGAAGCCATTGAATGATTCCAAGCAGGGGAGGGTGATGCTTAGATTGGCATTTTACAGAGAGTATTCATATTCAGGCTGGCTGTTTGGTGGAGCTGGGAGGCTGTCCCAGGGATGGAGGAGAAGACGGCGGTGGACAGCACTAGGGAGAGCTGCCTAGGAGGTGGTGAGATTGATCGTGGGAGCTGGGAAGGAAGTCAGTGACAGTGAGGGCTCCCCGTAGAGGGAGGGTGGAAGGAGTGTGGAGTTATCTCTCATGCCTCTGGGGGTCAGAGTGTCTAAAGGAGGACTTTGGTCTTAGAGCCCTTTTGGAGGAGGCTGGAAGGAGGGGAGCAGAGGGAGATGGGAGTGAACCAAGCAGGGAGTGGACGGCGTGGAGATCTGGTCGGGAGGCTCAGCTCTTGTCCACCAGGACTCCCGAGAGGGCCGGGCGGTGCTGGGCAGTGTGCGTTGGGAGGGGAGGGCAGCCACGCCTCCCTGCGCTGGCGTCCGCATTCCTAAGTCTTGATGCTGAATTAAACACCTGTCATTTTTTCATATTTGTGTTCTCTCACAGTGGGAAGCCTTCAGCCTGCCAGAGCTACAGAATTTCTTGCGGATCTTGGATAAGGAAGAAGATGAGCAGCTACAGAACCTGAAGGAGCGCTACGCGACCTACAGACACAAGCTGGAAGAAGCCCTCAGCGAGGCCTGGAAACCCGGGTAAAGCGTGGGGCTCCCTGCCCCTTGGGGACAGTGCGGGACCTGCGTGCAAACCAGCAGCCAGTGTGTCTCTTGTCGGAGGGCGGTTTTCTTGCCCCATGATGCTAGGGCCTTTCCCCTTTAAAAATCTCTAGATCTAGTTCCCCAAACCGGTCACGCAGCATCCTGCACCTTGGCCATCCTCTGTAAGGGATTCTGCAAGCTTGTTCTGTTAAGGCACTGTGGTGTTACCTCTTGGCAAGCTGTGAACCTGTAGTCTCATCTGGAGCATTCTAGAGTGTTTTGAAGCATGGACTCTGGGGTTTTTTTCCCTTTTCTCTTATTTTGTTTTAGTTATTTTAATTATGTGATGATGTTAAGCTTAGGGTTGTGCAAATGATTTTTTAAAAGCTTAACAAGGAATCTATCTGAATACTTGTCATGTTGAAACTACCTGTTATGGTTTGTTTTTTCTTTCAAATGTCACAGGCAAACGATCCATATGAATTGAAGGGCACAGGAAGCTAGGAACTCTGAGGAATTGGTGAAGGATTTTGGAGGAGTCTGACAAAGAAAGTAAAGAGCAAGTTTGGAAGAAGGTGGGGTGGAAGTGGGGAGCCCTGATGGGAGGTGTTTTGGGCAAGTGGATGGTAGAGGAGAAGGTAAATTTGCTTGTAGACGAGTTAGAAGCTTTCAGTTGAGAGACGTGAAATCCATTGTCATATTGCTTGACAATATGAGTGGGTAAAATGTGGGAGCAGAACCAAAGAAAGTAGGAGCTGGACCAGAAGGAGGGACTAACTGCAGCTGACCAGAGAAGGCAGGTGAATCTTTCAAACAGGGACAGAGCCGCCCTCTCGGTGGACCAGCGCCCATTCTGCCTTCCTTCCCGGAGTGGAAGGTCTGATTGGTGCAGCTTCTCTGGGCCGATGGGGCAGTGAGCATCTGCTATGACTCCTGTGAAGTGACAGTTTTCCCCCGAGGTCCTTTTAAAAGTGGAAAAGGAGTTTGGGGAGGAGGCACTTGCCCAGATTGTTAGCATCTGGCGGATTTGTCAGGTGAGGCGCTCCCAGTATACTTGTGACAGTCACTCCCTCCGCTCCCTCGGTTTCCCTTTTATCTTTCCCTCCCTTCTTCCTCCTACCCTCTCCTCCCTGCTTTCCCTTCTTCCTTTGTCTTATCAATAGAATTGCGATCTTACATAATGTAGAACAGGGGTATGGATTAAAGACCCAGGACAGTCAGACCCTCAGTTCCAAAGGGTGACCTGGCTGTAAGGCGGCGGGCAGTGTCGACCCACAGCGGACCACACAGGAGGGGGGGTTCTTTATGGAAACATTTTAACAGAAGTGCATGTTCCTGCAAACCAAAGAAATGCATGTGCAATAAGAGCCTTCCTTAAAGCAGGTTAATAAGCTCATTTCACGCAGCCGTTTATCTGAAAACAACAGGAAGGGTGCACTGTGCCAGTCTATTTTTAGTCTAGATATTGTTTGTTTATAAATTCCCAAGGAATTGTTAACACTTCGGTGACACCTAATGGATTCTTTTTGAAACTCCAAGGTGCTTCAGTTCTTTGCCTCTTAAGTGAACTGTGCCTTTTTTATTGCATTTCTGTTCTCTTCTTGGTGGCTCTTCTGACTTTTCAGAGAACACCCGTCTTGCTGGAGGCAGATGTAAGTGTCGCTTCTTCTGTGCCACACACGTACTGAGACAATCATATCTTCCTAAGCTTTTTAAGGAAAGTTGGAAAGAAAAAAAAAAGTAGAAATAGCTATGAAATATGTATGGCACATCTTGTTTAATTTTGCATGTAAGTTCTTTTCAGCGCATCAGTGAGGTTTTAGTGAGATTGTCATCCAACGCTTTTACCTTCATTGTTCAGGGAACGCCTTCATGATTTTCATACTGGTTTTACTATTCAGATGATGGCTTGGGTGTGAGTATACTGTCATCGACCACCTGGTCTTTTAATTACCCATCCCAGTAAGTTCATATTTTGTGAAGCCTGTTTCTCAGATGAAGACACTGTTAGAACCTTAAAGTAGTAGCTGATGGGTATCTGTGAACATTTTTTTTTTTACTTGAAGTAGATTGTCTAAATTAGGCATCCTCGTCCGTATTATCCAGGACCTTGCTCACTGTCAGGTGCACTACGAGTTGCAATTTGGAAAACTTACTGTGTTGAAATGCTGCCGGTTCATGGTTCCTGAAGACCGACGGGCTCTCCCAAACACTGGTGACTGCGGCAGCATGTTTAATGTTTGTAAGAGGCCACTGAGGCCAAAGATTTTAAAAAACCATTGTACAAATTCTTATGTTAAATTAAACTAAGCTTTCTCTTCAATATGTGATGGTACAGGAACGAGGTTAAATGAAGCGGTAGTATTGCAGGGGAGCATTTTAAATCGCAGAAGTAAAAAAAATTATAATATTTATAATTTTGATGAGCTTATTTTTATGGGGAAGAGTTTTCTTCCCTAAAATTGTTTCTGGTGTGGCAAATCGTTTCCATTATTAAAAGTTGAAGTTGTTAGTTGATGTTTGTGTGTTTTTATTTATGGTTATACGCCAGGTAAAAGAAGGTCACAGGCGTGGGGAGGAGCTGCTTTTGTAGATACTTGGGGACACGGGCTGGAATATGACAACTTTCACTCGGTTTGAATTGGGCACATTTGTTCTCCCAAATGTCATTTTTTCCTTTGCCTTATCCTCTGGGGAGAATAACCAGAGGTGAGTGTCTGCCCATACAACACATTCCTAAAACAATTGTTTTGTGAAATATACATATATTTACAAGTTTATAAAGCATGTGAATAGGTTAGAAATTATTATAAAGTGGCTGCCCTGTGACCACTACCAAAATAGAACATTGTCTCTTTCTTAGCCTCTTCCTTCACCACCCATTCCTGCCCAGAGGCCTCCTACCCTTAAAATAGACCACTTTCAACATTAAAGCATCTTTTTTGGGGTCAGTGTGACTGTCTCACATGGGATGGGTGCACAACTGCTTCTCCTCTTAGGCTTCCAAGCCTGCTGGAGGCAAGTGTTCTTACTACTGCACTGCTCTCTTAGAGGCACTGGCGAAGCAGGTGCAAGTGTTTGTTTTTACTACTGCACTGCGCCCAGAAGGTGCAAGTGTTCTTACTACTGCACTGCCCCCTAGAGGCACTGGTGAATCGGTAAGGAGGAAAGCATTTCAAGTACCATAGCTGCTTTGTAAGTGAAAATATTATGATAGAAATGATGGCTCAATATAGATCTTTTTCACCAAAATATCCAGAAGAATCTAGTTGGAAGTTTGGCCTCAGTTAATACCCAAGGTGCAGTGGGAGTGTCTTGGAATTTTTATCCCTTAAAGGGAGTTAGCTTCCTGCCCTAGGAACTTGTTACCTGTTGATAATAGTTTAAATGAATATTCTTACGTTGCAAAATTAGTTCTCAAGAATTGTACACTGTTTTGGGACTCTGTCAGGTGATCCTGATTACGAGTTTTGTGTTTTTGAAAGAAGGGGGAGAGTCTCTATACAGATCTTCATTAATCTACAGTGGGGTTATGTTCTAATAAACCCATTGTAAGTTGGAAATATCGTTAAGTCAAAAGGGCATTCCATCCACCTAACCTACCGAACGTCATCGTTCTGCCTAGCTTACCTTAAACCTGCCCAGAGCACATACATTAGCCTACAGTCGGGCAAAATCATCTGACACAAAGCCTATTTTATTAGAATAAAGTGTTGAATATCTCATGTAATGTGCTGAATACTGTCCTGAAAGTGAAAAACAGGATGGTTGTCTGGACAGAATGGTTCTAAGTATATTGGTTGTTTACCCTCGTAAACAAAAAATGTCACTAGCCCGGGAAAAGATCACAATTCAGAATCCAAGTACAGGTGCTTCTCTGGTGGCGCAGTGGTTAAGAATCCGCCTGCCAATGTAGGGGACACAGGTTCAAGCCCTGGTCTGGGAAGATCCCACATGCCACGGAGCAACTAAGCCTGTGCACCACAACTACTGAGCCTGCGCTCTAGAGCCCGTGAGCCACAACTGCTGAGCCCGAGTGCCACAACTACTGAAGCCTGCGCGCCTAGAGCCCGTGCTCTACAACAAGAGAAGCCCCCCAATGAGAAGCCCGCACACTGCAATGAAGAGTAGCCCCCGCTCGCCGCAACTAGAGAAAAGCCCGCGCGCAGCAACAAAGACCTAATGCAGCCAAAAGTAAAAATAAATAAAAAAAAAAAGATCCAAGTACATTTTCTATTGAATGCGTATCACTTAACATCATCGTAAAGTCGAAAAACTGTAAGTCAAACCATCATTAAGTTGGGACCTTCTGTACTATAATAGCAAGTTCAAACACAGTGTTTACCATGTGCCAGGCATTATTCTGAAAAGCTTTAATATGTATTAACTCATTTTCTCTCCCATGAGATAGGTATTGTCAACATCCCCATTTTACAGATGAGGAAACAAACGCATTGAGGTCCAGCAACTTGCCCGCGGCCCCTCTGGGAGTGAGTGGCAGAGCTGCCCTGCCTGTCCACCGGCTTTTCCTATAAGCTCTACCGAGTTTTTCAGTAAAACTACCTGTGAAGGGCCCATTAGGATGCCTCGAATGGGCAGTTCATCTGAAAGCAGGCCTCTTTAGGCACAGTTGGGGTTTGTGGCTTGATGTCAGAGTGCTCTATCATCCTTTTGTTGTTGCTGTTCATTTAGCATTCCATTTAAGTGATTATATACTAAGTTAGGTAGAAGGAGACGCCTACCTGTGTTTTTGTTTACAGGTTCTGTTGCGTGCAAGCAGCTGACAGAGAGCAGGTAACCAAACCCTGTATTCTCACTGTAATTGGTAAAATAATTCCCTGGAGCCACCGGAATAATAGCTTCAGGGAGAAGCCACAGTTCCCAGGAGCCGCCAAATACTTACGAACGCTGGAGTTTTATTCCCTCATCAAGGATGGTCCTCTCCAGAGAAACATGGGAAACTAAGTATTCAGAGTCTTGAAAGTATACACCTGTCTGGTGTGAATCACTACTTGCTTAATTAAGTGCTAAATTAAGTAAGCAGCTTTGTATAAGGATGGGGGGAGAAGTGGGGCGGGGGGGGGGGTTGGTGGTGGAAAGGAGTGGGCAGGTTAAATAACTGTGAGGTAAGATGTATTAACTCCATCTGCAGGGTTAGTTTGTTTTTTAATTGGAGTAGAGCTGCTTTACAATGTTGTGTTAGTTTCTGCTGTACAGCAAAGTGAATCAGCCACATGTATACATATATCACCTCTTTCTTTGATGTCCTTCCCATTTAGGTCACAACAGAGTATTGAGGAGAGTTCCCCGTGCTAACAGTCTGTTCTCATTAGTTAATCTGTTTTATACATAGTAGTGTATATATGTCAGTCTCAATCTCCCGATCCATCCCACCCCTGGGTTTTTTAAGTTTTGTTGGTTTTTGTTTTTTGGGGGTTGGTGATTTTGGTTTCATTTCGGTTTTTTGACAGATCTTTCCCTTTAATTCTGTAAGGTGAGAATGACCAGGTAGAGGACAGACCTTTTCATCTTAGTTTCCAAAGTCACTTGTGACTCACTTGGTGGCAGCTGAACTCCAAAAGCTCGTCTCTTCTCCTTTCTGAGAAAGGTGAGTATTGGCATTTGAAAATGTTTGCACATAAACAAAACATCAGGACTCTTTGTAAGAGAAGTTGGGTTTTGGCTTTGTGTTTGGGAGAGAGGTCCGTTTTTTTTTTTTTTTTTGGCTGCACCGCCTGGCTTGTCCTCAGTGGTGAAAGCGCAGAGTCCTAACCACTGGACCACCAGGGAATTCCCAGGGAGTTCCTTTAACCAGGAGAGTTGGTATTGATTTTTCTAAATAAGGAGGCTTACCTTGAACGCGCCTCTGTCTTTAGTGGCACAGATCTGGTTGTTTGCCTGGTGTGTGCACCCTCCCCTCAATTTAGCCACCCTGTGTGGACACAGGAGATTAATTAAACCCTGTGGAGTTCCTTTTCTCTAAAGTGGGATTCTAGGGGGCTCTGCTCGAGAGGGCTTTCTGATTTTCAAGTGCGATAAAATTTGCTAAAGTTCTAGTAATTCTGGAGCAGCACACTGAGGTGTCTTGCCAAAAGTTAGAATCCTTGAATTATTACCCTGTGGGTGGGAGGCGATAGCTTACATTCAAATCTTTTATTCAAAACTACAAATGGTGTCTTCAGATTCTTTTTAGAATGGCAAACATTTCAAATGTTTTTTCTTGCATGTGTGATCTCTCAAGGAAGATGTTCCAAGTCAGTGACTTTTAGGTAAAATCAAGCATGTCACTGAATGCCTTATCAGTAAAAGATGCTTATCTGAGAATACACCGCAGCCTTAGAAATCGAGGAACCTGGCTATCAGCCTTCAGAAAAGCCCAAGCCTCATTGCCTTTCTTCCAGATGAACTTGCTGCAGGAGTTGTGTGTGCTGGGGAAGGGAGTGTGCTTCAAGGAAGGTAACGAGCTAGGGTGTAGGGTGCGGGTGAGGCCGGAAGGATGTTCCTGTCCCCTGTGTCACCTTCCACCCCCAGCTTGATTTTTAAATTTTTGTTCTTTTGCAAGTAAGGCGATCCAAGCAGACGCGCAGTAGGTCTTGGGGGAAAAGTTGTTATGAAGCTAATAGTTGGGAAAGGGCAGTGTTTTAAGATCTGTTGGAAGAGATTTCAAGACAAAAATGAAGTTATTACTCTGTCTCTTTATGGACCACCTCCAGAGCTACTGGAGGTGCTGAGTTTTAAAAGGAGGATTTAAAAATCTTCCCCCACGCCAAAGCTAATACTAGGCCCTGAGAATCTGCTACTTTAATAAGCACCCCATGTTTTTTCAAATACTAACTGTAAATCTTAGAGCTCTCCAGAGTATTTCAGAGACTGAAAGGATATGTCCATGTGCACAGTTTGTACCTCTCTCTCTCTTTTAAACAAATTACTTCCATACTGAGAGTAATGGCTAGCCTGCAGAGAGGCTCCCTGACCTGCCTCATTTAGCACTGGAAAGGATAATTCTATACATAGCTTGACCCTGTGCCCTGACCATGGCTAATTGGATCTTAGTTAGACCTGGGATACAAGGCTGTTGATCAAACTTTCTTAAAATTTTAAATAAAGAAACAGAGGAATTGTAGTTAGTCTGTGATGGGTACTTATAAACCAGGGAACTGAACCCACCATTGGGCCTTGTTTCAGGGACAGAGAAAGACTGCAGAGAAAGCAGGAGAAACAGAGAGGAGAAGGCCGTGTGGCCTCTGGGAGATGGAAAGAGTAAATTCGGAACCTACTTGGTATTTGTTAGCTGTTGGATCATACTCTCTTCCCTCAGGAAGGCATTATCTTTGTTTACGTGAGCTCTGTACTCGTGTGCCCATTTCTACGATGGGATCCAGAGTAGAAATAGAGGAAAATTTATAGTATTGGGTTGGCCAAAAGTTTCGTTCGTTTTTTCCCGTAAGATGGCTCTAGTAGCACTTAGTTGTCTTTAACTTCATTCAAAACAATTTTGTTAGATTGTGTGTGATAGCCGTCATATCAGCGTGCATTTAAAAAAAGACATCAAA
Source organism: Monodon monoceros (assembly GCF_005190385.1). NCBI lineage: Eukaryota > Metazoa > Chordata > Mammalia > Artiodactyla > Monodontidae > Monodon > Monodon monoceros. Next base: position 49,221,546 of record NW_021703783.1, read on the forward strand.
ATTGGTGAGTTTTTGTGTAGCCATTTTAACAGATTATTGACTGGGGGATTTTTGCAGAAACTAACGCCTGTGGCTGTAATACGTCTCCGGTCAAAAATGTGTTAATATTGAAGGTGGAAATAAAAAAAGCAACATTTTCGGCATATTATGCTTTATTATCTCAAGAAAGTTAAAAACGTAACCGAAATGCAAAAAAGATTCGTGCGGTGTGTGGAGAAGGTGCTGAGAGTGATCGAACCTGTCAAAAGTGGTTTGTGAAGTTTCGTGCTGGAGATTTCTCACTGGACGATGCTCCACAGTTGGATAGACCAGTTGATAGCAATCAAATCGAGACATTAATTGAGAACAGTCAGCGTTATACCATGCGCGAGACAGCCGACATACTCAAAAAATATCCAAATCAAGAGTCGAAAATCATTTGCACCAGCTTGGTTATGTTAATCACTTTGATGTGTGGGTTCCACATAAGTGAAGAAAACCTTCTTGACCATATTTTCGCGTGCGATTCTCTACTGAAACATAATGAAAATGTTCCGTTTTTTTTAAAATTTATTTATTATTTATTTTTGCTTGTTGCTGCATGTAGGCTTTCTCTAAGTTGAGGCAAGCAGGGGCTACTCATCGTTGCAGTGCGTGGGCCTCTCACCATGGTGGCTTCTCTTGTTCTGGAGCACGGGCTCCAGGCGCGCGGGCTTCAGTAGTTGTGGCTTGCGGGCTTCAGTAGTTGTGGCTCGCGGGCTTTAGAGCACAGACTCAGTAGCTGTGGTGCACGGGCTCAGTGGCTTCGTGGCATGTGGGATCTTCCCGGACCAGGGCTTGAACCCGTGTCCCCTGCATTGGCAGGCGGATTCTTAACCACTGCGCAACCAGGGAGGTCCCGGTGATGAAAAGTGGATATTGTACAATAATGTGGAACGGAAGAGATCACGGGGCGAGTGAAATGAACCACCACTAACCACACCAAAGGCCAGTCTTCATCCAAGGAAGGTGATGTTGTGTATATGGTGGGATTGGAAGGGAGTCCTCTATTATGAGCTCCTTCCAGAAAACCAATCGATTAATTCCAACAAGTGCTGCTCCCAATTAGACCAACTGAAAGCAGCACTTGACAAAAAGTGTCCAGAATTAGTCGATAGAAAACACAAAATCTTCCATCAGGATAACACAAAGCTGCATGTTTCTTTGATGACCAGGCAAAAACGGTTACAGTTTGGCTGGGCAGTTCTGATTCATCCACTGTATTCACCAGACATTGCACCTTCGGATTTCCATTTATTTTGGTCTTTACAAAATTCTCTTAATGGAAAAAATTTCAATTCCCTGCAAGATTGTAAAAGGCACCTGGAACAGTTCTTTGCTCAAAAAGATAAAAAGTTTTGGGAAGATGGAATTATGAAGATGCCTGAAAAATGGCAGAAGGTAGTGGAACAAAACGGTGAGTACGTTGTCCAAAAAAGTTATTGGTGAGAATGAAAAATGCGTCTTTTATTTTTACTTTAAAAACCAAAGGCACTTTTTGGCCAACCCAGTACTAAATGCCTATTAGGAAAGATGAAAAGGCTCAAATATGGATGACCTCAGCCTCCACTTAAAGATACAAGAAAAAGAAAAGCAAACCCAAAGTAAGCAGAAGAAAGGAAGTAATAAAGAGTGGTAATAAATGAAATAGAACACAGAAACAAAATCAATGAAACCAAAAGAGATCTTAAGAGATCAGCAGAGTTGATAATCCTCTAACCATACAGACCAGCCAAGAAAGAGAAGATGCAAATTACCACCTCAGGAACAGGACAGTTGACATCACTACAGATTCTACAGATATACTTGGTATGTTTGTATTTAAGGTCCTTGCACTGAAGTAAGTTTCCTTAAAAATTAGTGTTATTTTGTGCAAAAAAAAAAAAAAAAAAAAAAGAGTGAGTTCTACACATTCCTAATTTGGCCTAGTTTTGAAAAGTTTGCCAAATGACAAGTGCTGATGTCGCTTGATGCTATCAACTTTTTGGTTCCCTCAGAAATTTAGTTACTTACAGTATGTAACTTTAATGCATATGATCAATAATATTCTAACTAAATATTTAAGCCTACTTTCATATTGGAAATACAGTAGGGTTTATGCTTATTAAAATGTGAATTATGATTGTTTCCTTCCTTTCTTCCTCCCTCCCTTCCTTCCACCCCTTCCTATTCCCCTCCTTCCCTCTCCCCCCCCCCCGCCCCCACAAACAGCTTAGAACAAATTGTAATCATATTTGAGGAATGAGTGTATCTGTTTACTGTTGGGTTCTGTGATAGCTGTATTCTTAAAACCATCCTTTTCCTTTTTTTTTTTTTTCCTGTCACTTATATTAGTTTGTTCTGTTCTTTGCATAAAAAGAAACGAGTAGAACACCAAGTGTTTTAACTTCTTTAATTCATATGTATAAATTACCCAAGGATGTTAGGTACTGGGTAGATTATGCTGAGCAGGAACATCATGGTCCTGTCTTCACGGAAACCAGACTATGAGTATTGCAAACCGGTAAGTGTCACAAAGATAAAGTACAGAGTGCTATGAGAGTCTACTACTTAGGCAGTTAGAGAAGGCTTCCTTGAGGGTGACTTACAGCTAAGATTTTAAGGATGAGCAGGAGTTACCTGGCAGAATTCATGATTTACATGAAAATTTTCGACACAATGGCCACTGGTTTCTCAGGCCTGTTTTGGGCAGCCTGTTACATGGGCGTCACTCTAGCTGTTTTGCCTCTGTTACGAAAAAGAAACTTATATAGGTCTAAATAATTCTCCACAGGTTAAGGGTTCATCTTTGGCAAGGGCAAGTTAAAATTTACAATGGCAATTGCTCTGGATCAAGCTCAACTTTTTTTCCCCTGTAAAGTGGGAGGGTATCATGCGTTTGCTTTCCTCACAGGGCTCATGTGAGGACCGAATAAGATAATGAAGGTCAAGGTACTCTGCACACCGCAAAGCCTGACATAGTGTAAGGTGGTATTATTCTCCAAGTTCTTCTTCCTATAGTGGTATGGCTGCTTTACTACTGGGCCAAGATGTTTACATATCATGTTGACACTAAAATTCATCTAAGAAGCAACACCTAAGGATGTCATTTCCAGGAGGGACATTTTTTCAAACAAATATTTTCTTGGTTTTTGTTTTTTAGACTCGTGTTCAGGGACGGCAAAACAAAAGATTCTAGGGCAACTCGTAGACCAAGAAATCTTCATTCAGTGCCTTTCCTTGTGCTCCCCATAAATACAGTGGCAGGGTGTTGTCTGTCTTCTCTTACAAGTTAGACCCAAAATGCTCAGAGCAGCTGGGACTAGGGCTGCCCGTGCTGTCATGTTACTGTGAGGTGCTGAGCGATTCGGACCAGAGGGTCACACGTAGGTGCTGTCTGGGGGCCTTTGGCCTTTGTTTCTGCTCAGTGTTGTCATGCATGTGAATTCTCACCCCAGATAGGAATCTCTGTGGGGACTGGAGCATATCTTCAGCTCTTTCTGTATCTCTCTGAGCTGCAGGGCATATCATCTGTGGGACTAAACGTTTCACAGTGTCTGGAAACAGCTACTTGGGCAGCTTTGAGAAGGGATGGGGCTGCTCTACAGGCAGACCCTGAGCTACAGCTTCCTGCCTCTCCTCGTGAAGTCAGTGTTCACCCCTGGCTGAACCCTTAACTAGGGCCTTAAGTGGCATTACAGGAAGAGGAAGGGGGCAGGATGACCGAGGCCCCCAGTTTTTGTTTTCTTCTGCTGTACAGAGGACTAGACTCGGCACCCGGGGCTTCATTTTTTATGGGAGCATCCATAAAACTGCAGTCACAGGCTGAAGGCTGCCTGATAGATGACTCAGTTAGTAGTCACTCATTGCAGACTGCTGAAAGAATCCAAGATGTCATGTTGATGTCAGGCCTAATAAAGGTGCTCCTCACCTGATCTGGGAGGAGCTGGGAAAAGCCGGGAGGATTGGGGAAGAAAAGGACACAGGGGAGCCACTTTCTTAGGGACTTAGGCAAGAACAGGATCATTCGCATTTCTGAGCCACTTTCCTAGCATTAGGATGAGGCAAGGGAGTAGCGTCTGATGATCCTGGACAACAGGTGCCTCAGAAAAGCAGGCCAGGGGCTTCCCTGGTGGCGCAGTGGCTGGGGGTCCGCCTGCCGATGCAGGGGACACGGGTTCGTGCCCCGGTCCGGGAAGATCCCACATGCCGCGGAGCGGCTGGGCCCGTGAGCCATGGCCGCTGAGCCTGCGCGTCCGGAGCCTGTGCTCCGAAACGGGAGAGGCCACAGCAGTGAGAGGCCCGCGTACCGCAGGAAAAAAAAAAAAGAAAAAAGAAAGCAGGCCAGAATCTTGGCCTGTAGCAACTGCTAAAAGAGCAGCTCCACCCCTGTGCTGTGTTCTCCCCTGCACCAGCCTTTGTGGGTTATGGAGAACCCCTGGAGGGGAGACTTGGATTTGTGTCTGGGGCCTGCCAGCCGAGAGAGTCCATTAAAGTATTTCCCAGCATGTGCTGAGGCCAACAGTTTAGCAACCATTCCAGCAAAGCAGCTTCTACTTGTTTTTAGTAATTATAGCTGCAAACTAGCGTTTGCTTATACTCTTCAAGTATATAATGTAGGTAAGACTTTTTTATTCCCCCTTTGGAGACAAGTCGAGCCTCTACCATTGGACAGCTTTGCCCTGTCCCAGGTACCTACAATTGGATAGGTTTTGGCAAAAGGTTGGCCCCAGTTTCTCTTGGTAAACCAGGTTTGGTCGTTATATTAGTCATCCATCGCCATACGTAGTTACAAATTTTTTTCTTGTGATGAGGATGTTTAACATGTACTCTTAGCAAATTCCAAATATGCAATTCAGTAGTATTAACTATAGTCACTACGGTGTACATGACATCCCCATGGCTTGTTTTGTAACCGGAACTTCGTGCCTTTGGACCCCCTTCACCTATTTCTCCCACTCCACACCCCCACCTCTGGCAACCATCTATCTGTTCTCCATATCTATGAGCTTTGTTTTTGTCCTGTTGTAGTTGTTTTTTTTTTTTAATTCCACATATAAGTGAGATAATAAGGGAGATCAGCTCGGTGCTTTGAGACCACCTAGAGGGGCGGGATAGGGAGGGTCGGAGGGAGACGCAAGAGGGAGGGGATATAGGGATATACGTCTACATATAGTTGATTCACTTTGTTTTACAGCAGAAACTAACATAGCATTGAAAAGCAATTATACTCCAATAAAAATGTTTTTAAAAATGAGATAATAAAGTATGTTTCTTTCTCTGACTTATTTCACTTAACATAATACCCTCAAGGTCTATCCATATTGTCACAAATGGCAAGATTTCATTCTTTTTTTTTTTTTCATTCTTTTTTAATGGCAGAATAGTATTCTGTTGTATGTATATATGTACATCTTCTTTATCCATGCATCCTTTGATGGATAGGATACTTAGGTTGTTTCCATATCTTGGCTATTATAAATAATGCTGCAATGAATGTGGGATTTCAAATCAGTGTTTTCGTTTTTTTTTTTTCAGATAAATACCCAGAAGTGGGATTACTGGATCAATGGTAGTTCTATTTTTAACTTTTTGAGGAACCTCCATACTGTTTTCCAATATACATTATTGGAAATATACATTCCCACCAACAGTGCACAAGGGTTCCCTTTTCTTCACATCCTTGTCTGTTTAATTTAAACTTTTTTTTAATTAAAAAAATTTTTTTTTATTTGGCCATGCTGCACAGCTTGTAATATCTTAGTTCCCCAACCAGGAACTGAACCCGGGCAATGGCCGGTGAAAGTGCCGAGTCCTAACCACTGGATCTCCAGTGAACTCCCCCTTGTCTTTTTTTATTTTTTTAACATCTTTATTGGAGTATAATTGCTTTACAATGGTGTGTTAGTTTCTGCTTTATAACAAAGTGAATCAGTTATACATATACTAATATTCCCATATCTCTTCCCTCTTGCGTCTTCCTCCCTCCCACCCTCCCTATCCCACCCCTCCAGGTGGTCACAAAGCACCGAGCTGATCTCCCTGTGCTATGCAGCTGCTTCCCACTAGCTATCTATTTTACGTTTGGTAGTGTATATATGTCCATGCCACTCTCTCACTTTGTCACAGCTCACCCTTCCCCCTCCCCACCCCCCCACCCTTGTCTTTTTGTTTTTTAAATAAAATTTATTTATTTATTTTTGGCTGCATTGTGTTTTCGTTGCTGTGCACGGGCTTTCTCTAGTTGCGGTGAGCAGGGGCTACTCTTCCTTGTGGTGCGCAGGCTTCTCATTGCGGTGGCTTCTCTTATTGCAGAGCACAGGCTCTAGGTGTGTGAGCTTCAGTGGTTGTGGCACACAGGCTTAGCTGCTCCAAGGCATGTGGGATCCTCCCGGACCGGGGCACGAACCCATGTCCCCTGCATCGGCAGGCGGACTCCCAACCACTGTGCCACCAGGGAAGCCCCTGCCTAGTTTTTAATTGTTTTTTTGCTATTAAGTTGTACGTGTTCTTTACATGTTTGGGATATTAACCCCTTATCATACATGATTTCTAAATAGTTTCTTCTATTCAGTAGGCTGCCCTTTTATTTTGTCATGTTTTCCTTTTCTATGCAGAAGCATTTTAGTTTGATATAGCCCCACTTGTTTGTTTTTGTTGCCTTTGCTTTTGGAGTCAGATCCAAAAAATCACCAATACTGCTTGTTTTCTTCTAGGATTTTTTTTTTTTTTCATGCAGTACGCAGGCCTCTCACTGTTGTGGCCTCTCCCGTTGCAGAGCACAGGCTCCGGACGCACAGGCTCAGCAGCCATGGCTAATGGGCCCAGCCGCTCCGCGGCATGTGGGATCTTCCCGGACTGGGGCACGAACCCGTGTCCCCTGCATTGGCAGGCGGACTCTCAACCACTGCACCACCAGGGAAGCCCTCTTCTAGGATTTTTATGGTTTCAGGTTTTACATTAATCCATTTTGAGTTAACTTTTGTGTATGGTGTAAAATAGTAGTCTAGTTAATAAACTCTTTTGCATGTGGCTGCCAGTTTTCCCAGAATCATTTATTGAAGATACTGTCCTTTCCCTATTGTATATTCTTGGCTTTGTCATAAATTAACCATAAATGCATGAGTTTATTTCTGGGCTCTCTAGTCTGTTCCATTGATCCATGTGTCTGTTTTTATGCCTATACCATACACTTTTGATTACTGTAGGTTTGTAATATAGTTTGAAATCAGGGAGCATGATGCCTCCAGCTTTGTTGGTCTTTCTTAAGATTGTTTTGGCTATTTGGGGTCTCTTGTGGTTCCATCCAAATTTGAGGATTGTTTGTTCTGTTTCTGTGAAAAATGTCTTTGGAATTTTGATAGGGATTGCATTGAATCTGTAGACTGCTTTGGGTAGTATGGACATTTTAACATTTATCTTCCAATCCATGAGCACAGAATATCTTTCCATTTATTTGTGTCTTCTTCAATTTCTTTCATCAGTGTCTATGAGTTTTCAGTGTGTAGGTTTCTGACCTTGGTTAAACTTATTCCTAGGTATTTTATTCTTTTTTGGAAGGCAGCTATGCTCACCACTAAATCACCAGTGCTGCACTGTGTTATTCTTTCTGATGCAGTTATAAATGGAATTAATTTCTTTTTCTGATAGTTTATTAATACATAGAAATACAAGATTTTTGTATACTGATGTTGTATCTTGCAGGCTATACTGAATTCATGTATTCTAGCCGTTTTCTTGTGTGGAATCTTTAGGGTTTTCTATATATGTCATCTGCAGATAGTTAGTTTTACTTCTTCCTTTCTGATTTGGATTCTTTTTATTTTACTTGCCTAATTGCTCTGGCTAGGATTTCCAATACTATGGGTTTTGGTTTTTTTTTTCCTTCTTTCTTGACTTTTTATTAGAAAAAATATTTTACATATAATTTTAGTTTTCTTTTTTAACATCTTTATTGGAGTATAATTGCTTTACAATGGTGTTAGTTTCTGCTTTATAACAAAGTGAATCAGCTATCCCATACTATGTTGAATAAAAGTGACAGTGGGCATCTTTGTCTTTTTCCTCGTCTTAGAGGAAAGGCTTTCAGCTTTTCATTGTTGGCTGTGGACTTGTCATCTATGACCTATATGTTGAGGTATGTTTACTCTGTATCTCTGTATGAGTTTTTATCATGAACGTTGAGTTTTGTCAAATGCCTTTTCTGCAACTATTGAGATGATCATGTTTTTTATCCTTCATTTTGTTAATGCGGTATATAGCACATTGATTTGTGGATGTTGAACCACTCTTGCATCCTTGTACTAAATTCCACTTGATCATGGTGTATGAGCCTTTTAATGTATTGTTGAATTCAGTTTGCTAATATCTTATTAGAGGATTTTTGCCTCTATGTTTATCAGGGATATTGACCTGTAATTTTCTTTTCTTATGGTGTCCTTGCCTGGTTTTGGTATGAGAGTAATGCTGGCCTCATAAAATGATTTTGGAAGTGTTCCTTCCTCTCCTGTTTTTGGAAGAGTTTGAGAAGGATTGGTATTAGTTCCACTTTGAATGCTTGGTAGAATTCACCAGTGAAGCTACCTGGTCCTGGACTTTTATTGGGAGGCTTTTTTTTTTTTTCCTTTAAATTTTATTTATTTTTGCTGTGTTGGGTCTTCGTTTCTGTGCGAGGGCTTTCTCTAGTTGCGGCGAGTGGGGGCCACTCTTCATCGCAGTGTGCAGGCCTCTCACTATCGCGGCCTCTCTTGTTGCAGAGCACAGGCTCCAGACGCACAGGCTCGGTAGTTGTGGCGCACAGGCCTAGTTGCTCTGCGGTATGTGGGACCTTGCCAGACCAGGGCTCAAACTCGTGTCCCCTGCATTGGCAGGCAGATTCTCAACCACTGTGCCACCAGGGAAGCCCTGGGAGGCTTGTTGATTACAGTCTCCTTACTAGTGATCAGACTATTCACATTTTCTATTTCTTCATGATTCAATCCTAGAAGGCTGTGTTTCTAGGAATTTATCCATTTCTTCTGGGTTATCCAATTTGTTGGCATATAATTAGTTGTTCATAGTACTCTCTTATGATCCTTTGTATATGTGTGGTACAGTTGTAATGTCTCCCCTTTCACTTCTGATTTTACTTAATTGAGCCCCTTTTATTCTTGGTGAGTCTAGTTAAGGGTTTGTCAGAGGAGCTGTTTTCACTTTGAGAAGCCACTTGAATCGTAGTGTCAGCTCCCCTTCTTAGTCTGAACCTGTGTTTTCCCTGTAACTACAGATATCAGGGATGAGTTTTCAATCTACACAGTAATGTCCTGGGGGTCAGGAAGAGAGTACTTTCCTTTCATAACCCAGCCCACGTCCAGGCAGAGTAGGCACTCACTCAGACATATGAGGGAGGGTAAAATCCTTCTTAGATCAGAGCGAGAGCAGAGTTTAATAGATGTCTTCAAAGCCACATCTTTGAAACCTTGACTCTTTGACTAATGAGCTTTGTGAGCTTGGATAACTAAGCTGAGGAAAGCAGCTTGTTGGCGGAGCCATTTTTATCACAATAAATACTAATTACAACCATTCTGTGTATTTCTCTGCCCTTTGAGGACCTATCAGCATCAGTCTGAGGGGCAGGTGGTGAGGATATATAAGAGCTCAGGTCTCACCAGCAGAAGGTGGTAATGAAAGCTTCCTCTCAAAGACTAAGATTTAGAACTGTCATCTACTCTGGTACTCCTGAAACCGGCTCCCATGTCCCACATGCAAATCTTATATAGTAATTCCTAGGCCATCAGTAAAGGTGTCTGCACAGTGCGTTCAGCTTGGGGCCCCTAGGTTCTCTGCTCTTGCCACTACAGACTTCAAGGTACACACGTGACTAGCCCTTTAAACCCATGGCAGGCAGAGAAAGAAGGTGAAACAAATACTAAATCTGTAGTGTTTGGTTCTACAGGGCAGGGCAGTCTCAGTGGGAATGGTGCGGGGGGGGGGCTGCAAATTAGAAAAATGGATTTAGTAGAGTCTGTACTTACCCTCACTTTGAGTCTAAGTAAATAAATGTTCTCTTCCTTGGTGGTTTGATACTGTGATAAACTCAATTACTTGTTTTTCTGATAGTATAGTAGTCTGGAAACTCTATGGTATGGGTATCTTCTAACATCTTGTTTTTCTGCTTGGTCTTCAGAACTTATAAGAGGCAACCTACTAGGTCTGGGGTTGGCAAATTATGTTTTTTTTTTTTTTTTGGTAAAGTTTTGTTGGAACATAGCCATGCATATTCATTTGTGTTGTCTATGGCTACTTTTGTACTGAAGCAGAATTAAGTAGCTGTGATAGAGACATAGCCTGCAAACCTAAAATATTAACTATCCCTTTAAGAAAAAGTTTGTCAACTCCAGTAGGACTTACTTCTCATTTAGGGCAGTGGATCACATGACTGAACATCAAGGCAAGGCACCTTTGACGGTGAGCTTCGTTTATCTAATTTAAAGCTGGTCAAGGTAAGTTTTTTTTTTTCTCTCCAAACTGTAAATGCATAAAGATTTATCAGTAAGGATTTTCTACATGGTGCTCATTCAGGGATACTGGATAGCAGGGACCACACATATACACGAACGAGGTTTCCAGGTAGGGACTGTGGTACCCAGTGCGAAACAGCCCATCTCTAGTACTAGGTGAGTGATTAAAACATTAAACAGTATACAGCAAAGAACATTTTGTCAAAATTACTGCTTGTGGACTAAAACAAAGGACACATTCCCACTAGAACAGAAATAAATTTTAATTCATTGAAAAGTGCAGCAGTGAACAGGGTCCTTCGAAGGGCACTTCCTTAGTCACATGACTGAGATGACACAGAGCCAGGGCAGAATAACTTCTAAGAACAGATGACGCAAACACAGGAATTCACAAATCCAGTTGGACCTGAGCGGTGGTGAAACAAAGGACCCAAATATTCCCACCTAGTTCCACTGGTGGATCAGTTCAAATACCCTTTGCTTTCTCTTAATAAGGATCCTGGGACAATTTTATCTTCTTTCATTAAAACGCTAGTCCTTAGACACAAAAATATAACCTTCCATGGCTATCATTACTATGTTGTACAAAAACCCTACTGTTGTCAATTAAAATGTATTTTGCAACAGCACCATTGGTCAAATTCAAAGATACTGAAAAGGCATGCCCTACTTTGTAGTCGTAGGGAATGTAATTTTACTTGCGGGAGAGCTTTGTAATAGGAAATCTTATAAGGCAAAATCTCTATTCTTCCCCAAGACCTCTGTTCGTTCCTAATGGTTACAGTTTCCTATTACCAATACATACGGACCTGGTCTTCTTAAAAGGGAAAATAATCAAAATTCAAATCAGTACAATTAAGAGAGAAACAAGGCAAGCCTCTTGCAGTGGGGCCCTTGTACATTATCATTCTGAAAAATTCCAGTGCATTTTGTGGTCTGCTGGTCTAGAAACTGAGGTCTCTTTATGAAAGATGATTTTAGTGTAGATCCAGAATGCAACCAGTCCACGAGAAAAAGTCAAATTAGAGGCCATTCAAAAATCAGGGGTACAAAAATAAAAGGGCTTCACTGCATTCCCTGCCCTGCCTGCCCCCCAGACAAAAGTCTGATGAATGTAAGAGCAGTGGGACAGGAATACTATCACCGGCTGATTTGTGTCACTCTTACTACGTCATCTGCTTTCAGGAACGAGCATCATAAAACTGAATAATATGACATCACAGTAGAAGACCTGGTAAGAGTTGTTTTCTCTTTATTCAGGGATAACCATGGTCAACTTCCATTAATGTGGAAGCTGACTGATGAATGTGAAGACTCAAAAGTGTGGAATAAAGCCAATACCCATACTCAACATTGTAGTTTGCTTTTAGTTACAAAATTGTTAGAATTTCTTTTCCTAAAATGGTCACAGCAGAGGTATTCATTTCACTTGCCCATTTCACCTCTAAATACCACCACAGTTACTGGGATTGTATGAGGTAAAGGAATAAACCCAATGGCTGTTAACCCAACATGGCTATCTGGAATTGTGAGTTACTTATGGCCATGTCTTACAAGGTGCTTAAAGCTCAACCTAGGACCTTACATAAAGCTAAAATCACTACTGCCTGAGTTGAACAGGTTATAAACCACGGTTCCTCCTCCTCCCCTGCTGCCACATCACCAATTAACCTTCTTGTGAAGAAAACACAAGAAATGGGAGTGGTCTTCGAGCCAAGAGACAGAAATGCAGGTGTTCGAAACAGTGAGGAAATCTCAAGAAGATCGGGTTTCGACAGAGGAATAGTGAATTAGGCCCAAGTTACACAAGACTCCAAAAACTCAAGAAGAAGTTTTGCTGAAAGGGAAGAAGGTAAGTAGTTGGTACTCTGCATCAACTCTAAGGAATTCTTACATCTTATAACAAATGAACAGAATGTCAGCAATATGCAGAGGGAGTCTCACAACTTCACACATGGGACTAGAACCCAGGCTCCCTGCCGGACAGGCACTTACTACACCCTGATTTATAGCCCTTCAACCTGTTAACCAGAGAGCCCTACCTGCAGAAGGCCCTCAGAAAACACAACCTTCACCAACCCTTGGAAGTTCTTCTCTGCTGAAATACTTAACCCACTTTATATTTCAGATCCGAGAAAGGAAAGTACCAACAGAAGAGACATTCCCCAGATACCCCTGGTGTTCACTGGCACTCCATGTGATTAGCAGCCACTGGAAAGTAGATGTCCATCACCTTCGGTAACTACCTGGAATTAGCCTTTACCAAAAGCTTGCTACTGTTCTATTTCAGTGTAGCACCAGCCCAGAATTGCCAAAAAATGAACAGAGCTTCACTGATGCGTTTTGAATTTGTGATCCATTGTGATGGATATTATAAAGTGTATTTCTACTGATCTAAAAACAATGGTATTTGTTCTTAATCAGATGGTTCAGCTCTGATGGTTATGCTTCAAGCCATGTGATATTAGTATTTTTGATAGTGACGTGTTCAATCTCGAATGCTATGCAGGTCCTCTGATTTTAGGTCAAGCTGTATACCAAAAACCTTGCCCCCCTAAAGCATTGCCATTTATCTGAATGAATTTACAAATCTAGACTTTGACCACATGGGGAATAATCAAGAACTGTGGCCCCAGGACAGAAAGGGTTTGGTGAGAACAAAGACCTCAGGAGTATCAATATCAGTGGAATAAAGGGACCAGGGACAGCCACTCCTGACACACAGGCAGAGTTCACAGTTTAACACACTGCACAAGGAAGTCAGCTGATTGGGTTGCTTTTTCAAACAGGACTTAAAGCCAGTCCAGAAACCCTTCCAGGCATGGTCTTGAAGACTAGCTACAGACACACCTACTACAATCACTTCATCAGAAAGAGGCGTGCAAGGGATCCAACCGCAGAGGTGCTACAGATGTTTTGAAAACCTTCGAGTCCTGACACTGCCATGATTATTGAACATGAGACGAGGGTCAAACCTATATCTGGGCAGAGAAAAAGAAAAAAACAGTGTCACATTAACTACAATTAGCCATTGAGTACTTCATTCAGAATATCAACTGGAAAGAATGGCAGGAAGGGATACAAAAGGAAAAATTAAGTCACCAGAAGGGGATCTAGTGGGAAAGTCTGTAGTACAAAGCAAGAGTACTTAGTAATTAAGAGCATTTCCATCGTAAGTCAGCAAGCACAAAATAATATAGTGGAAGTGGAGAGGAGAGGAGAAGTGGAGAGGAGAAACAGAAGTAAGGCTAATCCTGAAAGGGGTTAGGAGGAAAGGTTTGAGCTTACTTTTTTTGGGGGGGGGGCGGGGGCGATCCCTCAACTATAAAGCAGCCTGGGGAAGAGTCTAGTCTTTGCTGAAAGCCCTTCCAACATTTTCAAAGCCCTGTCTTCTTTCTCAGTTTAGATACACAGACTGTGGTGGGTAAGAACACAGGTCTGCACCTGACGGGAGCTTGAATCTGGCTCATTATGAACTTAGGTAAGTCATCGACCCCTCTGGCCACCAACAAAACAGGAAGGCAACTCATGTAAAATATGTGGCACATAAAATCACTTATTTCCCTCCCGTGGGGAAGTAAGAATGAATGCCAATGGTAACTTGAGTTGAGACCTGGCAGACATGAAGAACATAGACTGGGGATTTCTCTGGTGGTCCAGTGGTTAAGTCGCCAAGCTTCCACTGCAGGGGACACGGGTTCCATCCCTGGTTGAGGAACAAAGATCCCGCATGCCTCAGGGCGTGGCCAGAAAAAAACCCCACAGGCTGGCTGGACTTTGTGTGATCTGGAAATAACATTGTATTTTACTTTGATCTGCTACCTTTGGTAACAGATACTAACTCTTAGTATTATTTTATAGCAGGGGTTGGCCAAGTTTCTCTGTAAAGGGCCAGATAATAAATATTTTAGAGCTTGTGGGCCACACAGTCTCTGTCCCAACTACTCAACTTTGTCGCTGAAGTGCAAAGGCAGACCCAGGCAATACATAAATATCTGTGTGCACTGTATTCCAACTGGTGGCGTCTGGAGTGGGCCTGTAATATCTAGTCTGCTGGCACCCACTCTAGAAGATTCTATCGGCCTAACCGTTTGGTAGGAAAGAAAACCAGGTGGAGTTTAAATAGCTCAGGCTAACATCAGCAAGGCCAGCATCTAGAATCTTAGTGATAAGCCTCCAGAATGTGTGCAAGACAGTTAGTTATGGTTAAAAAAACAAAGGAATTTCATGGAAGAAATCTTGAGAGAGTAAGGTGTTGTTGAGACCATTTGGACTGGGTATGTGACTTAGCCCCATTAAAGCCTCTATATAAACCTCAAGATTCTGCCAGGTGGGTGCGGAGATCTACTCATCTTTCAGCTGCCCAAGACAAGCCTCTCATACAAGGAAACTGAGGCTTGTTCAATTAAGATAATGCACCAAAGATCAACAGCTGTTTTGAGGATGGAGATAAGGTGGCAGAGAAGAGGGATGTGAGCTCACCTCTTCTCATGAAAACACCAAATTCACAACTAACTGCTGAACAACCATCAACAAAAAAAACACTGGAACTTACCAAAAAGATATCCTACATCCAAAAACAAAGAAGCCACAATGAGACAATAGGAAGGGTGCAATCGCAATAAAATGAAATCCCATACCTGCTGGGTGGGTGACCAACAAACTGGAAAATAATTATATCTCAGAGGTTCTCCCACAGGAGTGAAAGTTATGAGCCTTGCATCAGGCTCCCCAGCCTGGGGATATGGCATTGGGAGGAGGAGCCCCCAGGGCATTCGGCTTTGAAGGCCAGCGGGGTTAGACTGGGGCAAAGAGAAACTCCACTCTTGGAGGGTGCACACCAGGACCCAGGGGAAAAAGCAGTGACCTCACAAGAGTCTGGGCTTAACCCACCTGCTGGTATTGGAGGGTCTCCTCTGGAGGCGGGGGGAAGGGGGTGGCTGTGGCTCACTACAGGGACAAAGACACTGGTGGCAGTAGTTCTGGGTAGCTCACACTCATTGGTGTGAGCCCTTCAGGAGGCCACCATTTTCTCACCAAGACCTGGCCTCACCCAACAGCCTATAGGCTCCAGTGCTGGGATGCCTCAGGCCAAACAACCAACTGGGTGGGAATACAACCCCTCCCCATCAGCAGACAGGCTGCCTAAAGTCTTCCTGAGCCCACAACTGCTGGCTAAACACACCCCTTGACATGGCCCTCCTGCACAAGCCTCTTAGACTGGCCTCATCCACCAGGGGGCAGCAGCAGAAGCAAGACAAACTACAATCCTGCGGCCTACAGAATGGAAACCACAACCACAAAAAGTTAGACAAAATGAGACAGCAGAGGAAATATGTCCTATATGAGGGAACAAGATAAACCCCCAGAAGAACTAAGTGAAATGGAGATAGGTGATCTACCCAAAAAACAATTCAGAGTAATGATAGTAAAGATGACCCAAGATCTTGGAAAAAGAATGGGGGCACAGATGGAGAAGATAGAAGAAATGTTTAATAAAGAGCTAGAAGATCTAAAGAACAAACAGAGATGAAGAATACAAAAACTGAAATGAATAATACACTAGAAAGAATCAGTAACAGTAAATGAGGCAGAACAACAGATAAGTGAGCTGGAAGACAAAATGGTGTAAATCACTGCCACAGAACAGAATAAAGAAAACAGAATGGAAAGAAATGAGGACAGTCTAAGAGACCTCTGGGACAACATTAAATGCACTGCATTATAGGGGTCCCAGAAGGAGAAGAGGGAAAGGGCCTGATAAAATATCTGAAGAGATACTAGCTGAAAACTTCCCTAAAATGGGAAAGGAAACAATCACCCAAGTCCAGGGAGTGCAGAGAGTCCAGGCAGGATAAACCCAAGGAGGAACACACCGAGACACATATTAGTCAAATTGACAAAAATTAAAGACAATGAAAAAATACTAAAAGCAGCAAGAGAAAAGCAACACAGAACATACAACGGAATCGCCATAAGGTCATCAGCTGATTTCTCAGCAGAAACTCTGCAGGCCAGAAGGGAGTGGCACAATATATTAAAGTGATGAAAGGGAAGAACCTACGACCAAGATTACTCTACCCACCAAGGCTCTCATTCAGAGTTGACGGAGAAATCATAAGCTTTACAGAGAAGCAAAAGCTAAGAGAATTCGGCATCACCACACCAGCTTTGCAACCAATGTTAAAGGAACTTCTCTAGGCAGGGTAAAAAAAAAAGGCCACAACTAGACAATTAAGAATGAGAAAGCTCACTGGTAAAGGCAAACATACAGTAAAGGTAGGAAATCATCCACACACAAATATGATATCAAAACCAGCAACTGTGAGAAGAAAAGAGTACAAATCCAGGATATTAGAAATGCATTTGAAATTAAAAGACCAGCAAATTAAAATAATCTTGTATATATATACAGACTGCTATATCAAAACCTCATGGTAAATACAAACTGAAAATCTACAGCAGATACACACACACAAAAAAGAAAAAGGAATCCAAACACAACAATAAAAAGTCGGGCATCAAATCAGAAAAGAACAAAAGAGGAAGGGGAGAAAAAAGACCTACAAAAGCAAATCCAAAACAATTAGGAAAATGGCAATAAGAACATACATATTGATAATTACCTGAAATGAAAACGAATTAAATGCTCCAACCAAAAGACACAGACTGGCTGAATGGCTACAAAAACAAGACCCATATACTGTCTACAAAAGGCCCACTTCAGATCTACGGACACGTATAGACAAAGTGAGGGGATGGAAAAAGGTATTCCATACAAATGGGAATCAGAAGAAAGCTGGAGTGGCAATACTCATATCAGACAAAACAGACTTTAAAATAACACCCCACTTTCATCAATGGACAGATCATCCAGACAGAAAATCAATAAGGAAACAAGGCCTTAAATGACACATTAGACCAAATGCACTTAAGTGATATTTATGGAGCATTCCATCCAAAAGCAGCATAATATACACTCTTTTCAAGTGCACATGGAACATTCTCCAGCACCTATCACATGCTGAGCCACAAAGAAAGCTTCAATAAATTTAAGAAAATTGAAATCATATCAAGCATCTTTTCCATCCACAACACTATGAGATTGGAAATCAACTACAAGAAAAAAACTGTAAAAAGCACAAACACGTGGAGGCTAAGCAAAATGCTACTAAACATCCAATGGATCAGTGAAGAAATCAAAGAGGAAATCAAAAAATACCTAGAGACAAATGAAAACGAAAACACAACGATCCAAAACCTATGGCATGCAGCAGAAGCAGTTCTAAGGGGGAGTTCATAGCAATACAAGCTTACCTAAGGAAACAAGAAAAACCTCAAACATCCTAACCTTACACCTAAAGCAACCAGAGAAAGAAAAACAAACAAAATCCAAAGTTAGTAGAAGGAAAGAAATCACAAAGATCAGAGCAGAAATAAATGAAACAGAGATGAAGAAAACAATAGAAAAGATCAATGAAACTAAAATCTGGTTCTTTGAAATGATAAACCTTTAGCCAGACTCATCAAGAAAAAAAGGCAGAGGGCTCAAATCAATAAAATTAGAAATGAAAAAGAAGTTGCAGCTGACACCACAGAAATACAAAGGATGATAAGAGACTACTACAAGCAACTATATGCCAATAAAATGAACAACCTGCAAGAAATGGACAAATTCTTAGAAAGGTACAATCTCCCAAGACTGAACCAGGAAGAAACAATATATGAACAGACCAATCACAAGTACTGAAATTGAAACTGTGATTTAAAAATTCCCAATGAACAAAAAAGTCCAGGACCAGATGACTTCACAGGCAAATTCTATCAAATATTTAGAGAAGAGTTAACAGCTATCCTTTTGAAACTATTCCATTGAAACTGTTCTCCAAAACTGCAGAGGAAGGAACACTCCCAAACTTAATCTATGAGGCCACCATTACCTTGATACAAAAATCAAAGATACCACAAAAAATGAAAATTACAGGCCAATATCACTGATGAACACAGATGCAAAATCCTCAACAAAATACTAGCAAACCGAATCCAAAAATACATTAAAAGGATCATACACCAGGATCAAGTAGGATTTATCTCAGGGATGCAAGGATTTTTCAATATCTGCAAATCAATCAGTGTGATGATACACCACATTAACAAACTGAAGAATAAAAATCATATTTTCATCTCAATAGATACAGAAAAGCTTTTGACAAAATTCAATACCCATTTATGATAAAAACTCTCCAGAAAGTGGGCCTAGAGGGAACCTACCTCAACATAATAAAGGCCAATGCCTACATTGTTAGGCCTACACCTAACATCATACTCAGTGGTGAAAAGCTGAAAGCATTTCCTCTAAGATCAGGAACAAGACAAGGATGTCCACTTTCTCCATTTTTATTCAACATAGTTTCGGAATTCCTAGCCACAGCAATCAGAGAAGAAAAACAAAAGAAATCCAAATGGGAAAAGAAATAAAATTGTCACTGTTTGCAGATGACATGACACTATACACAGAAAATCCTAGAGATGCTACCAGTAAATGACTAGAGCTCATAAATGAATTTGGTAAAGTTGCAAGATACAAAATTAATACACAAAAATCTGTTGCATTTCTATACACTAACAATGAAAGATCACAAAGAGAAATTAAAGAAACAATCCCATTTACCGTCACATCAAAAAGAATAAAATACCTAGGAATAAACCTACCTAAGGAGTCAAAAGACCTGTACTCTGAAAACTATAAGATGCTGATGAAAGAAATCAAAGATGACATAAACAGATGGAAAGATATACCATGTTCTTGGATTGGAAGAATCCATACTGTCAAATGACTGTACTACCCAAAGCGATGTACAGATTCAATGCAATCCCTATCAAATTACCAATGGCATTTTTCACAGAACCAGAACAAAAAATATTTTAACTTGTATGGAGACACAAAAGACCCTGAATAGCCAAAGCCATCCTGAGAAAGAAAAACAGAGCTGGAGGAATCAGGCTCCCTGACTTCAGACTATACTACAAAGCTGTCATCAAAACAATATGGTACTGGCACAAAAACAGAAATATACATCAATGGAACAGGATAGAAAACCCAGAGATAAACCCACGCACATATGGTCACCTTATCTTTGATAAAGGAGACAAGAATATACAATGGAGAAAAGGTAGTCTCTTCAATAAGTGGTGCTGGGAAAACTGGAGAGCTACATGTAAAAGAATGAAATTAGAACACTCCCTAACACCTTACACAAAAATAAACTCAAAATGGATTAAAGACCTAAATGTAAGGCCAGACACTATCAAACTCTTAGAGGAAAACATACGCAGAACACTCTGACGTAAATCACAGCAACATATTTTCTGATCCATCTCCTCGAGTCATGGAAATAAAAACAAATGTGAACCAAGGAAACCATAAACAAAACGAAAAGATAACTCACAGAGAGAAAATATTTGAAAAACAAAGTGACTGACAAGGGATTAATCTCCAAAATTTTCAAACAGCTCAAGCAGCTCAATATTAAAAAAACAACCCAATCCCAAAATGGGCAAGTCTAAATAGACATTTCTCCAAAGAAGACATAAAGATGGCCAATAAGCACATAAAAACATGCTCGACATCACTAATTATTAGAGAAATGCAAATCAAAACTGCAATGAGGTATCGCCTCACACCAGTCAGAATGGCCGTTATCAAAAAGTCTACAAACAATAATGCTTGGAGAGCCTGTGGAGAAACGGGAACCCGCCTAAACTGTTGGTGAGAATGTAAATTGGTACAACCACTATGGGGAACAGTATGGAAGTTCCTTAAAAAACTAAAAATAGAGCTACCATATGTTCCTGCAATCCCACTCTTGGGCATATAGCTGAGAAAACCGTAATTTGAAAAGATACATGCACCCCAATGTTCACTGCAGCACTATTTACAATAGCCAAAACATGGAAGCAACCTAAGTGTGCATCAACAGATGAATGGATAAAGATGTGGTACATATATACAATGGAATATTACTCAACCATGAAAAAGAATGAAATAATACCATCTGTAGCAACATGGATGGACCTGGAGATTATCATACTAAGTGAAGTAAACCAGAAAGAGAAAGACAAATATCATATGATATCACTTATATGTGGAATCTAAAAAAAAAAAGATACAAATGAACTTATTTACAAAACAGAAATAAACTCACAGACTTAGAAAACAAACTTATGGTTATCAAAAGGGAAAGGTGGGGGGGAGGGATAAATTGGGAGTTTGGGATTGACATATACACACTACTATATTTAAAATACATAACCAACAAGGACCTACTTACACAGGGAACTCTACTAAATATTCTGTACTAACCTAAATGGGAAAAGAATTCGAAAAAGATATATGTATAT
The DNA here is from genome assembly GCF_005190385.1 of Monodon monoceros. Taxonomy (NCBI): domain Eukaryota; kingdom Metazoa; phylum Chordata; class Mammalia; order Artiodactyla; family Monodontidae; genus Monodon; species Monodon monoceros. The sequence continues at coordinate 49,242,443 of NW_021703783.1, forward strand.
ATAGTTGAGTCACTTTGCTGTACACCTGAAACTAACAAAACACTGTAAATCAACTATAGTCCAATATAAAATAAAAATTAAGAAAACCAAATCTTGCCTGGAAGTCAAGAGATCTTGCTAAATCAGTTCCAAACGGTTGACCTTTGGGCAACTCACAACTCCAAGCACTATTTCCTCATGTGAAATTTACCTGTTTGGGCTCTAAGGGCTATAGGGGAATTCTATGGTTGAGTCCTTCTAACACTTAACAGGGCTGCTGCATCTGACCTTCTGTGGCCCAACATTACAGTCCAAGATGTCCAAGTCTCATGACCCTCTATGCAAGATTTAGTCGGATGCTGGCTTTAAATTCCTAGAGTCAGTCAGCGACTGCTATAGACATCTAACTTTAGTTTGGTAAAACATTCTGAGCAAAGTAGCTGTTAGGAACTGCAAAATCAACCTGTGTCAATTAGAAGTCTAGTGCTTCTATCTTAGAGAATGAACTTCCTATTTCAAGGAACTGCCACCAAATGAGGATCCATTTCACTAACTTGAAGGAAAGATTAAAGCTGGGTGGTCAGAATGCTTGATCAGTTACTAATTACACATTAACAAGATTATCCATATAAAAGTTAATTAGCTTAAATGATATAAAATTATGATAAATATTCTTTTTTACATTGTTACCTTTAGTTTGCTGGCATCCATGTCTCTTTGGCTCTAGATACACTATTTAAAAGCAAAAGTACTACATTTCTTTAATAAATAGTCTGCAATCCCCTTTCTCTACTCATTCACATACATTCCTCACTGATTTGGATTGAAGATACCACTTCACATGAAGGTAGCTAAATAATTTACTAGTTTCCATCAGCTTAGGACATCATTCTTCCCTCTCTCCTACAATCAGAGTATAAGAACTGAAATAATCCTTTCCCAATGAAAGTCTGATTTTGAATTTTATAATCTTCAAGCAAAAAATGACAGGCTTCTTGCCACACACAGCTCAAATGCATGGTGTGTTGACAGCCATGTTACTGATGAAAAGTTACTGTTTAAGAGGAATGAGAGTAGGAGGAACAGAGCTGACTTAGTAGGTGAGCGTTAAATATCTTTCCAACCTTCATATATTACAGCGGGCTTATTTATTTCGACACTTGAGAGTTCATACTTTCTATTTCATTGTGTGTATTTAATATATTAAATTTACTGGCAAGTATTCAAGTTTCTGTAATTGGGGCTTCTGAGAAAGGAAATGAAAGCATATGCTCTCAGAAGCACTAGGGAACAGGGTAGCCCTGGGTCAGCTTACACTAAAGCAACCCCACATGTCACCAGTGCAATCAAGTGGTACCATGACAAGAATCGCAGGGAGGAAGAAGAGCCCCGCGTGGTACGGGCAGGGCTGCGCCTCCAGCTATAGCACCAACTGGCTGTGGAGAGCAGCTCGTTTTCCCAGCACAACTGGCTGCTGTGCTGGGACGCAGTATTCCCCTTGTAATGCAGAACGGAGAGAAACAGCTCAGTCAGCTCAGAGCAAGGAGGACCCATCAGGCTCCCTGTGCCTTTAAGAATGGCAGGACTGCTGGAGACCACGGAACAAAGTTTCTGAGGACGATGCAAACTTACCCGGGGTCAAAGATCCCTGGAGTGCGGCACGCTGGTCCAGAACAGGACTGTAACATCATTAGCCGATAGTTCATCTTTCCTAAAAGCTCTGGGTCTATACTTTTTGCAATGTTATTGATTTGGTGTGGGTCTGCAGTCAGGTTATAGACTTCTACAAACACCTACAGGAAATGAAAAGATAGAGGCAAGAAAAAAGCAAGGGTTACATTTGAAGAAATACTCATGTGAGTTACTTCTAAATGGGAATGAAGGAGGCAGATTAAAGACCAAGGCCCAGGAGAATATCATCCCGTCTCAAGATTCTCAAAAAGCCCAAGGGTATAGAGGAGACAATGGAGCATCTGTTCTGGGGGTTGAACTGCTTTGGGTCTGTGGCCCACATGCTGGAAAGGGGCCTCCAGGATCCCTGTGCCTTCAGGCAGTCAGGAGGGGAAAGAGGAAGAAGCTTATTACCTTCTGTAATTAAAGGAGAGAACCGAAGGCAGGACCCTCAAATGGCAAGCGCTCAGAAACTATACTTAGTAATGAGGTTACTGAGTGAGAGCTGACATTTGAAGTTTATCTTTGCCTTACAATTGTGAAGATTCAAATGAGAACAGATACCAAAGTCCTCTAACCTGTGTTATAAAAATGTTAAGTTTTCCTATTTTAAAAAGCAGTTTTGGATAAATAACACCAATTGAGGAAAGATACAATATTATTTCTAAAACTAGACACGTCTAATATCACTATTTCCCCCTAATCTGTACTTTGTTCTCCAAACTGGAGTTAGTGATAGGCTAAGAAGAAGTACTGTAGATAAATTTTGCCTATAAAGGCTTCAACTAGCTGCCCTCGGACTATCACTTTTAAAGCAGAAGGAACCGAGTTTGAGGGAAGCTCTCTTCCTTGTTGTCCAAAGTGCTCAGAAGCTACAAATAAATAGTGAGCAAGTCAATTTCTGAGAAACACGATGAGCACCGGCTCCATATGGCAAGATGTGGGCTGCCAGATGGGGTAGGTGCGCACTCTCTGATAAACAGTAAGAAACCACACGGGACGGCAGTCAGTGTGATCCTTCAGATAATCCAGGCTGATCCCGGCTGGCTAAAAGCCACCTTCCTCCAAGGATGCTGCCTTTAACCTGCTAATCTATTTGATCAGCACTGGACTACACTGTGGTGGCGACAGAAGGGTCTGAACCAAGCTGGTTGCCAAGAAACTTTCTAAGAGAGGCCCCAACTCCTTTCATCTCCATAGAAGTTGAGGCATCTTACCTTCACCCCAAACTATCAGGGAAGCAAACAGACCAGGCATGTAGCATCCTAAAAAAGTGAACTGCGTGCATTTAAAGTGTACGTGTGGATGACGGTGGGAGTGGAGAAAACCCCACCCAGCAAGGTGAGTTAAGAGAAGTCAAGTATGGCCTTGTGCAATCCTATTTCCTTAACCGATGGAAACCCAAGGTCAAGTACAGATAAGAAACCCATCCTCCCCAGGAAGCATCCTTGGAATTGTTCTTCTGCCACGAAGTTCAGCCAACAAAGCCCTGGCAGTACACACAAGGGGTGGGGGAGGCAGCAGGCCCTCTTACCTCCTGGTCATCAAACTCGCAATACTGTAAATTCCACATTTCTGACATGGTCCTCACACAGGCATACGTGTTGTTATATGCATCTTCACACACGCAGTCTGGGAAACATTGCTGTAGGGACATTTAAAAAGTTACCTGAAGAGCACTCTTCTATAGTAATGAATGCGACTTGCTTTACCACGGGGGCGCAGTTGGCTCAAGCCAGACATACAACTGGACAGAAGTGAGGAAACCTTTCACAGAGAAGTAAATCAAAAGTAGATATGAGGCTTTGTTCCTTACTGAGGGCTGACTGGATTAAGGAACATGGGGTGTGGTGGTTTTGTTTGCAGACTGTTGCCATCCTTGCCTGCTATTCTCCTGACAAGAATTAGCTGTAATGAACACCTGTAAAACGTATGGGTTGGTAAGGAGAAGAAATCAATACACGGATGAGTCAGTACGAAGGTACATTAGGATCTTTCATCCTAAAGGGCTGGAGAAAAAGGCTAAAATGAGCTTTGTGGAAAGATCTGTAAGTAAGTTGTTTATGAGTGCTCTTATCACCAAATAGGACTTAGCTCTTTTTTTTTTTTTTTTTTCTTTTTTTGCAGTACCCGGGCCTCTCACTGTTGTGGCCTCTCCCATTGCGGATGCGCAGGCTCAGCGGCCATGGCTCACGGCTCAGCGGCCATGGCTCATGGGCCCAGCCACTCCGCGGCATGTGGGATCTTCCCGGACCGGGGCACGAACCTGTGTCCCTTGCATCGGCAGGCGGACTCTCAACCACTGCGCCACCAGGGAAGCCCTAGGACTTAGCTCTTATTCCATCCTATCTTCCACACTATCTTTTGGTTGGTTCTTTACTATATTGTAACACTCTGGTGTTCGGCTTCCATTTGGAGTTGACTCTCCTATTTCCCATTCTCTAAAGAGGGGCTAATGTCACTGTTACCACCTGAACGACCAGCCTGGCTGCCACCAAATCAAGACACTTGCCATGGCATGGTTACAGGTGGAAACCCCGTCTCTCTGTTGGATGCCACTGATAACATCCCTAATGAAACATGGTACCGCGATTGGGAAGGGAGAAAAAAGAGGAGGGGGTACTGATAAGGTAAGAAGATAAGCAGATATGTGAACTTGTTCCAAAAACTGGAAGAATTCGAAGTGCACCTTCTGACAACAGGTGGGAAGCATCATTTTTCAGGATTATTTTTACCTCTATCTCCTGATCTCCCAGAGTCAAGTAACAAAGTGACAGGAGGAGGACTCAGATGAAGAGTTTCAGCACTTGGCACATCTAAACCAATGCCATACTGTGCTGTCAGTGAGAAAGCTACTAAGCCAACTCGGGCTGCACTCACGGACACTCCGGGACTCAGGGAAGGACACGTTGGGTCAGTGACATTACGGCCTTCTCCTTGATATTCCACCAGGACATCCGATCGCCAAGTCAGATTACTAGCTCCTTTCTAGAAGGAAGAGCAAAAGTGGTTTCTGTGAGGCATGTAGACTGTGATAAAGATGTCATTCATTAATAATGTTATTCATTCTACTGCTACAGGGGACTTGGGAGTCAAAACAGATTGGACTGTTCGTTCAGTAACTGAAGGGAATGACTAAAACAGACATTTGAAGGCTACCGAATATCATGTTTGGTATTTATAGAGTCCTCACAAGTGATGTGAATTGCTTTGAGCATTTAATAGTTATCTCCCAAGACTACTTCTGTGAAGCAGGTCAGGAGCTAAACAAGAATCAAAGTCACAGGGCAAGGTGCTGAAGGTTCAGAACAGAATAAACAATACTGTCTGCAAACCCTGTAAGAGCTCTTCTAAGCTCATATTGAGAAATTCAACAGGGCTGGTGTGCTAAGGACTGTATTAGGGTTGAAGTACTTCTTGATGGTCAGAATGAAGACATCATACATACATAAACTCTACTTTTTGCTGCACATCAGTGGAGCAGAAGGAAAGAAGCAGCAGCATTTGCAATGGGAAGGTTTAAGACAGGTACACAGATGGTGAAAGGAGGAAGGATCTAGGAGTAAGAGGGAGTTTGGGATCAAAAGAACAACGTGAGCACAGGATGGAAGCAGAACACCTGGTGGTACGGGTTCCTGATATCCAGCTTTCAGACAAGGAAGCAGGTGGAGAGGCAGGCTGGTACCAAACAGAAAAAGGTCCTGATAGCAGGCTGCCCACTTGTTCTACAAAGAACAGCAGGTGATGGGAAGCTACGGGAAGGAGGGGTGGGGAAGGGGGTTTGAGCAGGGAAGTAACACAGTTAAGGCTGTGCTTTAGAAAAGTCAGCCCAGCAGCCGCAGAATCTGGAGATGGAGGGAAGACAGGCATGGGGAGGCCAGGTTAGAAGGGGCTCTTGAAATGGTCTGCAGCCTTAGTAGTCAAAGTCTGGTTTGTGGTCTATCAGCAACACCTGGGGGCTTGTTAGAAATGCACCATCTTAGTCCCTACTTTAGCCTTAACGAGCCAGAGTCTGCATTTTAATAAAATCCTCTGGTGACTCATATGCACTGTTAAATTCGAGAAGCACTGCTCCAAAACAATGGCGCTCAAACTGTGCCCCCAGCAGGATCAGCGTCGGCTGGGAATGTGTTACAAGCACAAATTCTTAACTGCCCCTGGGGGTGGGGAGTAATCTGCGTTTGAACCAGCCCCACAGGCACTGCTGATAAATGCTAGTTTGAGCACCACTGTTCTAAGGACCCGAGTGGACCTGTCTAGCCTGGTGACCACAGTGGGGAATGGGTGATGGCCTGCACAAGGCCGTAGAAGAACGTATTTCCTAATCACTATTCTATGATGAAAGCCGAATAGTCCTGAGCCGATGAAGGTCTCCGAAACCGTGCGTCACAGGAGACTTCAGAGGCTGCCACTCCCCTGTAAGGAACCACTCTGCCAACCCCGAGCCACAGAAGCTGGGGGTCAAGGGAAAAGCTTATCTGCCAGATCTGAGTGGACCTCAAAACCCCACACTTCAATGTCAAAGTATGTAGGGGTAAAAAGAGTGCCCGGGAGGTCTAGAGCAGAGGCCTCTAACTGGGCTGCAAATTAAAACCACTGGGGGCAACTTGAAAATCCCAAGGGCCAGGTCACATCTTGGGCCAATTAATCAAGCTCACTGGGGCTGGGACCCAGGTGTTAGTATTTTAGTTTCCCAGGTGATACTAATGTGCCACCAAGTTTAAGACTGATGGTCAGGAGGGGTCATGGTCTGTGGCTTTATAGTCTCTGTTGCAACTATTCAATTCCGCTGTTGTAGCAGGAAAGTAGGCCAATCAATACATACATGGAGGAGCATGGCTGTGTTCTGATACACCTTCATTTACAAAAACTGGGGGTGGGCTCGACTTGGCCCACAGGGGTTTGCCAATCCCCTGGTCTATAGCAGCCCTATCCAGCAGAACTTTCTGACTGAAATGTTCTATAACTGTCGCCCAAAACAATGGCCACTGAGCAACTGAATTTTTCATTTTATTCTAGTTAATTTAAATAGTTTCACGTGGCTAGTAGCTGCCATATTAGGGCAGAGCTAGAGGTATAACAGCCACAAACTGCTCTGCAGCCCTAATACATCAGAGGTTTCACTGGACCAACCTCCAAAACAAAACAACAAGGCAAAGAGCCATTTCCAAAACTTTGCAGAGAAATTAACTATGAAATAACATAATGATTTTAGCCCTGTAGTAAAGGCTTTTTTTTCCTAATTAGAAATAAATAAGGTATACAGGTTAAGATTTGTATGGGAAGAGTTAAGAAATGTAAATTTCCCTCTATCTGATCTACAGATTCATTGTAATTCCAGCCGAAGCCCGAAATGATTTTCTAGGCCATCTGAAAAGCTGTTTTTAAAGTTTATAGGGAAGAGAGGTAACCGCCTCTTAGGATACCCCTGAGAACAATGAGACAGGTGTACCCACGCAAAGATTTAATTATACAGCTTTATAACAAGATAAAAAGATACTGGTTCAGGGAGAGACAGATCTGTGGAACAGAAAGGACAGCTGAGTATTTACAGAGAAAAAAATGAAACTGGATCCCTGACTCCTACCACGCAAGAAAACCAATTCTAGATACATCAAGGACTTGAATGTAGAGGCAGAACTACAAACCTTTCAGAAGAAAATTTGGGAGCATTGTTTTCTGACCTCAAGGTTCAGAAGCATTTTTATAAACAAGACACAAAGAACACTAACCATAAACTGAGATGATTTACACATTCAACTCCTGTGTTCTCATACCTTAATGTAGGGAAAAGACAACAAACAGCAAGAATATAATGGGCAAAAAGAGGCATTTCACAAGGGAAGAAACACAAAAGGCATAATGAAAGATGATTCACTGATCAAAAGCCCAGTTTAAAAAAATGGGTAAAGGATTTGAATAGACCTGTCTCCAAAAAAGACATACAAATGTCCAATAAACATATGACAAGATATTCAACATGATTAGTCATTAGGGAAATGTAAATCAGAACCACAATGAGTACCACTCACACCCACTAAGACATAATAGACTGGTAACAGCAAGTGCTGGCAAGGACGTGGAGAAACTGGAACCCTTTTACACTGCTGGTGGGAATATAAACACGGTGCAATCACTTTAGAAACAAGCCTGGCAGTTCCTCAAAAGGTTAAACATAAAATCACCACGTGACCTAGCAATCCTACTCTTAGGGATACACTCAGGAGAATGGAAAACATTAGTTTGCCCCCAAATTTATACACAAATGTTCACAGCAGTATTATTCATTATAGTCAAAAACGGGAAAAAACCCAAATGTCTGTCAACTGATGGGTGGATAAATAAATGTGACACATCCACACAGTGGAATATTATTCAGTAATAAAAAGAAAAGTACTGATACATGTTACAATGGGGATGACCCTTTTCAGCCAATCACAAGAGACCACATACTGTATGATTCTATTTCTAGAAAATGTCCACAGTAGACAAATCTATAGACAAAGTAGATTAGTGCCTGCCTGGTGCTGGGGGAGGGAGCAATGGGGGAGTGACTGCTAATGTATTTGGGGGTTTCTTTTTGGGGTGATGAAAATGTTCTAAAATTAAGATTATGGTGTGGCTGTACAACTCTGAATAACTGTAAACTTTAAACTTCTGAATTGTATAGTAAGTGAATTAAACTGTTAAAAAAATGATTCACCTCATTAATAAAGAAATGCACAATAGAACCAAATACAATTTTGATCTTTTTCACCCCCTAGATTGGCAAAAATTAAGTAGTCGGACAGTTTCATATAGAGCAAAGGGAATTCTCATAAGTGACTCGTGGGAATGTAAACTGATGACGATTTTGTACAATAACTTGGTAATATTTGTAGGAATGAACATGTGAGGTTCCTATAACCCTGGTGCATATACACATGCTCACTGGGAAACATGTATGAGAATTCTATAGAAGCAATGTTCCTAGAACAAAACTGGGAACACCACAAATGTACATTGACAAAAAAACATGATTAAGTAGTGATGCATTCCTTCTTACAATGGAATATTAGGCATCTGTGAACAATATGGATCAATTTGCAAACAATGATGAACTGAAAAAAGTCCTGATTACAACTGGTAGAGTATCACTTTTACAGTGCAAAACAAGACAGGAATTTTTCCCCCCAAGACAGGTATGTTGTTTAGGGACACATCCACGATAATTACTAAAAAATAAAAGCCAGAGATTAACAACCATAAATTTCAGAAAAGCACTCATTTGTATGGGCAGGTAAGGGGTGGAATGGGGAGGAGCCCATAGGAAGATGCATCAGTATGGGGAATATTTCAGTTCTTAAATGGGGTGATGGGTTCATGGGTATTTCTTGTGTTTCATAACTTATGTGAGTTATGGGTATTCTCTTGTATGAATCATATATTACCTAATAATAAATTGTGATAGACTCAGACAAATCAATGAGGAAGAGTCATCTATAATGAGTACTGATCCTTCAGACTTCTCTATGCTTAAACATATTTACACACATACTTAATGAGAAAGATGCTGTTTTGAAACTTTTTCTCCCTATAGTATGTGGTGGGCATCTTTCCAACTCAATGTATACATACCTACATCATTTAGTGTTGGTTTAATAGTCTGTTGTTTAATTGTGCCACAATTTGACCAATTCCCTACTGTATATTTAGGTTTTCAATATTCTTCTATTAATACATGTAGTTTTTATACTTAGCTCTGGGCAGTGCTAGGCGCTATGTACTCAAATATTTCCTTTTTTAAATTTTTATTTATTTATTTTTGGCTGCGTTGGGTCTTCGTTGCTGCGCACGGGCTTTCTCTAGTTGCAGCAAGCAAGGGCTACTCTTCGTTGTGGTGCACGGGTTTCTCATTGCATTGGCTTCTCTTGCTGCAGAGCATGGGCTCTAGGCACATGGGCTCAGTAGTTGTGGCTCACGGGCTCTAGAGTGCAGGCTCAGTAGCTGTGGCGCATGGGCTTAGTTGCTCCGTGGCATGTGGGACCTTCCTGGACTAGGGCTTGAACCCGTGTCCCCTGCACTGGCAGGCGGATTCTTAACCACTAAGCCACCAGGGAAGCCCCCTCAAATATTTCTTGAATGAATTTTGTTTTCTTGAAATAAATTCTCAGATGGGACTGCTTGACGTGTATTTTGCAGTGATGGGTCTTGTTAAATTAGCCTACTGATAGCTTATACTGACTACACTTCAATGAACAGAGTCTGAGTAGCTTTCATTTTCTCAAACTTCTGTAAATACAGGGTATTAATCCTTTTAATCTTTGCCAGTTCTACAGGTGATAGAGGCCTCCTTTAGTTAAGCATTTCTTTGATCAGCACTGAAGCAATTTTTTGGCACTGACTTTGGCCATTTTTAATTCCTCTGGGAGTTGACTATTCACTTCTTTTGCCCATTTTTATACTGGGATATTAATCTTTGCTTTTAAGAACTCATCTATTAAAACTAATTACCCTTTTTCACGTATGTTGCAAATATTTTCCCAATTTGTCACCTGTTTTGATTTTATGATGGGGCTTTTGGGGGAGAAGGGAAAAAGGGAGGATATAGAACTCTGTTCATGTGTGTCCCGTCTTTTTTTAAGAAAACTCCTTCCCACTACAGATAAGAGAAAAAGTCTATCCTCTGCTCCCCTAATTTAACAGCTTTAAGATTTAAATTTTAAGTCTACTTATATAACCTGGAATTTATTTCAGAATCTTGGCTCAGGCCTGATTTAGGGCTTTATACTCACCAAAATGGGCAAGAAAGACATCCCATCCATCTGTGTCTTATTCAGATTGTAGCCAGCGATGTCCAAAATAGTAGGACCCAAGTCAATGTTGGCAACGAGCCGCTATGAGAAAGAGGAAGAAACAGTCAATTGATCTAGAACACAGTTTGTCCCATTTTCCTTTTCTATCTATAATAGAGTTCTCTTCCCCGCAACCCACCTGTGAGATAAACAGCACTTACTGTTATCTTTTGTACAACCCATACTTCCTATTGCATATATTTAAATATAACTATAATAATTTAAAATACAAAACATAAAGCCTTATAAAGTTTATAATACATGCTCCTGGGAAGTTAATGTTTATTCTACCCATACTGTTACCATTGATAAAAACATTTTTCAAGATTCCTTTAGGATTGCCTTGAGTCTGTTATGAACGATGAGGAAAATGTCGGGTTATTTTATACAAAGTGTTTTCCAACTTGATTATTCTTATTAGTTCACTAAACTTGACTTCAAATTGACTCCTGACGTTTTTTAAAGGCTTAAAGGTTGAATGCTTGTCACCAATGAGGATGTTAGCCTTTTTAATAGTTTTTTGAAGTGACAACACTGGTAAGGAATGTTTGCAGTAGTTTTTGAAGACTGTAGGAAACTCATCCCAACAATGCATCAATAAGTTTCCTTAAAGAGCACAAAACTTGGATGTTTTTATTTTTTAAATTTATTTTCCTTTTTTCTTTCTTTCTTTTTTTTTTTTTTTTTTTGCGGTACACAGGCCTCTCACTGTTGTGGCCTCTCCCGTTGCGGAGCACAGGCTCCGGACGCGCAGGCTCAGCGGCCATGGCTCACGGTCCCAGCCGCTCCGCGGCATGTGGGATCTTCCCAGACCGGGGCACGAACCCGTGTCCCCTGCATCGGCAGGCGGACTCTCAACCACTGCGCCACCAGGGGAGCCATTATTTTCCTTTTTTTAAAATAAATTTATTTTATTTATTTATTTTTGGCTGCGTTGGATCTTCGTTGCTACACATGGACTTTTCTCTAGTTGCGGAGGGGGCTACTCTTTGTTGCAATGCACAGGCTTCTCATCGTGGTGGCTTCTCTTGTTGCAGAGCATGGGCTCTAGGCGCACAGGCTTCAGTAATTGTGGCACATGGGCTTCAGCAGTTGTGGCTCACAGGCTCTAGAGCACAGGCTCAGTAGTTGTTGCACGTGGGCTTAGTTGCTCCGCGGCATGTGGGATCTTCCTGGACCAGGGCTTGAACCCGTGTCCCCTGCATTGGCAGGCGGATTCTTAACTACTGCACCACCAGGGAAGTCCCAAAACTTGGATGTTTTTAAACAAAGGTTCTAGAAATTAAAGACACTGTCCAGCATTTATACCTTGCCATATCTCCTTGATTTATTGGACTATTTTTCTTCTGTATACAATACCGCTACCAGGCCTAAACCAGCATAGTCCAAAGTCCAATAGGGATAGAACAGGAATCATACGTGTAATTTAAAACTGTCTAGTGACCACATTAAAGTAAAAAAAAAAGGGGTGAAATTCACTGTAAATATTTAAATATTACTATTTCAACATGTAAGCAATACAAAAAAGTGATGAGATTTTACTTTAAAAAAACTTTTGAACCAAGTGTTTGAAATCTGGTATTTTACAATTATAACATCTCAATCTGGACTATCCCATATATGTTCTGGCTCAAGAACCACATGAACTTTTGTAGCAGAGAGTCTAGAAGTCACGTGGTCACAGGCTAGAAAAAGCCTTGGAGTGATGGAGACAATCCACGAGGGAAACGAAGGGAACTAGTGTTCACTGAGCACCTATTCTGGGCCAGTGCTTAATGCTTATCCTCATTTAATCCTCCCCACAGTCCTAGAAAGCAGTATTTTCCCAATTTTACAGATGAGGAAATGAAAGAGAAGTAACTGACACAAAGTCAGCAGCCTGTAACTGGAAAAGCTGTCATTTACTGGAAATAAATAACAGTCTTCAAAACTGTTGAGAGGGACTCCACTGGTGGTGCAGCGGTTAAGAATCCACCTGCCAATGTAGAGGACACGGGTTTAAGCCCCAGTCTGGGAAGATCCCACATGCGATGGAGCAACTAAGCCCGTGGGCCACAACTACTGAGAGCCCACGTGCCACAACTACTGAAGCCTGCTTGCCTAGAACCCATGCTCCGCAACAAAGAGAAGCCACCACAATGAGAAGCATGCACACCACAACGAAGACCCAATGCAGCCAAAAAAAAAAAAAACCCAGAAACTGTTGAGAAAACTCAGGTCATCTCAGGAGAAGCCAAATGGGGATTAGAAAAAAAATCTAATCCTATTACTTTTAATTTAAAAACAAAACCAAAGTACAGACATAAAAGGCAAGAAGCACTGTTCAGTAGCAGCCAGGTTTCCTGGACGGCTCCTGGAGGGCAGAGCGATACACATATCCTGGCTCTGAACCAGTCAGTGTAACTCTGCAGCTGTTGGAAATTACCCTTCAGTGGCAGGCAACTCACGGGAAAAGCAATCCATATGTTGCTGAGGATAAAAAACACAAAAACTATGTCTCTAGGGATTACACAAGACCCGGTGTTAGAGATACCTTTCCCAGTTCCAAGTACCCCAGGCAGACTCTCCAGCGGCTTAGAATACAGCAAACAAGAGTGAGTATGAATACGGAAGAGACCATAGCAGGAAAGGAGACAAGCAGAGACACCACCTCCAGAATCAGATAAAGGCAACAAGACTCCAAAATGTGACTGACAGATCTCCAGTGATGTCCAGAACATGAATGAAGTCAAGTCAGTCCCACAGGTATTATTAACATGTCCAAGGCACCAAAATAATAAAACCCACAGAGATAAAACAGTGACTGCCAGTCTCAGCAGGAATTGCCTCGAGCCATCAGCAATGGGTGGGAGCGCCCTCTAGTGGCAGTTTGCTCTGTGGGGGGAGGGGAGGAGAAAGGTCTGCAAGATTCAGGACAAGTCAAGTCGCTAGTTCGGCACAAGTACCATAAACGCCACCACCAGGACTCTTTCTTCCCAGGTATCTACAATGATCACATCCTCCCTAAAAATGATGGACAAATTCTCTCCCTACTGGGTTTTGTTTGACTAAGACGTAGAGTCTCAAAATTAGCATACAGTGTCAGGAGATGGGAGACTTCTAGTAGATACCAAGTATGAGTGAAGAATTCAAGAGAGAATTATACCTCTCTCTGGTTTTTATACAGCCAAGGATTAGAATGGATACTATGAGCCCATCACCCTAATGACATCTAGAAACATTAGCATTTCAAGTTCCTAAAATGGTATTATTGCTTTTATCACTGACTATAAAGATCCATTTAAGGACTGGAACAGAAAACGCTCTGACAAGACCAAGTAAATTATTTCATGAATCACAGCCTCACAGTTTGTTTGGGAATGTTCTTAGGATTAAAGTATATATACATTTTGATCAAATATAAGGCCCTAAAAAACTCTGTGGGGCATGAGATCGAGGGATATCATGCCTTGAACCTGCTTATTTTTTTAGCTCTGGAAGAAGGACAGTACTGCAGAATTACCCAAAAGAATAAGGGCTCCCAGGAGGGTACATCAGGTTTTCAAACAGACTTTTAAGCCCTGATGTTAAAGAATTCACGTAAGGCTTTCAAAAAAAAGACTCAAAGCACACCAGAGAGCACCCCAAATCCATCTATTGAAGAGATATGGAGATAAGTGTATATGTATAACTGATTCACTTTGTTATAAAGCAGAAACTAACACACCACTGGAAAGCAATTATACTCCAATAAAGATGTTTAAAAAAAAAAAAAGCAAAGCACTGAAAGCAGAGAACTCTACACGTCTTGGGCTGCTTCATCTGGATTTGCCCCTCACGCCCCACTTCCCTAACAAGGAGTAAGCCAGGGCGTCACCTAGTTGCACTTGAGAATTTGCCCTTAGCATCCTCCCAGTTTCACGTGGGGAAACCAAGGCTTAGTCTGTCCAAAGTCTTAAAGCCAATAAGTGGTCTTCCTGACTCCCAGTTCGGTTTTATTTCCCCTGGATCATGCTATGTCATTTCCATTTTCGTACTAACCTTTTCCTTTCTTAAAGCCCGTTTGAAGAAATTCTACCACCAAATCTAAAGCTAGATTAATTTATAGCCAGAGGAGAAGACCTCAGCAGCCAATGTTTGGCATCCACCCATACCACCTGCCCCTGGCTCACCCCAATAGCCAACACAAAGCCAGATCCACTGGTCAAACGTGTCCTATTTTGGCTACTGGGCTGTTGCCAGCACAGCTCATTATGCTCAACTCACCACCCTGTGGCCCTCACACAGAACCTGCACCAAGAAAAGTCTGCTGCCAGCACACGATGAATCACCCACCACCTCTGACACACTGTGTTAGATGGAAGCAGGGCACTTCATACTTCTCAAACCACAGAGTGTCAAACACCATGGTTGTTTGTTGTTGTTTTTTTGGCCACGCCGCTGTGGGATCTTAGTTCCCCAACTAGCGATTGAACCCAGGCCCTCAGCAGTGAGAGTGCAGAGTCCTAACCACTGGACCGCCAGGGAATTCCAAAAAAAACCATGGAAGTTTGAGAATAGACGGTTAATTTTCAGACCTGGTTTTGCCACTTACTGTGTGACCCTGGTAATATATCCATTCACACAACTTGGATGTCACCCATTGTATGTTAAGGGCTGGGTATTCTTTTTTTTTTTAAATTACAGTTGATTTACAATGTGTTAATTTCTGCTGTAGAGCAAAGTGATTCAGTTATACACATACAGAGATATTCTTTTTTTTAAATATGCTTTTCTATTATGGTTTATCATAGGATATTGAGTATAGTTCCCTAGGCTATATAGTAGGACCTTTAAAAAAATTTTTATTTTATATTGGAGCATAGTTGATTAACAATGTTGTGTTAGTTTCAGGTGTACAGCAAAGTGATTCAGTTATATGTGTATCTATTCTTTTTCAAATTCTTTTCCCATTTAGGTTATTACAGAATACTGAGCAGAGTTCCCTGTGCTATACAGTAAAAGGAACTTCTTGTTTATCCATTATATATATAATAGCTTACATGTGCTAACTCCAAACTCCCACTAAAAGCTGGGTATTCTAAGTTCAGGTAATACCTCTCAACTAGGGACTCCTAGAGTTAAAAAGACAAACTCAGTCGGGTGTGGTAAGTGTGAGGCCAGCTGGGAAGCTGGGAAAGGCACCCACTCCATGTGGGGCGGGGGTCTACAGTGACGTTCATTTAGGGGAGCCCTAAACCGAAGCCCCGAAGGACAATGAACTTAGCCAGGGGAAAGGGGCATGAGGTGGGCATTCACACAGAAGGCGCAGCCAGCTGTACAAAGGCAAGGAGGTGAGAGAGATGATCCAAGTAGGAAGTAAAAGTAGTTCAGGACAACTGCCACCTTCTGTCCCTTGAACAGGCCAAGCTCATTCTCCTATCTGTGCCCTTCACATGCACTGTTCTGCCGCTCAGGATACCCTCCCACAGATCTTTGCACGACTCAATCCTTCTTGACACCCGGGTCTCTGCCCAAATGCCTCAGAGACTTTCACCGACAACTGAAGCTCAGGTATCTGGCTCCCCCTGACACAGGGAGTTAAGAACTGATCTTCTCTGACTGCTCTTGCTGTGGCTCCAAGGCTCCTGGTATACTGCGCTGGCACAGGAAGATACTGAAGAAATACTGTTGTCTGAGCTGTAGTGTAATGGTTGAGTGTACGGACTCTGGTTAAGTGTATAGCAGCCAGACTGCCCGAGTTCAAGTGCAGGGCTCTGATATTCGTTGGCTACATCCTCTTGGGTAAATCGCTGAACTTGTATACCTCAGTTTCCTCATCTGTAAAATGGGGATAACAGCATTCATATCGCATAAGGCTGTGAAGGTTAACTGAGTTGATACAGGTAATACACTTGGAACAGCACCTGTCACATCCTAAGCATTCAATAACGGTTATTATTGTTGAAATGGCTTCCTAGGACCTGGTTTCACTTAGATGGCTTAGAGAAAGTGAAGTTTCTGATTGTAACATGGAGTGCCACTGTTAACTTGAAGGAAAAAGGAACAGTCTGTTCCGTGGGCAGCTGGCTGACACGTCATTCTGTTCTCATCAGCCGCCTTCCCCACACCGGTCAGACGTGGCCCTGCTCCTCAGAAATGCACACAGGTGCAGACGTGCTCTCCTCAACCAGCTCCCCACACCAAGATCAAGAAAACACTTTTAAGACTGAATGGTTTTCCAAACTTGCCTACCTCCGTTGACAGAAGAGGCCTGTTTAGAGGGTAATGAATTTGTAGTGGAAGGTGACTGCCTTTAGGAATGTGGGTCTTAAAAGAAAAAGAAAATTCAAAAGGCACTTATGAAGGCCATTTTAAGTTTCCGAGAGAATTTGAACAGAATTCCATCAAGAGCATTGTGAAAGGAAATAAGTGAATGACAGACATTTAAACAGAGTAAACATTACACCCCCAAGTTAAACTCAAGCACCAGTATACCCAGAAATTCTGACCTATTTTTCCAATTTTAGCTTAAAGAATCCATTTGCTGGGCTTCCCAGGTGGCACAGTGGTTGAGAGTCTGCCTGCCGATGCAGGGGACATGGGTTCGTGCTCCGGTCCGGGAAGATCCCACATGCCGCGGAGCGGCTAGGCCCGTGAGCCATGGCCGTTGAGCGTGCACGTCTGGAGCCTGTGCTCCGCAACGGGAGAGGCCACAACAGTGAGAGGCCCGCATACCGCAAAAAAATAAATAAATAAATAAATCCATTTGCTCATTTTCTTTTGTCTCACAGAGCTGGGACTGAAATTGTGGTATTAGGGAAGAGAAAACAACTGGTAGAGCCTATCAATTCTTATCTCCCAACATTGGACCAGTGTTTTGGATCAAGGTGCCCATGAACTCTAGGAACAAAGTACCTCAGTATTAGGAACTCAGTTTGAAACCAAATGGAAATGGTAACAAAAGAACGTGGTACTTTATGACAGTACTAGGAGACAGAATCAGTAAAGTAGAAAGGCATTAGTGAGGAAGAGTCCCACAGGGAGGGGGACTAAATTCTCAGACAACACCCTTTCTGTAGCCTTATACTCAGAGGGAGGTCAGACCGGCAGCAGACATCACCTGGGACCACCTGGGAGCAGGCTGGAATGCAGAATCAGAATCTGCATTTCAACAAGGCCCCCAGGGGATGTGCACACACAACAAAGCCTGAAGAGCTTTGCTCTCCCGGGCTATGGGCCCCAAACTGGGCTGCCTCTCAGAATCATTGTGAACTTAAGAAAAAAAGCAGAGGCAGGGATTCTATTCCAGTTCAAGTGAGTCAATCTCAACCTTTCTAGATGTTAAGCCTTTCAGTTTCAGAAGGTAGTTTTGATGAGCACCCTGGTGGAGAGTCACGGCTCGAGGACCAAGTAAAAATCTAGTCTCAAAACACAAGCAAAAGCTCTTCATGCTAATATGATACATATACATCTAATAGTGGGTGGCCAGCAGTTTACTGGTATTATGCTAAGTGAAATATGTCAGACAGAGAAAGACAAATACTGTATGATATCACTTATACGTGGAATCTAACAAATACAACAAACTACTGAATATAACAAAATATAGAGAACAGATACAGAGAACTAGTGGTTACCAGTGGGGAGATGGGATGGGAGAGGAACAATATAGGAGTAGGGGATTAAGAGCATTAGGTATAAAATAAGCTACAAGGTTATGTTGTACAACACCGGGAATACAGCCAATATTTTAAAATAACTGAATGGAGTATGACCTTTAAAAACTGTGAATCACTATATTGTACCCCTGTAGCTTACAGAATATTGTACATCAACTATACTTCAATTAAAAAAAAAAAGAAAGAAAAAAGAATCACTGTTCGCAAGGCTTATAAATACACTTGCAAAAAATCTTAAGCCAATCAGCCTTCATCCTCAAAGGAGGAGAGATTGAATCAGCCTCCTCTTAGGAGGAAAAACTTTCTTTCCTCAGGCAAATGCTACATCACCTTGTCAGCAACCTACCTTGCTTGTCTGATTTGGTTTGATCCCAGGCCCTCGAACCAACAGTGGAACTTTGATATCAAACTCATACAGCTGTCTTTTGTCTATTGGCAAAGAAAACTGTCCTGAAAAAAAAAATGCATAGGGTAAAGATGGAACCGAGAAATGTCACTCATGCATGCATTCATTCAATAAACAGTAAAAATCAAAAACAGCCTTGTTCTACTAATTATGGGGTTTTAATGGAAAGCTTAAATTTGCCTGGGTCTCTTATTACTACAAGGCAGGAAACAATGAGCTCATCTTTAAAAAAAAAATGCCTAGAGGGACACCCTGGTCTAAAATAGGCAAATTCAGCAAAAAGAATGACTAGAAAGTATTTGAAGCAAAGATACGCTATTTATGTATGATACTCGACCTGATCACAATGGAATGAAGTTACTCTAAAAGCTGCTAAATAAAGGGAGAAAACCATTTATCCAGCCTTTCCTGAATAAACTCTATTTCAAGATAACCGAACAGCTGGTGAGGGGAATTTCCTGAGGAATTCCAGCCAGTAAATTCAGAAGGACAGAGTTATGAAGTCAAACTTCGCAATTTCTGAGGGAACAGATTTAAGCAACAATCATCAATGGACGTTTTAGCCACAAAAGGTTCATAGGATGGGCTCAGGTTGATACCACAGGAGCCATCAAACAGTAACAGCATCCCTAAAGTGAGGCAACCAGACACCCCAGCGGCATGATGTGAATGAAGCAGTAAGAAGTACATGACAGCATCAACTAGAGAGCATTCTTGTTGAACTTCTATTAAGACTCTAGATCTAACTACCAATCTATAGAAAATGTTGAGTATAGATAAACGAGTTAAGGCATCACATGAGCAGTTAGCTACAACTGGAATGTGAGATATTCTAAAGGACAGAAGACGAGTTTCCCCAATAAATCGGTGGCAAAGGACAGCCTTAAGACACATAAAAACTAAAGGGAGTGTGTGGACTTTGTGTAGGTTCTGATAGCTAATCAACTAGTCAGGTGCAGAATCAAGTGTTGACATATGGAATCACAACATCTGGAGTTTCTTCAAAAACTTATAGCTAAAACAGAAACATGAAGAAGGTATGAGGAATTCAAAAGACTGGTCTCGTGCCGCTGGAAACCAAAGCTGGGCAATGGGAGTTATTTTACTAGTCTCTACTGTGCGCGCTTAGAAATATTCATAACACCGCAGGAAACGCCTCATCAATCTGCTCCTGTGCAAGCAAACCTCAGGCTAATTCCCTTCCAGTTTAGGAAATTTAAAAGAGTGGAGAGAGAAAAAAATACTGATTTTTAACTAGAGGAGGTCCAAGAAGAAAGGATGAAAGTCAAGGACACGGGGGTGACTCATACTGCAGTTGTGAAAAGAAACACAAAGCAAAACTCACACACACCAAAACACCTCATTTCACAGGAAAGTTCTTCCCCAGGACAACCCTTTCATGGTCTTCCTGTGTCAAATGTCATACCCCTATTCCCTGAGATCCACCCTCCTTAAAATCTAGCTCAATTTCTCACCTACTTCATAAAGCCTGCCTCTAACTCATCAAGCTCACTCTCTGCTCAGACTCCTTGAACACCATGTAATTCGGCCTGTGAAATAGCAAATAATGAAACCTGGTCTCTCACCAGGGGAAATGAGTGGGCCCTCTAACCAGAGGGGCCCTGAGGGCAAGACCCTCCCTCTGGCCCGTCCACTGCCGCAAAAGGACAGGAGCTCCCTGCCAGTGCTACGGATTGAGCGAGAAAGGAAAGGCACCTCGCCAAGGTCATGGTGCCCCTTACCTGTGTGATAGCCATTGTCTGAGGTGTAAAAGATGTAGGTGTCATTGAGCTCCCTGCTGAACTCCAATCGCTTGACCAGCTTCTCCACAAGGTCATCGACTGACAGCAGAGTCTGCCACCTGGATGTGAACACAGGGCAGCAATGGGACTTCAGAGACAATGCTGAGGTACTGCCATCTTGCCAAAAAAGCGAAGTCCAAAAAACACCCCAAAACCAAATCGAAACAAAAAAACTCCCAACCTCCTTCCCAAAAAAAACCCCTCAGAGCCACTCTCCCCAAAAGCTCAAATCCCCTATTTCCTTTCCTTCCATTCATTGCAAAGCACAGATTAGAAAACTCCAGAACACAATTAGTTGATTCCAAATTTAACCGATTCTACAGAAATAAATGAGGGTTTTTATAACCAGTTAGCTTTATTATTTATCGTGGCTGAAGATGAGAATAAAAGACTATTGGAAGGGAAAGTTGTCAACTCAGCACTGACTGATAGAGATGAATTCAGATAGACCTGGCTACAACAATGTTTAATGGTCGAACTAGGGGTCAGCAAATGATAGCCATGGGCCAAAGCTTGACCACTGTCTGTGTTTTTGTTTTTAACTGCGGTACAAAACACATAACATAAAATTTACTGTTTTAACCATTTTTAAGGGTACAGGTCGGTAGCGTTAAGTATATTCACATAGTGGAACAGATCTCCAGAACCTTTTCACCTTGCAAATCTGAAACTCTACGCCCGTGAAACAACAACTCGCTGTTTGCTTTATGTATAAAGTTTCACTGTAGCACAGCCAATGCTCATTCATTCTTGTCTTGTCCAGGACTGCTATGCGCTCCAACAGCAGAGCTGAGCAACAGTGACACAGACTATACGGCCGACAAGCCTGTAATATTTACTATCTGGCCCTTCACAGAAAGTTTGCCAACCCCTGGTCTAAAACTAAATGCACCTTAAGAGAAAGTAAGAATTTCCTGAAAACTAAAAACTGCAAAGGCAAATATTCTGCTCTAGCCTAAGCCTTTGGGTCTCAGGCAAATATTGGGGCTAATCTCTCACAAAGCGACCTTTTATTATTATTATTATTTTTTACATCTTTATTGGAGTATAATTGCTTTACAATGGTGTGCTAGTTTCTGCTTTATAACAAAGTGAATCAGTTATACATATACATATGTTCCCATATCTCTTCCCTCTTGCGTCTCCCTCCCTCCCACCCTCCCTATCCCACCCCTCTAGGTGGTCACAAAGCACTGAGCTGATCTCCCTGTGCTACGTGGCTGCTTCCCACTAGCTATCTATTTTACGTTTGGTAGTGTATATATATCCATGCCACTCTCTCGCTTTGTCACAGCTTACCCTTCCCCCTCCCCATATCCTCAAGTCCATTCTCTAGTAGGTCTGTGTCTTTATTCCTGTCTTACCCCTAGGTTCTTCATGACATTTTTTTTCTCTTAAATTCCATATATATGTTTTAGCATACGGTATTTGTCTTTCTCTTTCTGACTTACTTCACTCTGTATGACAGACTCTAGGTCTATCCACCTCATTACAAATAGCTCAATTTCGTTTCTTTTTATGGCTGAGTAATATTCCATTGTATATATGTGCCACATCTTCTTTATCCATTCATCCGATGATGGACAAAGGTTTCCAACCTTTTCTTTAGATATAGAAAATTGTTAAAAAAAACCCAAATGGCTCCAATTTGCAATGTTTTAACAAGTCATAAAAACGGACTGTTTAATTAGACCTGAGGTCCAAAGACCACCTTGTAGCTAAATGTAAAGACCTCCCATCAGAGTCTCTCCCAACATCTTGCTACCCTCTGATTTTTTCTCAGAAATAACCATGTGGTGCAGTTCCCTGTTCATGGGCTGCTTCTGAGGGTCCTCAAAGACCACCTAGACTGGAAAGGAGCAGCTCTTACCTTTTCCTAAATGCATTATCTAAAAACTGTATTGAAGAATTAGTCATTGGGGTCTTGGCTTGCCTAATTAACCAGTGCTTGTTCTAAAATTTAAAAGAAAAACAGAAGTTAACACCAAGTCACCACAGTCAAACTACTAGAATAGATAATGAAAAAGATGATTTACTCGAGCAAAAAAGGAACTAACTGGAGCCTGTTTAAGCAACTTCAGATTTTCCCTCCACCACCCACCCCCACTTCCCTCCCCTGTGTTAGTAAAAAAAAACTTTCTGCAAATTATCACTCATTCTTTAGCTTCTTCTCATCACCTCCTTAATGGCAGAAGGCCTGGGCTCCTTTGTTAGCAGCTTTAATAAGAGATTTTGTGAAATATACTGGAAACTACTAACCAGAAGATTAAATTTATAACTTGGGTCTACCACCCAAACTATAAAAGGATAAATATCCACTTTACCTTCCTCTAAGTTTTGTCTAATAAGTCATCATTCCATGGCCCTCTATCTTTCCTACCTAAGATAGCGATCATCCTTGGACCTTGGGAAAAATTTCATCATAGCAATTTCCTAAAACTTCAAGTCCAAATCTAGAGGATGCTTCTCATATAAATAAAAG
Organism: Monodon monoceros; assembly: GCF_005190385.1. Classification (NCBI taxonomy): domain Eukaryota; kingdom Metazoa; phylum Chordata; class Mammalia; order Artiodactyla; family Monodontidae; genus Monodon; species Monodon monoceros. The sequence continues at coordinate 49,265,257 of NW_021703783.1, forward strand.
AGTCACAGTTAAAAAAAAAACACACAAAACATTGCCAAATACCATTTATTCTCTCCTCCCCATTCATAAAACCCTAAGCTGCCATCTTGCAAACTGTGATCCTCAAAGCCTTCTTTAGTTAGCACGCTTGACAAATGCTACAGAGCATCTCTTCCTGCTGCAAATTCATGTCAGAACACGAATAACTGAGAAATCCTGTAGCAGAGTGACTTATTTAACCTGAAGTTTCTAATCTTACTTAGTCATGGGAGCTTCTATGAACTTCTTTTGGAACACAGAGAGAATGGCACCCAGGTTTCAAACTCGGTTCACTCATCTTTAATGTCATCCACGGCAAGCACATGCCTACAATGTGCCAGGCAACATGCTAGACGCTTCTGTGTATTTTAATCCATACAAGAGTTGCAGGAGAGGTCAGGATCCCCGACTTTAGAGAGAAAAATGCAAGTTAAGCATCTTGCTCATGGTCAGGTCACTTAGCTAGAAAGCGGTAATACGGACTCTAACTCCAAGACTCATTCTTTCTACCACCTCGCAAGCAACTAAGATTTCTGGGTAACAGGCATGAGGCAGTAGAAGCTTTCTGCTTCTGAACTAGCAAACTGCCCATCTCCTGTGCCATAGGAAGGGTAAGTGGTATATGAAGTGAAGAGTATTTAGGTCATGGCCTGCTCTGGCTCATTTCTCCATTCAACTTCCCTTCCCAATCACGTTGCACTGTGTCACCCCTCTTCTTCCTACGCCTCGGGCCTGCTAAGGGCCACCCAAAGGAGACTGCTGCAGGCCCAGCTCAGCCCCAAGGGACGTGTCTCAGCCACTGCCGGGCAGGAGGAGTGCCAGCACAGAGGTTATCAAAAGAGCCTGTAGTCAGGAAAGATGGCATTTGTTTACCATTGTCCGCCGGCTCTCCAGCTGCCCACTGGGTGTGTGGCACGAACCCTATCTGACTTCTGAAGCAAGCGTGTACTACCTAGTATGTTAGCGACAGGTGCAATCACCTTTAAAAGGTTTAGAAGGAAGAGCAACTATATGATTCAAAGGCTCCCTGGCAAGTATGTGACACAACTAATCACATCGAGCATGGCCTAATGCAAGGGCTAGGGGAAGCTACCGTTCCGTGGATGTTGAAGTTCTTGTTTCTTGGTGCAAAGACGTTCTGGAAGGTGTTCTGGTACTGAGGTGCAGCTGTCCAAGGCGAATGAGGTGCCGGAGTGGAGATCATCATGAAGAATGGCTCAGAGTTGGACTTGTAGTCCAGGAAGTCCAAGGAGACATTGGCCTGACATATACAAAGATTTGTCATTGCTTACCCTACTTCACAGTTGAGGACCTGATAGATACCTGTTCTCTGGTGAACAGGGGTACAGGGCCCTATTAGCTTTTCCACCAATCTTAGCATACAATGTATGTCACAGTCACTTGCAAGCGTGTTGCTGGAACAGATCGTTTGGCTTTCAGGCAAACACAATAAAAAATTGAAAAGCACACCATCGAAGAAAGCAATTAGGATTTTGATGATTTTACATGACCTTAAAATTGTTATGCCTCCCATAAGGAAAAAAAATAGTAATTTGGCCATTTTAGTATTAACTTATATTAATGCAGCTTAGAGTATATACATTTGATGCTTTAAAGAACATAAAAAGAGAGCCAACCTAATTCACAACAGTGGGAAAAGTGAATTCAGTTACTGTAATTTTACAAAAATATGTAGAGAGTAGATATCCTAAGTTGTGCCAGCTGAAGTAGCTAAACTAAGTGAGCAATATTAAGTCTAAATACACCACACCAGGGTTTTAATTTATATGGACTTAAAATTTTCATTTGCTTCTCTGGAGATACTTTACGAAAATGAAAGCTTCCCACACACATGCTGTGTTTTTAATTTCCTAGTTGATTTACATCTTCATTTATTCCCAACACTAAACTCAAAAGATACTATCAATTTCTTATCACCATCCCATCCCCTTACTTTACTCCAGCCCTGTCAAGAAACCCTGTGGTTTCTCCAACCTGCCACGCACACTCCTGGTTCAACACCCTCACGCTTTCTGTTCCCTTTGCCTGTGGCACTCTTTCCCCTGACCTGTATAGCTCACTCTCATCTCCTTTAGGATTTTGCCTAAATGTTATCTACGTAACTCCCATCCCCTGCCTTATTTCTCTAACTAATCGCCATCTAACAAGACAACACACATATGGGTAAATAAAAGCCTCCACTAAAAGGTTACCGTCCACAGAATCAAGGACTCTGTTTCATTTACTGCTGAACACCTGCTATAATGGGTGCTGAAGTACTTGGTGAATGAATGCCCTATGGGGCGGGGGGCTGTCATTAGATACATCTTAGACAGGAAAGGACAGTCCCAAATTCCCGTCCCAATTTCAGTATTTTTTATGTATAATATACAATGCCTGAAGAACTCCCCTATCCCTATCCCGCCACCCTCATGATGAAGCTGCCATCTTGTAGCTTGTGAGTAAAACTGGGATCAAGAGTAGGAACCCCTACAAAGTAAAACCTCTTCGAAGTAATCTCTATAGTCTTAGAGATTACCCTTTGGAAAAGGGATTTTCTGCTGGAATTTCAAGAACATTAGATCTGAGCCTGGCTTAATTACAAAGAAAAACACCCTCAGGAGTTTTTATTTTAATCAGTTGGAAATATTATTTGGCGGTTAGACCAAGTTATTATTCATGTTACCCAACATTAACAAATACAAGTAAAGATTTTCTAGGCAGAGAGTTTAATTAAACATGAGCTAAAGTGCAAGGACAGAGCTTCAGTAACTCACCAAAACATCTGTCAGGTAGTCCACACTGTAGTTTTCACCATGCTTCCGTGCCTTCCCATTGATAGAGAGGGTATAATTATAGTATTTAGAATTCTTTTCCTATTAAAGAGAGGAAAGTAAGATTTTTTATGAGGTCAGCACACAAAATGAAAGTTGGAAACCATGCTGGGCTAAACTATACTCTGTTTAAATAGTGGTAAGACAAAAAAAAAAAGGTAATTGCTCAAGTCAATATTGAATTGGACTTTATGACTAGGGTTTTATTAACTACTAGCAGAGTTTCAATAATATGTCCTAGTTTAAAAAGCCAGAAATGGATCCGGTAGAACGCAAAATATGTTGCTAAACCTTGTGGAATGCAAGAAAAGTATCCCACAAACAGAGTGACTCACAAATCAACAGACTTTCTTTTAAGGAGACAAAATGGTCAATCGTAAAAGCAAACCAAATAATGTCAACATCAGAGCTACAGCAGAAAGTAAATAGCATCTGCAGGGCTGTGCGGAATTGCCGCTGACTTCATTAATCACTCACCAAGGCATACCAGTAACTCCAGCCCAGAGGAACGTGTGCTAGTCCACCTGCATCTGGGGCTCCATACTGCAAAGCAAAACAGGCAGCGCATTAGAAGTCCTTCGGACGTGACCAGACCAGAAGGAAACAGGAAACTTTCAGAATCTTTTTAGATCAGTGCCTGAAACATGGTAGGTGCTCAATCTCCTCAAACACATAACAGTCAAAAAGTAAAGAACACTATTGTACTAGGAACTTCTGAAGCAGGAGTTGGCAAACTATGGCTGCAGGCCAAATCTAGCCTGCCTACTGTTCTGTGGGGCCAGCAAGCTAAGAATTTTCTTCCAAACATTAAAAAATATAAACACCAATCAAAATCAACTATACTTGAATAAAAAAAAAAACAATCAGGGCTTCCCTGGTGGCGCAGTGGTTGAGAGTCCGCCTGCCGATGCAGGGGACACGGGTTCGTGCCCCGGTCCGGGAAGATCCCACATGCCGCGGAGCGGCTGGGCCCGTGAGCCATGGCTGCTGAGCCTGCGCGTCTGGAGCCTGTGCTCTGCAACGGGAGAGGCCACAGCAGTGAGAGGTCCGCGTACCACCAAAAAAAAAAAAAAAAAAAATCAAAAGAGGAATATTTTTGTGACAAGTTGCATAAGATTGAAATTTCAGTCACGGTGAGGTTTTACTGGAACACAGGCACACTCATTGGTTTATGTAAGTCTGTGGCTGCTTTCCTGCTACAACAGCAGAACTGTAGAGTCACTATAGAGACATATGGCCTGCAAAGCCTGAAATATTGACTTCTGGCCCTTTACAGGGAAAGGCCACATAGCTTAGGCCACATGGCTCATTTGCTGAGCTACTGATGGCCTAGACTGAATGGTCCAGCCAACCTTGTGGCTAACAGCCCAAATCATCAGACTACAAGCTACCAGCCTATCACTTCAGCTGTCCTGCTGGTGAAGTCTACTTTTGGACTCAATTTATCTGATGAGATGAATTAAGTGAAGAGACCACAGAATCATCCCATTTTATCTCGACAAGGCTTAATACTGCCCATTTAAGGCAGTGCCTCTAAGAACTAAATCTTTGTTATTATTATTATTATTTTTGGCTGTGTCTACGACACGTGGGATCTTAGTTCCCCGACCAGGGATCGAACCCGTGCCCCCTGCATTGGAAGCACAGAATTTTAACCGCTGGACCGCCAGGGAAGTCCCCTAAGTCTTTGTATTTTGAAGAATTTCTAATTTTGTATATGTTAGATGACTTTCAACATGCAAAGCAGTGTAAGGTCTCTTTATGACCTATAGCTTTAACCCATCACAGTGCTCATGATTCTTTTCAAACTGACTCATTTTTCATCAAATCCACAAGGCTGCAAATCCCCCAACTGTTGTGGGGAGGGGGAGAATTAACAAAATTCAGATCAGATATTAAGATCTCTAGCAACCACAGATGAAGTACATAAGAAAACGTGCATCTTCTCTTTGTCCTGAATCCCCAGTTTTATTTTAAGAGATAACCCCAAACACTCTCAAACTCATTATTTCTTTTAAGCCTGAACTTCGACTAAATGCTAAGGCCAATGTGGTGGACCCGAGGCCCTGAAATCTGGCTTTGGCAGGTCACAGTGAGGCCTCCCTCCATCCAGGCCCTCAAGGCCAGCACACTAACCACTCAGCCACATGCTTCAATGGTCTGAATGTCTCAGGCTCTGCGTGCTTTTCCTTCATCACTGATCTCTCCACAATCTGCTCCCAGTTTTCAGAAAGTGGGTTAACCATTAAGCTGCTATAATTCAGGAAAAGATGCCCAGAGGAAAAAATTCTTCACTCCACTCCTGATAAAGGGGGAAATGGAAACAAAGATACCATGACAGCCAAAGGACAAGCAGAATTCTTGAGGAAAAGGGGGAATATGCATCAGACCACAGCAGTCCTAAGACAATTTTTAAACAAATGCTCCAGAGACTATTTAAAGAAAGAATAACCACAGTGCCCAAATCATGTAAATACGTTCATGTAAGTTCTGGTTTAACAGGCAGATTAAGAGAAAACAACATATACCAAAAACCGTTTAACATGACTTGAACGGATGCTAATTAAAAAACAATTAACATGAATCATACTAATTCACATTCAAGAAGCTGTTTTTTAAAAAGAAAGAACGGGAATAATTAGATCATTCAACATACCTCATTTAAGTATTTCCCTGCAAAAAACGTTTGATAACCACACATTGATCTGAGAATTGCTGGGAAAGTATCTGGTTCTTGGATCTTCTGCCAAGACTTACTACTGCAGTTTCCCTCCAAAGTGTTGTTAACGACGTGATGGTTATGTGGGTACTTCCCTGTCAGGATACTGGCTCGGCTTGGACAGCAAAGAGCGCTTGGCACATACTACAAATGGAAGAGAAGCAAAAAAGGCAAAGTTACACAAGACAGATGGATTTCTCATCATTTCTAAACAGAAAGCAAGCTGCTCAATGCTCTGAAGTCAAATTTCTAGTCTCCCATGGAATAGAGGTTTTCTTTATACATGACACATTTCAGAGCTGCTTTAAGTCCCCTAGTGGAGACAGTAAAGCAGATAGAACCCAGGAAACATTTCTTTTTCAGCTGGTTTCTTTCTACAGGATAACCTAAAGTTCTAATTTCATCTGCCAAAGAAATATTTACATGCAAGGAATACAGCATGGTGGGAGCTAGGTCTTGAACAAAGATAAAGAATACTACTTGAATCTAATGTGGCAGAGAAGTAGAGGTTCATTTTCAGGCTGATCTGTGGCTTTATACATTTTTTGCATCACTTTATACACTGGACACAAATTTTTTTTCCTACTCTAATTATGCTATTAGCTCCTGTGATCAACAGAATTATCCTATTCAACCCAATGTTTGTCTAGGTCTTAATACTCATCACCGATCCACTTTACAGAAGGGTAATAGTAGCTTATACTCGCACCAGCAGGGAGGGAATGCTCATTTGAGCACGCCCTTGCCAGAATTACATATTATCCCTTTGAAATACTTAGCATTTCTTTGGCCTTTCAAACTGGATTTGGCATTTTTAAATACCGGTGAGGATGAACATTCTCCTCATGCATACTGACCAACTGTGTTCATGTGAATGGTTTGTTCATGTGCTTTGCACATTTTCCCCTCTTGTGACATAAAATTTGAGTTAAGGAAGGATTCAATCATGTTACAAATACTTCCCGTTTTTTTACTTTTGCTTTTTGAGTTTGTTACATGTTTGACTTTTATAATTTTCACATTGGCAACTCTTTTAATTCTCTCGCTTTTATATTTCCTGACCTATTTTTTGGCCAATGCCACACTGCTCACTGGATCTTACATTTAGTATCCAGTAGGGAAATCTCTTCCTTTAAACATTTTACCTTGATTATTCTAACCTATTTATTATTCCAGATAACTTTTGAATCACTTAATTCAGCCTAAAAAAAATCTTGCTGGGATTCTGATTAGAATAAGCATTTTATAATCTTGCGTCTTTCCACTCAAAATGATGTGCATATCTATGTATGAAGTATTGGGTTGGCCAAAAAGTGCGTTCGGGTTTTTCCGTAACATCACCTGTAATGAACTTTTTGGCCAACCCAATACTTTATCACTCACAAAATTTTGTAACTACATTTATAGGTCTTAACCATTACTGGCCACCACCAGCTATTCCTAGAGTCTATATTTTCCTGCTGTATAAGTGGGATCTTCTCTCCCCCATGTTTTTCTAACTAGTCATATGGAAGAAAGTTACTTCTATTTTTTCATTTCTACCTTACTAAATTCTATTAATTTAAAAAGTTTTCCAACAACTCTATGTTTTCTAGGCAGAAAATCCAGACAAGTGGAAATAACAATTTTTGTCTTTTTCCAGTACTTTTATTCCACAAGTACTGAATTCCACAAGTACTCTGAATTCCACAAGACTTATGCCAATGACTGGACAGTTCAGAAGAACATTAAGTGAGAGATATTGGGCCCTTGTCTCTTCCCTAACAGCAGTGCTCTGAGACTTTAACCTTAACCGTAAGTTGTGCTATTTGTTTGAAATACTCGTCATAGTACGGATGTAACAGTTTAATAAGTTACAAGGAAAGGATGCCGACATTTCAGAGGACTTTCAAGCATCCAGTGAGATAAGTATCTAATTTTCCTCCTTTTAACCACTGATATGCTGGTGAACAATATAATAACCACCATTATGTAGTGGTACTTACTCTAAGTTAGGCACTGATATAAATGCTTGCTTTACATGTAACAATCCATTTAACCTCCGAGACAGGTTTTAGTATCCCTATTTACAAATGGGGAAACCAAAGGCCAAAAAGGTTAATAAGTTCCCCAAGGTCGCACAGCTAGGAGAGAGGCAGAGACAACATTCAAAACAGGGTGATCTGGTTCCAGAGTCTGCTCTTAGCCACAACACAAGCTGCTGTTCAGTGGATTTCCCCATCTTAAGCTGGGCTACCACTGACTCGGTTATGAGCATGGTTCCTGAATTTGATTTGTCAGTATTTTACTTTGGATCTTTGTATTTATGTTTACACGTGTACATATACACATATATTTGTATTTACATATATGTACACACACACGTACACACAGCTGTTGTTGGGTTTCTTTCATTTTGCTGCTATTATCTTCGTTAGGTTTGGCTATCAGGGTTAATTGGGTTTTGCAGAGTAGCCTGCAAGCTTTTACCATGGAACTCAATTTACACAGTACAAATGTTAACCGTTTCCTACAATCCATTTTCAAACCTCAAACAGTGAAGTTTTAAATAAACTTCTCTACTTCTGAGTTGTAGATGAGAATGGCTTACAAAATACCTGTAATTAATCTTCAATTGTTAAGAAGTAATATTTCAACTAAACAAATCTATATTACATTAAATAGACTCCTTCCCTCAGATCAGGCATTTAATTAGAAAAAAACCACAGAAATTACAGTAGATGACCCAAAAGAAAGTGTTTCTTCTTAGAACATAAACACAATTAAAGTGTAACAAAATTAAATCAGCTTCAAAACTTACAGCACTGGAGAAAGTCATCCCCATCCCTCCAATGAGAGCCTTGGTTTTCTTTAGTGGTGTCTGTAAAGTAAACAGTTATCTGTTGAACAATTTCTTCCAATAAACTAAAACACACAGAACAAAATTCGTGTTTTTTTGTACCTTACTCTCAACCTTTTATTCCCAAATGATCAGCTCTATCTTACACTAAGGAACAGCCAAGTGTCCCATGTGATTCTGGAGATGAATCAAACAAGTTTGGTTACAGTCAGTTATGTCCTGTGCAAAAGTTCAGGGAGTTGTAATGCTTGCAGGAAGGGAAAGTTCACAGCTGATGGCATTATTCTAGCAATGTTGATTTCAATGTAATGAAATTTTGGTGCCCTTCTCTTATTTGTCACCAGCTGCCTTACAAACAGGTGGGGCAGATCTACCTCTATTAATTCATCTTTAGAAGCACGATATGGAAAATGATATGAAAGGAGCCTTCCATCCTTTAAAACAGAAATAAAACAACACTTAGGTTCTGAAAGCCAGACAAGGCCCCGACACTAACTCAAGTATCAGGCGCTCGGTGGTGAAGCCCAGATGCACGCTTTTTGACTATAAGCTCATGGCCCTCTGCACTAGACCAACCACCACCTCAGGCAAAGACTTGAACTAAGTGGCAAACACATATACAGAAAACCTTGTCAAGCAAAAGACTAGTCAGAAAATTATTTCGTTTATATCCTTGCTTTTCATCTTTTGCTCAAAACTTAACATCCTGACAAGTAGAGAGAACAACTAGTTTCAAATCCTACAGCAAGGATAAAAAGTATGAAGATGGTCACTTAGATATAAGTAATAACAATAAAAAATACTAACGATCTTTATCGAGATTCCAGACAGCAAGAAAGGATGATGTGAAGAAACTTATTTCAGTTGTATTATGAGTCAGTTCATAACGATTCTGAAGTTCCTGTGAAAGCTGAGACCATACTGAACACAGTTTTAAGTGTATTTGGTTGTGCAATAACTTCTTAAAGACTAATAACCCAAATACATAACCATGTTAATAAGAGGGTCATTTTCAATACTGTAAAAAAAGTTATCCCCATTGTTTTATACAGATGATAGAAAACCTAAGTAATCCATTAGCTAGAGAATTCTAACTTATTCAGGAATTTTGAAAACTCATGTGACAAAATTCAACATCCATTTATGATAAAAACTCTCAAAGTGGATATAGAGGGAATGTGCCTCAACATAATAAAGGCCATATATAACAAGTCCACAGCTAATATCCTACTCAACAGTGAAAAAATGAAAGTTTTTCCTCTAGAATCAGGAATAAGACAAGGATGCCCACTCTTGCCATTTTTATTCAATGTAGCATTGGAAGCCCTAGCCACAGCAATTAGACAAGAAAAAGAAAAGGAATCCAAATTGCAAAGGAAGAAGTAAAACTATCACTGTCTGCAGATGATGTAATACTACACATAGAAAATCCTAAAGACACCACCAAAAAACTAGAGCTCATCAATGAATCTGGTAGTGTTGCTTGATACAAAGTTGATATACAGTTAATGTTAATAAAATTAATATAGTGTTGCACTTCTATACAGTAACCGTGAACTATCAGAAAGAGAAATTAAGGAAACAATCCCATTTACAATCACATCAAAAAGAATAAAATACCTAGAAATAAACCTACCTAACGAAGTAAAAGACCTGTACTCCGAAAATTATAAGGGACTGATGAAAGAAATTGGAGATTACACAAATAGATGGCAAGATATACCATGTTCATGGATTGGAAGAATTAATATTGTTAAACTGACCATACTACCGAAGGCAATCTGCACATTCAATGCAATCCCTATCAAAATATCAATGGCATTTTTCACAGTACTAGAACAAATAATTTTAAAATTTGTATGGAAACACAAAGCACCCTGAATAGCTAGAATAACCTTGAGAAAGAAGAACAAAGCTGGAGGTATCATGCTCCCTGACTCCAGACTATACTAAAAGCTACAGTAATCAAAGCAGTATGGTGGGACTTCCCTGGTGGTGCAGTGGTTAAGAATCTGCCTGCCAATGCATGGGACACAGGTTCGATCCCTGGTCCGGGAAGATCCCACATGCTGTGGAGCAACTAAGCCCATGTGCCACAACTACGGAGCCTTTACTCTAGAGCCTGAGAGCCACAACTACTGAGCCTGTGTGTCTCAAGCCTGTGCTCCACAACAAGAGAAGCCACTGCAAGATGCAACTAGAGAAAGCCAGTGCACAGCAACAAAGACCCAATGCAGCCAAAAAAAAAAAAAAAAAAAAAAAGCAGTATGGTACTGGCACAAAAACAAACACGTAGATCAATGGAACAGAATAGAAAGCCCAGAAATAAACCCACACACTTATGGTCAATTAATTTACAACAAAGGAGGCAAGAATATACAGTGGAAAAAAGACAGTCTCTTCACTAAGTGGTGCTGCCAAAACTGGACAGCTTCATGTAAAAGAATGAAATTAGAAAATTTTCTCACACCATATACAAAAATAAACTCAAAATGGCTTAAAGACTTAAATATAAAACATGACAACATAAAACTCCTAGAAGAAAACACAGGCAAAACATTCTCTGACATAAATTGTAGCAATATTTGCTTAGATCAGTCTCCCAAGGCAAAAGAAATAAAAGCAAAAATAAACAAATGGGACCTAATCAAACTTATAAGCTTTGTACAGCAAAGGAAACCATAAACAAAACAAAAAGACAACAGACAGGGAGAAAATATTTGCAAACGCTGCAACCAACAAGGGGTTAATTTCCAAAATATACAAACAGCTTATGTATGTCAATATCAAAAAAACAAAAACAAAAACAAAACCCAAAGAACCCAATCAAAAAATGGGCAGAAGACCTAAATAGACATTTTTCCAAAGAAGACATACAGATGGCCAGCAGGCACATGAAAACATGCTCAACATCATTAATGATTAGAGAAATATAAATCGAAACTACAATGTGGTATTACTGTATTACCTCACACCAGTCAGAATGGCCATCGTCAAAAAGCCTACAAATAATAAATGCTGGAAAGGGTGCGGAGAAAAGGGAACCTTCCTACACTGTTGGTGAGAATGTAAATTGGTGCAGCCACTACAGAAAACAGTATAGAGGTTCCTTAAAAAACTATAAGTATAGTTATGATATGGTCCAGAATCTCACTCCTCAGCCTGTATCTGGAAAAGACAAAAACTCTAATTTGGAAAGATACACGCACCCCAATGTACACAGCGGCACTATTTACAATAGCCAAGACATGGAAGCAACCTAAATGTCCATCAACAGATGAACAGATAAAGAAGATGTGGTATACATATATATACAGTGGAATATTACTCAGCTATAAAAAGAATGGAATTTTGCCATTTGCAGCAACATGGATGGACCTGAAGATTATCATACTAAGTAAGTCAGACAGAGAAAGACATATAATATTATATGGTATCACTTTTATGTGGAATCTAAAAAAATAATACAAATGAACTCATTTACAAAACAGAAACAGACTCACAGACATAGAAAACAAACTTATGGTTAGCAAAGTGGGGGTGTGTGAAGAGATAAATTAGGAGTATGGGAGTATATATAAAACAGATTAAAAAACAAGGATTTACTGTATAGCACAAGGAACTATACTCAATTATCTTGTAATAACCTGTAATGGAAAAGAATCTGAAAAAGAATATATATGTATTTATGACTAAATCACTTTGCTGTACACCTGAAACACAACATTGTAAATCAACTCTAGCTCAATTAAAGAATAAATAAAAAGCTTCTGCAGAGCCAAGAAAACCATTAACAAAATGAAAAGGCAACTTATACTGAATGGGAGAAAATATTTGCAAGTCTTATATTTGATAAAGGGTTAATATGCAAAATATATAAAAAACTCATACAATAGCAAAAAAACAGCCAATTAAAAAATGGGGAGAGGGGACGTCGCTGGTGGTCCAGTGGTAAAGAATCTGCCTTATAATGCAGGGGACGCAGGTTTGATCCCTGGTCAGGGAGCTAAGATCCCACATGCCACGGGGCAACTAAGCCTGCGTACCACAACTACTGAGCTCACGTGCCTCAACTAGAGAGCCTGCATGCCACAAACAACAGAGCCCACGCACTCTAGAGCACGCAGACCACAACTACAAAGCCCATGCGCCCTGGAGCCTGTGCACCACAAATACAGAAGAGAAAACCCAAACACTACAACTAGAGGAGCCCGTGCACTGCAACGAAAGATCCCTCATGCCTCAATGAAGGTCCCGTGTGCTGCAACTAAGACTGGACGCAGCCATAAATAAATGTCTTAAAACAAAACAAAACAAAATGGACAGAGGATCTGAAAAGACCTTTTTCCAAAAAAGACATACAAATGGCCAACAGGTAAATGAAAAGATGTTTAACATCACTAATTGTTAGGGAAATGCAAATCAAAACCACAATGAGATAGCACCTCACACCTGTTAGAAAGGCTATCATCAAAAAGACAAGAGATAAAAAGTGTTGGTAAGGATGTAGACAATAGGGAACCCTTGTGCAACTGTTGGTGGGAATGTAAACTGGTTCAGCCAGTATGAAAAATCATGTGGAGGTTACTCAAAAATTTAACAATAGAACTACCATGTGGTCCAGCAAATCCACTTCTGAGTATTTATCTGAAGAAAATGAAAACAGTAACTCGAAGATATATATACCCCCATGTTCACTGCAGCATTATTTACAATAGCCAAGACAATGGAAACAACCTAAATGTCCATCAATGGATGAATGGAAAGGAAGATGTGGTATATATATACAATGGAATATTACTCAGTCATAAAAAAGAATGAAATATTGCCATTTTGATAACATGGGTAGACTCTGAGGGCATTATGCTAAGTGAATTAAGTCAGAGAAAGACAAATACTGTATAACCTCACTTGTATGTGGAATCTAAAAAAACAAGAAAACCCAAGTTCAGATACAGAGATCGGACTAGTGGTTTTCAGAGACAGGAAGTGAGGGGTGAGGGTGGGTGCAGTGAAATGGGTGAAGGGTGTCCAAAGGTAAAAACTTATAGTTATAAAATGAAGAAGTCATGGGGATGTCATGCACAGCATGGCAACTACAGCTAATAATATTGTATCGCACATTTGAGAGTGGCTAAGAGAGTAGATCTTAAAAGTTCTCATCACAAGAAAAAAAATTCTGTAACTATACATTATGATGAATGTTCACTATATTGATTGCTGTGATCATTTTGCAATATATACAAATATCACCATGTTGTACACCTGAAACTAACATAATGTTTTATGTCAATTACGCCTCAATAAAAGAAATAAATTTAAAGGAAAAAAAAGGTCTTTGATGATTTTCAGTAGATCCACAATAGGTTGCCAGGGGATGCTAGAGATACATAAGGTCTTTGCTAACCTTCAGAAGGAATGTCACCAGCCATGATTTCCCGCAAAACATCACTGGGTGCTATCCTCAAGCAAAAACCACTGGGCTGAATGAAACATTGGATTGATGAAGAATCTGAGTTACAGTGAGTACACAGGCAGGGGAAACAGGAATGCAAAGTATAAATAGGAAAAGGACTACGTGAGCTGATTACAGGGAACAATGGTCAAACTGTCTGGTATTTATGCAAAGCTACCGAAGAGTATATGATTTATAGTAAGACTAAATTTTGTGATTATAACACATTTACTAAACACTTAATGTGTGCCAGGCATTGATCTAGGCAATGGTGGACAGAAGATAGAAGGTCCCTGCCCTCATGATCCTTGTACTCAAACAACAGGTAAACAAACAATTATTTCAGGCAGTGAAGAGTACTATAAACCAGGACCATGTGCTTGCAGGTGATGAGAGCAAAGGGGAAAACTACTTTCAACAGGTGGTCAGGAAAGGCCTCCTTCAGGATGTAACTTCAGTACTGAGTCACACGCTGAGTCAGCCAGGCAAAGCCCCAGAAGAAGATGCTTTCAGGTTGAGGGAACAAGTAACATGCTGCCAGAGAAGGAAAGCAACACATGTGAGGGCAGAACAAAGGCCAGCGTGCTAGAAGCAGCGCAGTAAGTAAAGGGAAGAATGGGGTAATAAGACCAGGTCACAGAGGTAGGCGGGAGCCAGATGATGATGCAGGGCTGCACAGGAATCAGATTTTGGTTTAAGTAACAAATGTATATTAATAACCATAACCTTTATACTGCTAATGGTAGTACAAGTGATAACCATACTCTGTGCTTAATCAGACAAGTCCCAAACAGGAAACCACATTGTACCAAAAAACGTGTGTGTGCGTCCATGCTAACCTGAATGATAAAGTGGATCCTTAAGATCTAAGCAAAGATAGTGGCTGGTCACGTTAAGGCCAAACTACATTCTTTAAGAAACAGACAATCTTACACTTGCACATGACTAATGTGCTACTTTACTCATCTGAAGCAAAAAAACCCCCTAAGGAGTCATCTGCTTTCCTGGGCCCCACATGCAGCTGCTCTGAAATAAAGTTTTGACAATTCGGATGATTCTGTGGCTAACTTTTAACAATGAAAGATCACTTTGCCTTAAGCAAAGACATGATGTATTCATTCTTCCCCTACATCTCCTTCCCTCACTTCCTTGAGGTTTTGACCAAGTGTCAGTTTTTCTAGAGAATGATTTAAAAAATACTAACCTGTGCTTCAGTGAAGAACAGTGTGTCCGTCACCCCATAACAACATTCAAGTAAAATCAAGAAATGGATGAACGGTTCCCTGGGCAAAAACTAGAAATGGGGGGTTCCCTGGTGGCGCAGTGGTTGAGAGTCCGCCTGCTGATGCAGGGGACAGGGGTTTGTGCCCGGGTCTGGGAAGATCCCACATGCTGCGGAGCAGCTGGGCCTGTGAGCCATGGCTGCTGAGCCTGCGCGTCCGGAGCCTGTGCTCCGCAACGGGAGAGGCCACAACAGTGAGAGGCCCGCGTACCGCAAAAAAAAAAAAAAAAAAAAAAACCTAAAAATGGAGTCCCACAGATGAAAGCTACAACAAATACAATGAACTGTTAAAGATGATGCTACCACATAAAAGACTACTTCAAAGATGATCGCAAGATTCCACATCAGACCACTATCATACAAGTGCTATAATCCTTTGACGGAGTTAGTCTGGGGACTGATACTTGTTTATTTGCCAACTATGGCAGCAATTCATAATCTTGTTTTGGGTCAGAGACCTCACTCTCTCCATAAAAATGAAAATAATACACACGAAATATTATGTGTAAATTAAGGAGTTCCGCCACTGTGGAGAACAGTATGGAGGCTCCTTAGAAAAGTACAAATAGAACTACCATATGACCCAGCAATCCCACTACTGGGCACATACCCTGAGAAAACCATAATTCAAAAAGAGTCATGTACCAAAATGTTCATTGCAGCTCTATTTACAATAGCCCAGAGATGGAAACAACCTGAGTGTCCATCATCGGATGAATGGATAAAGATGTGGCACATATATACAATGGAATATTACTCAGCCATAAAAAGAAACGAAATGGAGCTATTTGTAATGCGGTGGATAGACCTAGAGTCTGTCATACAGAGTGAAGTAAGTCAGAAAGAGAAAGAAAAATACCGTATGCTAACACATATATATGGAATATAAGAAAAAAACAATGTCATGAAGAACCTAGGGGTAAGACAGGAATAAAGACACAGACCTACTAGAGAATGGACTTGAGGATATGGGGAGCAGGAAGGGTAAGCTGTGACAAAGCGAGAGAGAGGCATGGACATATATACACTACCAAACGTAAGGTAGATAGCTAGTGGGAAGCGGCCGCATAGCACAGGGAGATCAGCTCGGTGCTTTGTGACCGCCTGGAGGGGTGGGATAGGGAGGGTGGGAGGGAGGGAGACGCAAGAGGGAAGAGATATGGGAACATATGTATATGTATAACTGATTCACTTTGTTATGAAGCAGAAACTAACACACCATTGCAAAGCAATTATACTCCAATAAAGATGCAAAAAAAAATTAAGGAGTTCCATGTCACCTGAAAAAATCTCTGATCTATGGTGTGACTATGCTGATGTGGGTATGTGGAATGACATCTGGTAAATCAGTACTACCATAGTATTCTAGAATAGGAGAAAAAGCATATAATCTCAGGGCTCTTACACTGTAAGACACCGGGCTTTGCCCCTTATTATAGCTATATGAACCTTGGCCAAGTTACTTAACCCCTTCTAAGTTTTAGTTTCTCATTTTTTAAGATAAGGACAATACCTACAGCAGGGGATTCCTGTGATAACTGAAGCACTGTATAAAACACTTCACACTCTGACTAGCTCCAAGTAGGTTCTCAAATGCTGTTATTTCTTAGTTCTTCCCCTTCAAGTCCTGTTTCACAATTAGTGGTGTTTAGAGTATTCTGTAAAAGGTTACAGGAGATGACAGAATTCTCCAGAGAACTGGGAGTATTAAATTTGACTTTTTCCCTCCACTTAATTTTGGCTCTTCTCTCCAGCACAAACATCCGTATAAAAGAATCTACTACTGGTTTAAAGGAGCAAATAGGATTAACAGGCTAAAGGGAAGAAACCTCAAATATACACAGACCACACTGGTGGTCTACAAGGACTGAAGAAACTGAATTCTGAATACCTTATATTTAAGTGATGGATTTTGTTTTCAACAGAGCCGTGAAAGCTGGGCCTCTTTTTTTTTTTTTTTTGGCGGTACGCGGGCCTCTCACTGTTGTGGCCTCTCCCGTTGCGGAACACAGGCTCCGGACGCGCAGGCTCAGTGGCCATGGCTCACGGGCCCAGCCGCTGCGTGGCATGTGGGATCTTCCCGGACCAGGGCACGAACCCGAGTCCCCTGCATCGGCAGGCGGACTCCCAACCACTGCACCACCAGGGAAGCCCTGGGTCTTTTAATTAAGTCACTAAATCATTATTAAGTTTTGATAGAGATGGCTTGCTTTTTCTGGACAAAACACTTCAAAAGCACACTCAAAAATCCGTTAAAAGGAGTTTTGTGTGGAGGATAAGTGTAGCAGTTGGAATGGTGGAAAAAACAAAGTAAAATCCAGGAGGGCCATTAAGTCAACACTCTTCATTGTCAGTGGGGCTGGATAGAAACTAAACGGCAATGAGGTACATGTGGCAGGAACCAGCAGGGAGTCAAAACGCAAGCATCTTAAATATCATTTAGAAAAGACTCTCATACCATTGAACACAGCCCTGAGGAAGAAATACATTTTAATGCACAACTAAGACATATCTATATATGGATATGCTTACCTTGACCTCATGTATCACACAGACATTTTCTATTCTACTCTATTCCACAGGGAAGTAAAAATGCTGGTAGCTACTCACTAAACTGATTTCACAACTCACTTATGGGTTGAAATCAGCAGTTTGAAAGACACTCAGCTAGGGTGTTCCCACACAGTAAAAGTTAGGAACCTCGTGCCAAAAGTGCTTTCATAGCATTTAGCTGAAAGCAAAAAGGGAACTGAAAGGAAGAAAGCAATAAAGTACTTGTTTTTAAAAAGGTAGGAGTAATGCCATACCCAGGATGAGAGCCCTAGTCAGGATTTTGTCTGGACTGCCACAACTACTCATGAGCCTGGGGCAAGCCACTTTCTAGGCCTCCGAGAGTAGAGGGTTGGGTAGATGTTCTTGAAGGTCACAAATTCGAGAATTCTAAGATCCAGAAGCAAAATTCACTCTGGGAAAGAATTAAGTCTCATAACACCACCCACCACCCATCTGATATAAAACGGAACGCTGACAGTATCTAATGCATCAGCCAGGTGTCCAATTAGGCTAATTGAATTTTCTTGATTCTTGTGAGGCAAAGCACACCCTGAAGAGTTCTACAACCTACCTACCAGAATAGTTCGTATCAGCACTTATTTTATAAATATCAGGCACAGACACTGCACACAGGGTCAAATGCAGAAGTGGCCTAGGCTCCTCAAAGAGGGGCTGGATTTGTCCTCTAACCTGAAAGACAAACAATCAAGGCTGGCGTGCTCTTAGCCAGCACCTGCTCCTCATTGGTTCATCCCATCCCTAACAGGCGTCCACATGTTTGTCTTGAGACATGAAGCAAACTCCTCAGGAGTAAGGTCCAGACTAGAAGCTCTGTGTGGACCCAGGAGAGGCTCGGGGGAAAGAGGAAATAGAGTCCCGCAGCTCCATAAGCCTGTGCAAAGGGCCTGGCGCGGCAAAAGCAAACCTACCCAGGGTCGAGGCAGCTAGTTAGAAATGGGGAACGAGGGCCAGAATCCAGGGAGTCAGCCCGGGAGATGGAGGGGCGGGGCAGAAACAGAAAGAAGAGTTACCATGCCGCCGAGCACTTCGTCCTGGTCGTCGGCGAGAAGCAGCACCACATTGGGCCTCCGAGAGCCCGCCGCCGCCCCGGAGAACCCCAGGCAGCCTCCCAGCAGCAGCAGCAGCAGCAGCAGCGGCGCTGAGTTGCAGTAGGGCAGGTGGCGAGGGCTGCCCCGCTGGGGCACACCCAGGGCCAGAGGCAGGAGCCGCATGGCGGACAGGGCTCCGGGGGGGACCCCGGGCGGAGGGGAAAGACGTGCAGAAGGCTTGAAAGCGAGAAAGCCACGAGGAGCTGGAAAAAAAAGACTGCACTGTGAAGGCCGGCGTCTGTGGTCAGGCGTTTTCTAACCGGGCGCGATCACGTGAACCGGGGGCAGGAGGCGGAGCACGCCATGCGGTCACGTGACGGGTGGAGGGGCGGGCTCCGGACCGAAAGGAAGAGGAGAGACAGCAGCAGGGAGGGAAACCCGGAAGTGGGCGGAAAGGGGGGAAAAGCCATAGGGGAGCAGGACCCGAGCTTGCTCCCGACTCAGGCAGGCGTTGGGTTTTGGTAGGACCCCTTTGTTCAGGGATTAAAATGGGAGGGGGGGACGATCAGATAAGAGGGGAAGGGAATCAGCCAATAGGAAGCAGTTAAGAGAAAGGAGGCATGTGCCTACGAGGTAGTAAGATCAGCTGGTGGGCAAAGTCTGGGCCGTACCCTATTTAATCCCCGAGTCAACAACACTTATTGAGTGCCCTTATATTTAATCGCTTTTAATTTTCCCTACAACTCAGTTTAAGTCCAAGCCTGGTTATGCTGTTCCTCAGCTGATATCGTGGTTTCAAACAAACGATTTAGGGATATTCTGACAGCCTAATATTCCTTGATGAATTTTGGAATATTTACTCTAACATTAAATTGGTGAATTAAAAGAAATTTATTTATTTCTTTTTGGCTGCTTTGGGTCTTCGTTGCTGCTCACTGGGTTTCTCTAGTTTCAGCGAGTGGGGGCTACTCTTCGTTGAGGTGCGCGGGCTTCTCATTGCGGTGGCTTCTCTTGTTGCGGAGCACGGGCTCTAGGAGTGCGGGCTTCAGTAGTTGTAGCACGCACGCTTAGTTGCTCCGCGGAATGTGGGATCTTCCTGGACCAGGGCGTGAACCTGTGTCCCCTGCATTGGCAGGTGGATTGTTAAAAATTGGTGACTTTTTGAAAGACCTTTTAGATGATGTTGGAGGATGTGCACATTGAACAAAAACCAAAACACTGCGACATGGTCACCCAACCAAGTTATTAAGTAATGTTTAGGGATAAAAATTCCATGACACTAGGGCTCCAAATATTTCTGTGATAGCTCTAGAACAGCTCTACCCTGCCCCTCTGCCCAAGTCTAGGAAAATAGAAGTATCTCTGGCCTTGGAGGGTATTATGCTTAGTGAAATAAGTCAGACAGAGAAAGATAAATACTGTATGATATCACTTATATGTGGAGTCTAAAAAATAAAAGAAACTGGTGAATATAACAGTAACAAAGGAAATATCCCTGGCAAGGTGAACCACCAAGCCTTATTCCCAACTGAGAACAACAGGCTGTACCTCCTGGTTCCTAACAAATAAGGTGTATTTTCTCTAAGCTGAACCCTCCAACTGGAAGTCTTCAAATCTGTGAAAGCACTGTAGTATAAGGAAAAATAACTATGGAAGTGCTTGGGAATGTCATACACACAACTCTCAGGCTTATGCAAAAGGAAACATCCTTAGTTTTATTACTTTTTAAAAAGTAAGTCTACAGAAGACAAGAGAATTTTTAAAAATGAAGTAGAATATATAAAATAGAAAATTGGTAAGGACCTACTGTAGAGCACAGGGAACTCTTTTCAATACTCTTTAATGACCTATATGGGAAAAGAATCTAAAAAAGAGTGGATATATGTATTAATGTATGTATAACTGATTCACTTTGCTGTACAGCAGAAACTAACACAACACTTCAAATCAACTATACTCCAATAAAAATTATAAGAAAAAAAAAGCACAGTGAAAAATAAGAATGAAGTAGATTTCTACTGCAAAAAAGGATTGTGCTGGGAATCTGGTCAGAACACTTCCCAGATGGCCAGTGTACTATGTTACAGCCTCAGGCTAGGCTAATTTTGCACACTGATGGAATAACCAACCCCCATGTATTCAGATTTCAAGACTTCCAGTAGGACTTTCTGCACACAAAAATAATCTATTCCATCTGCACTGATGCTCCAGATTGTTAAATTTTCTCACTGTTTCTGTTTCAAAACTAGATTGTAAATTATTTAGGGCCAGAGATTGTATAATTAGGTACCAACTTTGTTTCAGATGCTAGGCTAGTGCTGAGGAGACACTGTCCCTCTTTCATGGAATTTGCAATCTAGTGGCAGAGAAATATACAACCTAACAATCGCAGAAGTGTATAATTACAAATAGGGAGACATACTATGAAGGAAAAGCAAAGAGTGTGATGAACATTTAAGGGCGTAGGGGGCTGATCTAGTCTAAGATACCCTGAGGAAATAACCTTGAATGACAGTCTGAAGTTTAAAGGAGATAATTTGTTAATGGAATAGGTGGGTGGTAGAATGTCTCCTAGGCACAGAGTACAGCATGTGCAAAAGTCCTAAGGAGGTGCATTCAAATAACTAAAAGAAGCCACCATGATTGCAGCTGAGAGAGAGAAGGAAGGGGATAAGTAGGCAGGGCCCAGACCCTATGTTAAGGATTTTGGTCTTTATCCTAAGGCTAATGGGAAATCACTGGAAGAGTGGAGGAGAAATATAATCATACATGAATTTTTATAAGATCCTTTTGGCTGTGGCACGGCGTACAGACTAGAAGAGGACAGGAATGGATGAAGGTAGATCAGTTAGGTGGAGAGATGATGATAACAGTGGCAAATCCAGATTTTGTGTGGCCTGAAGCTTATATACGATTTTGGGGGCTCCTTAAGAAAAAGAATAGCAATTATAAATACAAAACTAGATACAAAAGTGTATATTTATTTAGACTGAGAAAAGAAATCACAATGTTATAAACTATTAAAAGTTGAGAAATATTACAAATAATGCAAAATGTAAAAATAACAAAATATTTTTATTAATAAACTGTCAGGCATGCCTCTCCAAACTTTTTTCCCAAATTTTATGGCTATGTACTCTTTAATCGACTCTTCATATGACCATGGTTTGTAATATTTTCTATAGAGAGAATATGAAGATAATTTACTTTTTCTCTAGCATGGTTGATCAGTATTTGTTTTTTTATTATTAATAGCTCAGAAAAATTTTTTTCATCCTTGTAGTTCATTATTTGTGTGTGTGTGTGTGTGTGTGCGTGTGTGAAATTTCAGGAGCTCTATCAAATATTTTTAGATGGGCATTTCAAATTGCACAGTTACTAATCTTAGATATTCCTTGAATTGAAGGCACTAATTTAGTCATCAGTGCACTCATTGCAATCACATATTATGAGTTTATATGAATTTCACTGATGTCAGTTTGAGGTCACATCAGAAAAAAATTTAAATATTTTTAAATGAATTTGTATGATTCACTTCTCTTTACAAATTATCAAACGATTCAAGAGCCTATTTATTACTTTTATTTGCAATTTGTCTCTTCCTCTTAGTCTGCCCTTAAAGAGTACGTGTGAAGGGAAACAAACAGTTGCCTCAGTTTTCTACCTGGAGGCACATCCTGAACCAGGGAGCCAGAAAAAAGGTCCCATGCAGAACAAAACTGAGTTGAAGAGAGAAAGATTACAGTTAAGGGGGGGCTGAAGTAGCTGGAACTTGTGGGGCAATGTTCCAAAGAGGAGGCTATGTAGGTGCAAAGCTTCATAAATCTGGGTAGATATCTTTGGGAGATATTGTTGAACACAAAGATGCACATGCCTAGGGTGAAGACACCATAAGGTAATGCAATGAATGACCAAGGATATATAATAATTCCCAGAGGAGCTGGAAATGTTTGAGATCCAACCAGCCAGAAGGGAAAGTCTTTCTTGATCACAAGGAGCATTCAGTAGAGAACCCAGAAAGGTTATACTTTTGTAGTAGAGCTAAACTATCATGCGTGAAAAGTACTGTATGCCTACGATGACAAAGTTTAAATACAAGTCTCAAAGTGTCAAGCTGATCTGCTAGAAACTTAACTGCCAAAATAAGGCCCCATACTCTTTAAGGGAAGACTACAAAATCTAGATACTCGACAACATGAAATTTACAATGGCCTGGATCCAATTTAAAAAAAATTACTGGGCTTCCCTGGTGGCTCAGTGGTTGAGAATCCACCTGCCAATGCAGGCGACACAGGTTCGAGCCCTGGTCTGGGAAGATCCCACATGCTGCGAAGCAACTAAGCCCGTGCACCACAACTACTGAAGCCCATGAGCCTAGAGCCCGTGCTCCACAACAAGAGAAGCCACCGCAATGAGAAGCCAGTGCACCACAACAAAGAGCCCCCGCTCTCTGCAACTAGAGAAAGCCCAGGTGCAGCAACGAAGACTCAACGCAGCCAAAAATAAATAAATAAATTTATTTAAAAAAAAAATTACTACACAGGCCCCCAAACAGGAAAATGTGACCCATAACCAAAAGAAAAACCAGGCAGCAAAAACAGATAATAAATGACGAGATGAAGGAATTAGCAGATCAGTGTGTTAAAACACCTATTATAACCATATGTCATAATAGAGTTTAAACAGATCTGGACATCCTGCAGAACATCATATCCATCCATTACATTGATGACATCATGCTGATCAGGCAGGATGAACGAGAGGCATCTAACATGCTGGAATCTTTCATATGACACGTGCTCCAGAGGGTAGGAGAGAGACCTTATAAAAATTCAGGGACTTGGCACTTCAGTAGAGGATCTTAGGGGTCCAGTGTTATGTCAGAACATTGCCTCCAAAGTGAAAACAAATCGCTGCTTCTTGCATTTCTTATTGCAGAAACGGAGGCACAGTGCTTGGTAGACCTTTCGGTGTTCATAAGCAACCCATTCTACCTAGGAGTACTGCTCCAGCCCATATACTGAGTGACAGGAAAGGATACCAGATTTGAGTGGAGCCTGGAGCAGAAAAGCACTCTGTAGCAGGCAGGCCTGGTTACATAATCTGTAGGGCCCTGCGTGAAATAAAAATGTGGGGCCCTTTGTTAAAAAAGCAAGAAAAAAGTGCCACTGAAAGTGGTAAAATATAAAGTTTTTCATTAAAAAATATTGAATTACTTACAAAATGCAATGGGTGTTATAGTGATACATGAATAACACTGTAATCTTACAAGCTGCAGAGAAACTTTTGGTGTTATAATTTATGTAATACAATAAATAATGATTATTAATGTGATATGTTGATTGATTATATAATTTTTCTGGCTTGCTTTCCTATTAATTCATTTTGTAGGCCTATAAATTCACAATCTCCTACAAATTCATTTCAAAATCAGAATGTGTATTTTTAGCAACTTCATTTTCAATTGATATAACTAAAAGTGATCTCGTGACTCTCAGCAAATGCCTGATTGCAAATAATTTTTGATAATTTTTAATTTTGAGGAGGATCTTCTGATATAACTGTTACTGGAGCTGTTAAGAGTATTTTATAAGGGTGTATAACAGTGGGATAAACTTTTGACAGATTATTTCAAAATACAAATTTTAGCACAGGTAGAGCTGATGATTGTGGAACAGTTTTTCTAAAAACATTTAAATCTCTCTACAGATCAGTTTTATTTAGATATGAATTTAATTTCAATGTAAATCATAAATTATTATAATTTTGCAATTGTAAAATTGTAACTGGTGTAATAGTTACATTGTAATATTTCCTCCAACATTTCCTGTAACTTGTGAAGGGCCTACAAGAAACTTCAGATGGCTTCAAGTTTTTATATAATTTGGAGTGCCTGTTTTTGCATTCTAACACTGCATCTTCAATTATAAGAAAAAGTTAAAATTTTAAGTTGTTTTCATCATTACTAATTGGTTTATCTGGAGCTACATTTAAAAATAGTGTTCTTTTCCATCCAATGCATTGATCTTTAATTTCTTTCTAAGACTGTGGAAATTTGATTTGCCGCATTGCAGAAGTTTTCAAAACCAGAGACTCAACTCAGTGAAGAATTCTAATAATTTTCTGATATGCTTTATTTCAATATCCATATGTGTGCTGATATTTTATAATAATTTACTAACAAAATGTAATGCCTGAAAACTGGCAGTTCCTGTCCCAGATCTCAAAGATTTGTGCAAACATCACAAAGATGGCATTCAGGAAACAGATGGGCAAGCTGGATCCTCACAGCAGGTCCCAGCACCAGTTTTAAGTAGAAAACCTTTCTTTCTTACTGCTGTTGGCCACCACTGCTGCTTTTCCACTATTCTCTCTACAGTTGATGCCACCAAGCTGGGTTCTGGTCTCTGCCTGCCCACCTGGGGGCCCTGAGGCTCCCTGGACTGCCTGGAGGTACGCACATGTGACAATTTCTTAGTGCTTGGCTGCTGCCTGCTCTACCCCCCAGTCCTGGCTCATCTCTACTGCTCCTGCACACCTTCCATTGTCCCACTGGACTTCACTTACAAAACACAAGTTCAAAGAAAATATTGTTAATAACTTCAAGATGATGACAACAAAGCATTAAGCCAAGTGTGGGGACATTCTGAAAGTGCAGCTCTGTACAAGTGCAGAGGTCACATCTTGAAGTCCATCCTGGTGGCAGGTCCAACCTGTGATGCAGGTAGCCCTTCTGCTTGGGGCATACCTGCAAGCAGACCCTATGGCATTCCAGATGTCAGTGGTGGGAACAGATGCAATGTGAAACACACTCCAACAGGAAAAAATCACAATACAGACCCCTGTGGTTTTGGAGCAAGGTCATGATACCTATAGCAGGAATCACGCATCTTTTGAAAAACAGCTCCTAATGTACTGAGCCCTGAGAGAGATGGGACTCTTGACCATGAGGCATTAAATGATGATGCTACCTGAATTATCCATCACCAGTTGGGTCCTCTAGGATTCCCAAGTCATAAAGTTGGTCAGGATCAGCAGTAGTTCTATAGAAGATGAAACGGTACACCTGGAACCAAGCATGAACAAGACCAGAGGGCACAAGCAAGTGCATGAAGAGATAGCTCAGACTCCCATATCACTCATCATGGTTGCCCCTTACTCCTATCTCAGCTCACACCTGGGGGACTATAGACCAGCTGAAAGAGGAGGAGAAAGTCTGAGCTTTGTTTAAGAATAGAACAGCTTGGTATATGGGTGCAAAGTGGAAGTGGTTGATGGTTGTATTACAGCCTCACTCAGCTTGGCCTTGAATGACAGTGGTGAGAGAAAACCATCTTAATGGGCAGAGCTGACCCTCCAGTTTGTGTAGAAAGAAGTGACCTTAGATTAGAATATATATGGACTCACTGGCAGTGGTGAATGGCCTCTGCTGGCTGGTCACGACCCTGGAAGGAAAATGACTGGGAGATTGGAGATGGGGAGTTCTGGTGTGGAGGCACAGGGATAGACATGTAGGAATAGGCACAAAGTGTGAAGATCTTAGTATGATGTGTATACGTCCACCAGAAAGCTTTCACATGGAAGAGGCACTAAACAATGAATTAGACAAAGCAGTTGAGGCCATTGATGTTAGTCCGCCCTTGTCAGTGGCTACCTAAGACACCTCACTT
This sequence comes from Monodon monoceros, assembly GCF_005190385.1. Classification (NCBI taxonomy): domain Eukaryota; kingdom Metazoa; phylum Chordata; class Mammalia; order Artiodactyla; family Monodontidae; genus Monodon; species Monodon monoceros. The sequence continues at coordinate 49,291,676 of NW_021703783.1, forward strand.
ACTCTCAAAGAATGTCACTTGAATATGGGTGAGAGATCAGAAGTTCAGTTCCCAGCTGATATGCATTGAGCAATCACAACTATTTCTACTCTTGCAAAGGAAAGGTTATATAATCTGTCACTTTGAAATATAGTATAATAATTAATTATTAAGCAGTAGTCAAATAAGATCTCCAAAGTTCCTCTAAGCACTCAAATTTTATGACTTAAATATCATTCAATATTAATAGCTCTTATTTATTGACTGTCTACTATGGATTACTATGTATTTCCCAAGGTCTAAGGTTTGGTGGCTTTTTAAAGTATGAAAATCCCCTTTTTACCTCTTATCCCAACTTTTGGGATTGAAAAATATGATTCTTCATGTATAGTTATTAAATTGAAAATAGAGATTGTATTGCATTCCAGGGATATAAATAAATTGTAACCAGCAATTAATTTTGAGAGTGAGCTTCTATGAGAAGCTGAAACCCAGCAACGACCTTGTGCATTTCTCCTGTGACTCGAGAATGAGTAATCCCTGAAGGATTAGAGTAAAAGGTTAACTGCTAGATTTTACAAATCAGCCATTCCAAGAATAGTCATAACTTTCATCATAGCAATTTCGTCTTTATGTGTGTTTGCACACGCTGAAAAAAATTATCAATAATGTTGAGAGTCTTAAGGTAGTTTTATTTTTTTAAATAGAATATCATTTATTAAATGGGATAGTAGGGAAAATACTCATAATAAAATGTTGAGCAAGAAAACAATATACAAAATCCATCTTACATAGGTTAAGGTAGTTTTAAATGACAGGTGACGGAAGGTTATTGGCAAGACCCTGATACAGGTTTGGAAATAACTGAAATGTTCATGGTCTGTATCTTGTACACAGATTTATATAAATTATATTCTACAGATTATAGTAAATTGTACTCAACTTAGAGATAGATGCTTCTGAGCTCCTTGTAAATATAATGCAATATTGGACCATATATCTGATACAAATAATATAATTATTTAAATATTAAAACTAAAGTTCCAAACAAATTAAAATGCTGATTATTATTAGTAGCATAGTTAACCATAGTACATTTACTTTAAGCTATTAATTAGTCGTGATCAGTTTGAAATCATATTCTGTCAGGCCAATGGTTCCCTCTCATATCCAATTAGTTGGCTTCAGACCTTTAGGGAACTCACTGGGGACCATCCCATCACCGGGCAGCAGTAATGTAGGGTACAAAAATGGGCTGCTCTTTGCCAACACCTCTTCTAGGACTCTGTTTAATGGAACTCACTTTTCTTAGGAAAGTAGGTAATTGGTTGATCTTTTCTCTAGTTTTCATATTATTCATTCAGTTAATTAATTCAACAAATATTTATTGAGTACATATAATGTGCTAGCATCTGTTCTAGGTGGTGGGCATACATCAGTGAACAAAGGAGACAAAAATTCCTGCCTTCAGGAGTTTATATTTTAGTGGCAGAAGACAGAGAATAAAATAAATCCATAGATGGCATAATATGTTGGAAGGTGGTGAGTGTCATGGAAGAAAAGAGAACAAGGAGGGGGAAGAAGGGAATACTGGGGGTTAGGGAGCTGCAATTTTAAATAGGGTGGTTAGGAAGAATCCACTGAGAAGATGACATTTTATTTTATTTTTTTTTAATTTATTTATTGGCTGAGTTGGGTCTTTGTTGCTGTGCGCAGGCTTTCTCTAGTTGCAGCAAGGGGGGGCTACTCTTCATTGCGGTGCGTGGGCTTCTCATTGCAGTGGCTTCTCTTGTTGTAGAGCACGGGTTCAGTAGTTGTGGCGCACGGGCTTAGTTGCTCTGCGGCATGTGGGATTTTCCCAGACCAGGACTCGAACCCATGTCCCCTAGCATTGGCAGGCGGATTCTTAACCACTGCGCCACCAGGGAAGCCCTAAAGATAACATTTAAACAGAGACCTCAGCTGGTGAGAGAAGAGTCACGTGGATATCTGGGCCAAGATCATTCCAACAAGGGCAAAGGACTTTGAATCTGCTTTCCTTGTTAGTTTTTATTTTGCCAATGTTCTGTCCTCAGGTGATTTGGTAATGATGGGTAACAGGAGATGATTTTGGAGTTTGATTAATTTAGAAATGTTGACTGTCAATGACCTACTGTTTTCCCTGGCCTCTTTCACCATCCATTTCAGCTAACTTTGAGTTTCTTTACAGGTCCTGATAGTGATACCCGAGATGTGAATTGTGCTGAAGACTAGTAGTTATCACATCTCTTACTAGAGATAGAGAGAAAGAGCTGGGAAGTCAACTAAGAAAAGAGATCCAATTTCAGCGTTTCCCTTTGTTTAAGTCCTGCTTGTTGCAAAGTTTGACATCTGAAGGAAGGATTTCAGGACTGTATTCAATGCTGGAGACAACAGAAATAAAACCCAAACCTCAAAAAAACAAAACAACAATAAAATAACAAATAATTCCATTCCTTCTACTGCACACATTTAAAAGTTAAATGGATACAGTAGTAGTTAACACAGTTACAAAACCATAAAATACTATTTCTAGTATAATTTTAAATTCTGGATACGTAAAGGAAAAGTTATAAAACTTCTGCTTCCCTTATAAGTAACTCCAGTTTCTAAAAGGGTCCTATTGGTCTCACTCTTCGTTTACATGTATTTTGGTGGTGATGCCAAGGGACACCAGGTTTCTACAGGCTCTATTATGAAAGTGCCTTGAAAAGTAAAAAGTGTGTTGAACAAAAAGTACCACCATTGTTCACTAGGTGCTCTGCTGTTCCTTTAAAAAATACGGCAAGTATTTAATAGCATTAGGAGATAGACAAATATATACGCATCTGTACTGAAAGCCAGACACTTTAAGCTTTAAAGAAAGTTCACTTTATTCTTTGTAAATTGGCAGTTATTCAGCCTCTCTGTGCTTCAGCCCCCTCATCTGAAAAGTGAGGAAAAAATAGTACTTACCTTTGTAACTATATGGTGACATATGTGAGCTAGACATATTGTGGTGATCATTTTGCAACATATACAAATATCGAATCATTATGTTGTACTCCTGAGACTAATATAATGTTATAGGTCAATTATGCCTCAATAAAAAAGTTGTGCTTACTGCTTTATAGGGTTAAAGTGAGAATTAAATGAGATAATTCATGCAAAGAACTCAGAACAGTGCCTGGCACACAAAAAGTGCTCAAAAACATTGACAATTATTACTAAATTCACAAAAATATCTACAGTGGAGGGGCACCCAGTTCTTCCATTGAGGTGCAGGGTAAAGATACATCTCTTAGGATGTCAGGTAAACTTTTGATTTTACTGATAGAGTCAGCTGCATCAATTTATTAGTTTTGCCTTCTCATGACACGTATTAAATCCTCATTCTCTGTTAGGTCTTGCGCCAGGGCATTAGTTGATTTTAATCCAGTACTTGATCTTTCACCGAAGGAAAAAAGTTCACAGCGTTATTAAATCTCAAGTATATGCCAGGTCTTCAGAAAAGTTACTGTCAGAAACTAAACTAAGAAAGCCTTTAAAGGCGCCCAGATTAGGTGGGAAGGTGAGAAGGGCTGGGCATTGTGCCCGGAGTAGGTGAAGGAGGGAGCTCCCGGCCTCGGCCTATTGATGGGCGCTTAGAACCGGCACTATTTCGAGCCGGTGGCTGAATAGGATGCTACAGCTGCCCTCTTTTTGAGTTAATCACGTTCATAAACGTGAAGGTGGCAGCAGCCAGAGCGCCCTTCCCCCTCCGGGCTAAAGGCTTCATCCTGATTCGTTCTGGCCACATCCTGCTCCTGGACGCTCTTCGGAGATCGCTCCCGGGCGTAGGCTGGCCTCACCTGCTGCAGGTGTCCCCAGTTATCGAGCGGCGTGGCCGCCGCCCTATCCTCCCCACCCGGGGCCGAAGGGCGGCGCTGCGCGTACAGACCCGGGGGCAGGTCGGGCGCTTGGGGTATCCGGAGGCCGCTGGCGCTGCGCCCGGCCCAGGACACCCCCGGTGGGGCCGAGGCCGCGCCTCCTCCCGGAACTGGCCGGCGCGGCGTGGCGCCGCGGGAGGAACGGCGGGAGGAGCGGCGGGAGCCATGGAGGTCCTGCCCGCCGGCGGGGGCCGGACGGGGCTCCCGCAGCCTGAGGTGAGGCTGGAGGACGCGGGCCCCAGAGCGCCCCTGGTTGTAAACCTGCGAGGGGCGCCCCCGGCGGAGCGAGCGCGGGGCTCCCGGGACTCCTGGGAAGGCGAGGAGGACCCGGAGCCCGGCGAGCCTCGGGGCAGCTGCACGGCGTCCCTGGTGAGCGGGTTGCTCACCGAGCTGTACAGCTGCACGGAGGAGGAGGAGGCGGCCGGCGGGGGCCGCGGGCCCTGGGGCCGCCAGCGGCGCCGAGACAGCCTCGATAGCTCCACGGAGGCCTCGGGCTCCGACGTGTTCGTGGGCGGCCGCGGCGGCGCCGGCGACTCCCGTGTGCTACAGGAGCTGCAGGAGCGGCCGAGCCAGCGGCACCAGATGCAGTACCTGTGGCAGAAAGGTGAGGACCGGGGGAGGGGGTTCCCGGGAGCTTCCCGGAGCCGCGCCCCCGCTGGGACAGTCCGCGCTCTCCGGCTCACCAGCGCGCACCTGTGCTGATGGGCCGTGCGCCCAGATGTTAAGTTTGGGACGTCTCCTTTGACCTGGCACGGCTGGCCACAGTGTCACGGATTCATGACTAAGTTCTTATTGTACCCCCATCCCTTCTCGAGTTGTCGAGTGAAGCATCAGTTATCGGAATGGTACCAACGGGCCTCCCCCCTCCCCCCGTCCCCCACCCTCCTTGTGTTTGTGGAGGCCCAAGGGGAGAGGCAGTCCAGGTTCTAATTTCACCAGAACAGCTGTTAAGACAGGTTTGGAGTTTCCGATTTGTCTATCTGAAGTTATCTAGAGGGCCCTGGGAGAGAATAGAGGCGACTCTTGGGGCTGGTTTAAAAAAAAAACAAAATCCACTTTTTAAAAATTTTATTTTACATCCACCTTCCTTGGCCACACCACTGGGAGAGTGTTTAACTAGTGAGGCAGAATAATTCAGTAATGCAGTTTCTAAGCAGAACGTGTGAAATCCATTTCTCAGAATGTCTGGTTTCAAGAAGCTCACTAGGTGGATTTTTTGGGTGGAGGATTAGTGGAGGGCCCTAGGGCGTTGTCATTATCACAGCATTTAACTACCAGTACCTTCAGTTGGAGACGTCGATCCCAAAAGGGCCTTGGCTTTGGGGGGAGAGGCTAATTTGGTTTCTTTTGTTATCAGACTCTGATGCTCTGTCCTAATTGAGATTTTTTTTCCCTCAACTGTTCATAATAGATTTCCTTTCAGGCACTGACACAGTTATTACAGTTGTCTTTTTGTATAGATATATCAAGACCTCAATTTACAAAATGAAGTCAGGTGTGGAAAAACATGCTAAGCCACCATAACGTTTCTTGAGTTAATGTCCTTGTGGTAAATTACCAGGAAAGGGAGGAACAAGAATACTATGGATGGGTCTCCTGTCTCCTATTTGTAAAGTCAGTCCAGCTGGTGCGGGGATGGGGTGGGGTCGGGGGGTGGAACCTAACTAGAAAAGGAATAAATTTCCCTGCTTTCTGAAATCTGTGTAAACAGCTTTCAGCTTCCTCTTTTGGCTTCCTGGTGAGGATTTTTTTCCCAGCTGATTGTTACAAATGGTTTCCACCTTCCCCCTTCCCCCCCGCCTGGGACTTTAGCTGGAGTTGTGCTGTTTAATTTTATACAATTATTTGGCTGTTCTCAGGGTGTTTATGCCAAGAGTTCTGCAGGGCAATAGTTCTTTCAGAATCCAACAGAATCAATTTTGAAGACTTATGATTTGGCTTTCTGTTTTTTACAAGGTTACTTACTTTTCATTACGGAGAGAATTTTGTGGATTAGTGATTTCCTTTTGGAAGAGGAAATTTGGCAAGCTAAAGTTTAAGGAAGACGTCACAGCACAGCTTTGGAAATACAGATTTCAAATAAGTGACCACTCTACTAATCATTCATAAGACCTGTAAGAGTCAGTTTTGCCCAAGTCTCAGTCTTTCTGCATGGTTAGCTATCTGCTAATCTCTTCTTTCCTTGTAGTCGACCCTATTAGAATGTACATGATGCCATATTATGATAGCCCTACACACGCAAACACACACATATATCCCTTTTCCTTCATCGATAAACATCATTAGAGTACTAAGAATAAGGAATCAGGTAATGGAAACAGCTGTCTACTTAAATCATTTTACAGCTTATTAGGTTATTTGATTTTTTTCAGGGTCAAAAAAATATCCCTCCTAACATAATATGTAGTTAAGACTCTATAATGCAGATAACCTGTGTATTAATTTGCGCTTCCCTCTGATAGGGATTTCGTTGTAGCACCTATTTAGATATTCAGCATGCGTGGGTTGTTTATTTATGTGAGGCACCAAAATGGTTTCTCAGGAAATCTAGGCACTCTTTTCGCTGTTGTCATTAAGGGCCGTGAACTTTGGAGTTAGAAAGCTTGAGTTAATATCCTACCACTGTTCCTTACTAGTTGTGTGACCTTGGGCAAGCTCTTTAACCTCTCTGAGTCTCATTTTCCTCACCTACAAATAGAGATAATACTACTACTTCATAGTCAGGCAGAGAAAAAAAAATTATGTCACTTATATGTGGAATCTAAAAAAATAATACAAATAAATTTATTTACAAAACAGTAACAGACACACACAGAAAACAAACTGATGGTTACCAAAGGGGAAAGGGGGTGGGGAGGGATAAATTAAGAGAATGGGATTAACAGATATGCACTACTATATATAAAATAGATAAACAGCAAGGATTTACTCTATAGCACAGGGAACTATATTCAGTATCTTGTAATAACCTATAATGGAAAAGAATCTAAAAATATATATAACTGAACCACTTTGCTGTATACCTGAAACTAATACAATATTGTATTACAATACAATACAATATTACAGTTACAATACAATATTGTAAATCAGCTATACTTCAGTAAAAGAAAATGCTGCTACTTCATAGGGCTGTAGTGAGAGTTATGTAAGTTAATGGGTGTGAAGTGCTCAATAAATGTTAGATATTGTTTTTATTATTATATACACTGGAATTCCTTAAAGAGGAAATTGTTCAGTTTGTCAGTTGATGATCTCATTTTTCCTCATTTATTGAACACTGTGTTAGGAGCTATGGCTGATGCTGTGGGACATAATAAAGATAAAGGAGACCTTATTTCTGTCTTCCAGATATTTATATACCAGCAGGTGTTGCTGTAAAAGACATTTTCAAGTTCAACTCTGAAGATTTTTCCTACATTGGACAGTACATATCATTCAGAAAATCACAGAGCTCTAGGTATCTGAAGAGTCATCGAAAATGACTCTTTTGTGGAAGGAAAGTGTAATTTGAATATAAGATGATGATATCCCTATCCCTTTTGTTTCTGTTAATAGAGGGAAAAACTTTAAACATTCGAATTTGCTCTATTTGAAGGAATCTGGGATTGAAGAGTCTCTGGTGTCTTCTTGTTGCTCGATTCCACGTTTAATCATCCTCAGAACCCAAATGTTTTCAGTTAACCTAAGTGTGTTCTTACTTCTCATTATATCTCACCACATTTGAACTCAAGGTGAGAGAAATAGCTGGCTGTTGTTTTCTTCTTAACAGTAATTCCTTATTCTTACTTTAGTGCTCTTTATGTTAATGTTTATAAAGACTATTCACATCTGTTTTTCAGAATAATCTTGTAGAATTTGAGACTTGGAGCACTGCCTTGCCTGAGATCACACAGATAAGTGGATTGATCCAAAGGCAATTCTTTTTAACTCAAGGTCAAATGCATTTTCCATAATGAGGTCAATCCAGTATGACGGCTGTTAAAGCAACCCTCACCCACTTCTCTGACACAGACCCCGACAGTTCACTTCCTGTGATCTCTGGAATGTTTTTCTTACTTTTGCACACTTCTTTTGTTCTCTTCTGATCCTCTCTAGTTTCTCCAAATCCCTTTGAAAATGAGTAGATCCAAACCCCACACAGGACCCCTAACGAGGGCCTAGCCTGTGCCACGCCGAGTGGAAGGCTTTGCCTGCCTGACAGGTCACAGTATGGTGACTAATGAAGTACGACATTAGTCATACTAATATGCAGTATGACAAACGAAACTCCCCAATTGTAATGATTATTCATATAGATGTTGTGGTCACTTCTGATTCCCAAGTCTTTTTTCATTTGTAGAAAAACTGCTGTTGAGAATATTAGTTTTATAGATGCGAACTGTCTTTTACTTATCTGTTTGAAGGACATATTTTCTACCATATTTGAAAATGAAATGTTGTAGTCAATGTCAAGCTATGGGAAGACTGTATATTTAAAACAAAACCATTATCACTACATTTATCTATATTAGAAAATGTGGTAATATTACTTTGATCATTTACAGAAGTGAGTGCTTTTAAAAAACATTTGTTATCAGCTGTTAGATTTATCATTGATTTAACAGACTAAAGATTCTTTTTCTGTAAGCTTACCGTCTGAGCACTTTAATGATAGAAAAAATACATGCCAATTTTAAGGCAATGAACCAAATTTGAAACCAGAGCTGGATATCATAAGAGTCTTTGCTTACATGTTACAAGTAGCCTCAAGAATAAAATTATCGTACAGTCTTTGCATGGACAGGGCAAGAAATATTAATAGATGAGTGACTTATTTCATCAGAATCTTTCAGCTGAATGTTTACATGTAATCCTGGGTGAGAATCCAGGATTACTTGGTTTAAATGGATGGTCCAGAGATTTATCTCATGATTGGTATCACATTGGAATTTGTATTCCTCTCAGGGTATTTATTGTTCTATTTTCCTTTTTCTTTACTGATAGACACAAATGAACTGAAGATGATCCTTCGAGAGCTAAAGTACAGGATTGGCATTCAATCGGCGAAATTACTTCGGCAGCTGAAGCAGAAAGATAGGCTTGTGCACAAAGTACAGAGGAACTGCGATGTTGTGACGGCGTGCCTGCAGGCTGTGTCTCAGAAGAGAAGTAAGTGCTGGATTGGGGTAAGCCCTTTTGCCACGTGGGACCGGAATGTTAGTGAAGCCACGTCAGTAGTCATTATGCTTTTGAATATATGTATTGAGAAGTTTTAAATGGAAGTCTATACCTTCAGAACTAAGAACGATGAACAACTCAGACAGCTTCCTATATTTTTCAGTTAAAATGTATATTACATGTCTGATGTTACAATGTAGTTAGTTTTATTATTATAGATTTGAGGTAGCACTTCACTTTGACAATGGTTATTTTTGCCTGATGCTACATAATGACTAAAATCTTTATTTTTAAAACAGCAGCAAAGAGACACAACCTAAAAGGCATGTCTCTACTTTCTTATGCTGTGTTGCTCTAATAAGTGAATTAAACAATTGATTTAAAAGAAGGAGACTCTTGGAACAGGATCTTACAACTTGCTCTGAAATCCGAAAAGGACAACATAGTTTAACAAATTAAACCTGTCTTGTGGGTAATCCATTCATAAGTAAGAGATGCATGGTTTATTAACTGAGTTAAAAACAAAATATTAACTTACTAATCCATGTTAGATACTGGATATAAAAGTTTGTGAATTGATTTTTTAATTCTCCATGCAAGAGTTTTATGTTTTATTCTGCTAATGTTTCCCTATTTTTGTTTTTTATTTTTTATTAACATGCAGCGTTGCAGAACAGTATGTTCAGGTATGGTAAACAGAGGCACGATAATGTGTTTTGACAGAATGCCCGTGGCAGCTTTTTAGGTGCATGTGAAAGTTGCCTTTTCTTTTTCCTTTACCCTGTCACATTTTGTATGTAAAGTGACACTTACTAGAGTTTTTTTTTTTTTTTTTTTTTTTTAATGAAGATGTGTCTGTTTTCATAAAACAATTTTTAGGGCTTGATTAGCTTCAGATAATAAAATTAATGACTTACATTCCATTCTTATGTTATTAAAAGAAAATACTGTTTTCTTCCTCTCCTTTTATTATATCACTGTTATCCCCAAATTATTATTATGCTGTTTACTGAGGAAAGTTTCAACCTAATGTGTATTAAACGGAATACTTCTTTATTGTTATAATGATGTAATAGTCCATGCAAGAAGCAGGAATATAATTGAGTAGACTGGTTTTGAATAGGGTTTTCCGCAGAGCCAGACACTTGTCTGAAATAGGTAGAGGAGGAGGGTAGAGATATATAGATATACGTGTACATATATAGATATACATGTATACCATATAGTACATGTATATCTATATATGTGTATATATACAAAAAGTTGTCATGTGTTATAAGTATTTGATATTTTCCCACAGATTCTGGTTGATTCACTAGTGTCCAGTAAAAATGGTATTATTTTCCCTTTTTATTTTGAAATGTTTTGATTTTTCTCTTCTCAACTGTGTTTTCATCTTCCCATTATTATTGTTTGTACCAGAAGTTAAAAGCACAAAGTGGTGAATGCATGGATTTGGATGTGTGGGAAAGTATAAGGGGGGGCGTTCTAGCCAGTGTCAGGAGACAGAGAGGAATGTCAGGCTAGCACAGGATCACAGGCTGGTAAGTACCAGAGACTGATAATCATTTAGAGTTTCACTTTGCTTGACTGATGAAAGGACTGGCTTTTATGTCTTTTTAGAAAAATGTGTCCACACGCCCCCAATTTAATTTGTGGATTTGTGGGTGCAGCATTCCTATGTATTTTAGATTTTTGTCTCTTTAAGTCCAGAGTTTTGCATGTCAGAGAATATGGGGTTAATGGCTCCTTTCCTTGGATTTCAGTTCTCACCTGGGTAATAAGACTATTAAATGGAACAGAATTTTTTGTTGAATTAAGAAATAACAGTGTATTAGAATTATCATTCTCATCATGTGATAAAGTATTATGATGTAGACATTGTTAGAAATTTGACTAAATGGTTATTTATCCATTTGAGAACTCCAGAGGTTAGATTTTTTTAAAAATTAATTAACTAATTTTTGGCTGCATTGGGTCTTCGTTGTTGCGCGCGGGCTTTCTGTAGTTGTGGCGAGCTGGGGCTACTCTTCGATGCGGTGCACGGGCTTCTCATTTTCGTGGCTTCTCGTTGCAGAGCACGGGCTCTAGGCGCGTGGGCTTCAGCAGTTGTGGCACATGGGCTCAGTAGTTGTGGCTCGCGGGCTCTAGCACGCAGGCTCAGTAGTTGTGGCACGGGCTTAGTTGCTCCACGGCATGTGAGACCTTCCCGGACCAGGTCTCGAACCCGTGTCCCCTGCATTGGCAGGCGGATTCTTAACCACTGTGCCACCAGGGAAGTCCCAGAGGTTAGGTGTTTAGTGACTAAATGCCTGATTCCAGTACTTACCCATTTGTCCTCTTTCCTCAAAGTCAACTAATAACAAATATGTTTAATTAGATTAGTCACTGAACTTTCAGTTTAGTAGTGACTGTCAGTGATGCATTGCAATACAGCATACGTGTTGAATTGTTTGCATTTAATGTGCAAAAGTCAGATAACCCCTGTTTTCCCCTCCATATGGATTCAGTGCTTACGATTCTTTCTATAAGTGACTTTTCCCCTTTTACAACATGCTGTGGAATTAAACAATTTTTTTTACATATACATGAAATATTTTTATTGTTAGTTTTACAAAAACAGGGTCATATTATAGAATTAAACAATTTTAATCTTTTATTAAAATGGATTATTTCCTGTTGATACACCGAAGGGGATATATTGATTTTGAAATAAGAATCACAAGTGGATGATGAATCAGAAAGTGTGGATTATGAACCAAAATGACTAGATCATTTCTATTTCTAACACAGGTGATGTAACTGCTTAGACTTTTTGATTTTCTACACCAAGCCTTATGGTAGAATCCCTTTATTTTCAAACGGGTGAGAATAAGAGCAGGATCAATATTTGCCTTATAGCACAGCAGATTTTTCCCCTAAATTTTACCGTTTATCTAAGGGTAACCGTAGTATAACCACTTCAATATTAATCTTAAAATTAATAATAAGAATAGTATCAGCAGCTACTCTTCACTGAGTATGTGCTTTATGCGAAAGTGTTGGTTTTATCTCTCATAGCAATTCCAAAAGTATATTGTCTTTAGGCACATTTTATTGGGAAATTGAGATTCAGAAAGTTTAGGTAATTTGCCTAGTGGTTGAGAAGGAATTTGAAGATAGGTATCTCAAAACTTCACTCTTTGGACCGTAAACATAAGAGGGGTCTGCTTTTTCTTAGCAATTAGATTGATACTTCTCTAATACTGGATTACTGTTGGAGCAATAAGAAATTTGTAACATACGAAGGATATAATACAGAGTTTAAGGTTTATTAGAATATACTGCTTTAGCGCAGTTTGCACGTGAAGTAAATATCTTTTCTTGGCCAGCTGGATTATGGAACAAATGTAGTGTGGTGTGCAGGAAAATCTACCCAAAGGCATTAAGATGATGGGAAGAATAAGGTGAATATTTGGCCGGGAGTTTGATTCTGATGATAAGATTTTTAAGTAGTTTGCTTATCCCGTGGTTTAACTATTTTTCCTGAAAACAGAAGGGAGGCCATCTTAATGATCAGCATTGCCTAGTTCTACAGTTTTCTGCATTGGTATATTAAATGTTTGTTCTGCTGGTTGAGTTTGTGAAAGGTGTTATAGGTCAAGTGATTGATCTAGATGATTCCAGTCTAGTGGTGATTGGAAAACTGTGAAAAGAGAAAAGCATGAAAAAAACGTGAATGTAAATGGAAGTATTATCTTTATTTTAGCCTGGTCTCTAAGTACAGGAATTTTAGGCAGCTTATAGACTTTTATTAATGTGTCCACCCTGGCATCCTGATAATGTAATTAAATCTTGCTATCATAAATGCCTGGTAGAGACTGATACTTTTGTCAAATAGTGAGTGGCCTTTGTTCTTCTTTTTCTATGCGTCTCTTCTCTACAGTAGTACCTTGTCCTCTGCGGCAGAAGAAGGAATTTGTGTGACGCTGAGTTTGGTATCACTGACATTCAACATTTTCCACTAAGAAACAATTCTCATTGTTTTTTAAAAAATTATAAAAAGCAATGCACCTAACCAGCCATCTACTCCTAGGTATTTACCCAAGAGAATTGGAGATGTATATCCCCACAAAAATTGGTACATGAATGTTCATAGCAGTTTTTTTTTTAATAATAGCCAAAAAATGGTAACCTGAATGTCTGTCAATGGATGAATGGATAGACAAATGTGATACATCCATATGATGGAATATTATTCAGCCAGAAACAGGAATGAAGTTACTAATTCATGTTACAACATGGATGACCCTTGAAAACATGATGCTAAGTGAAAGAAGCAGGCACAAAAGTCCACATACTTTATGATTCTATTTGAAATGTTCAGAATAGACAAATCCATAGAAATAGAAAGTAAATTAGTCATTGCCAGGGCTTGCGGGTAGGGAGAATAGGAAATGACTGCTAATGGCATGGGTTTCTTGCTGGGGTGATGAAAATGTTGTGCTGTCAGATAGTGGTGATGGTTGCACAATTCTGTGAATATACTAAAAATCACTAAATTGTACAGTTTAAAAGGGTGAATTTTATGGTATGTGAATTATATCTCAACAAAAAGTGTTAAAATATAATAATAAGGAAACTTTGGAAAATACAGAAGTGTAAAAAGAAGAGGAAAAACCATTTTCTAAAGACAGTCTCTTAATGTTTTTGAATTTTTATTCAAGTGGTTTTTTAATATGAAGTTTTTCCAGGTCGGTATACTGTATAATATTTCTGTATCCTGCCTTTTTCATGTAACATATTATAAGCTGGTGCCACTGGCATAAATTATCATAAACATAATTTTGAATGATTAATGCACTACTTTTCAGTCTACCATTTTATTTTGTCACCACATTGTAATAGTGACGAATCTCCTTTCAGTTGTGAGTACAGAAACACAACTCAAACTGATTTAAGCAATAAAGGAAATTGATGGGCTTACATAATTCAAAGTCCAAGGATGTGCCTTCAGGTGTAGCTAAATCAGGTAAATAGAGGTGCTCAGAGAGTATCTTTAAGAATATGACTTCATCTCTTAGCTGTGCTTTCCTCTGTATTGGACAACACCAAAATGGCCAACAGCAGCTCCAAATCAGCAAACTTACCAAAAAGAACATCTTTTTCCGTAGCTCCAGAAAGTCCCATAATTTACTTTCCTTGACCTAGTTGGGTCACGTGCTTACTAAGACTCAACCCTTTTTTTAATGTATGTAAGAAGGGGTTAAGGTGATAAGTGCCATAGGGGAAAAAAAAAACCAACAGGAAAAGGCAGATTTGGAGCGGCCAACAATTGGTGTTTGTGTTGTCAGTCCTTTAAATTTTAACTCTTCTGGTGAGTGTTTTAGTGGCTGCGTGATTTTCATTTTCATTTTGCTGATTACTAACGTGGTTCAGCACCTCTTCATGTGTTTACTGGCTAATTGTCTCCTAAGAAAAGGATTGTCTCCTTTTTCTTATAGATTTGTAGGAATTCTTTATGTATTCTGAATATGAGTCTTTGTCCGATACATGTGATGCAAATACCTTCTCCCACTTTTTTGGCTTGCATTTTCACTCTCTTAAGAGTGTCATCTAGAGGGCATCTATGAACATTCCATTGGGAGTCATCCTTTCCTATCAGGCATCTCACCTGCTGCTTTGTGTATTTGGTCAAATTTCTGGCATGTTTCGTTTCCTGTTGTTTAGTAAAGGTGCTTGTTCCTGGGATGTACTAAACCAGGTGATTTTTCTTTGTTTTGATTTTTTCCTTTTGATTTAATATACTGAGAAAGAAATGGGGCTGTCAAGATCAATTTTAGGAGTGGTGTGTGTATTAAATGGTTATTCACTCTGGAACACAAGGACAGGATTGTAATAAAAGGAGATGGAACAGTTTAAAAAAAAAAAGAGTGTCATTTGATGAACAAGAATTCTTAGTTTTTATGTAGTCCAATTTACTAGTCTTTTAGCTTCTTGCAGGACCAGCTTCACGGGCATGTGATCTGTGCAGTCACGTGGGGCCCATGCTCATTAGGGCCCTACAATTGGTTTAATGCTCTGCTGTTGCTTTTCTTAGTGATTTTTGAACAAGGGGTCCCACAGGTTAGGTAACTAGTCCTGCCTTTATAGCTGGTGCTTTCTGTTCTCCCATTATATTTTCAGGAAGCTTTATTGTTTTGTTTTCAGATCAAAAGCCACCTAAAATTGATTCATTTTGTTTACATGAAATGAGAAAGGAGTCAAATTTCATTTTTGTCCAGAAAAAAAAATTCATTTTTGTCCATGTGGACATCTAATTGACTCAGCACGGTTTATCAGAGACCATCCTTTTACCACTGCTCTGTGGTGCGATTTTTATATAAATTTCTATATGTGTGTGAGTCTATTTGGGGTCTCTTATCCTATTTTATTGTTTTATTTGTCTATCCTTGAGCCAATGCAACACTGTCTTAATTACTGCACTTTTTTTTTTTTTTTTTGCGGTACGCGGGCCTCTCACTGTTGTGGCCTCTCCCGTGGCGGAGCACAGGCTCCGGACGCGCAGGCTCAGCGGCCATGGCTCACGGGCCTAGCCGCTCCGCGGCATGTGGGATCTTCCCGGACCGGGGCACGAACCGGTGTCCCCTGCATCAGCAGGCTGACTCTCAACCACTGCGCCACCAGGGAAGCCCTAATTACTGCACTTTATAATAACTCTTACTCTCTGATAGTGTAGGTTCTTACATCTTGTTCTTCTTCAGGACTGTTTTGCTTATTATTGGCTTTTAGGGGAGAATTGACATCTTTACAATGTTGGGTCCTCCAATCCATAACTATGGTATTTAAAATTATTATTCAAATTTATTTGAATAATATTTTACAGTTGTCTATGAAGAGGTCTTACATATCTTTTACTATATTTATTCTTAGGTAATTGAGTTTTCTTGATGCTATTTTAAATTGGTATCTTTTAAGAAATTCATTTTCTATTTGTTTCTAGTACATAGAAGTATGATTGTTATCTGCATATTGGTACTATATCCAGTAATCTTACTTTTTCTTTTGTTGATTCTAATACTTTATCTGTAAAATCATTTTTCTAAGTATATAATCTTTATCATCTGTGAATACTGTCAGTTTTATGGATTTCTTTACCATCCTTTCATTTATTTTTCTCGTCTTATGCACTGGCTAGGATCTCCGGTTTAATCTTGAATAGAAGTAGTGAAAATAAGATGAGAATTTTTGTCTCATGTAAAACCTCAGAAGGAAAGTTTTCTTTTTATCATTTCACCATTAAGTACAATGTTTGCTGAAAGTTTTCTGTAGAAATCCTTTATCAAATTAAGAAAATTCTCTTGTCCAATTTGCTAAGATGCTGAATTTTATCACATACTTTATTGCTGTATTGAGATAATATGTTGAATATATTTTTGTTGAATGTTAAAACAACTTTGTTTTCTTGAAAAAATCCTACCTAGGTCATGATATATATATATATATATATATATATATATATACACACACACACACACATATATACACACGAATATATACACATATATACACACACACAATATGTATATGTACATACATACATATATACATTGCTAGATTTGATTTGCTAATATTTTGTTTATGATTTTTTATGGCTATGTTCATGAGTGAGATTAGCTTATAATTTTCCTTTCTTGTAATGCTCTTGTCAAGTTTTGGGAGTCTCATAAAAGAAGTTACAGAGTACCCTCTTTTTCCATTCTTTGGAAGAGATTGTATAAGACTGGAATTATATCTTTCATAAACGTTTGGTAGAATTCACTGGTAAAATATTTGGGCCTGAAGTTTCCTTCATAGGAAGGTTTTAAATTATGACAACTTAAAAAATTATAGGATTATTTGTATTTTCTATTTCTTTTTATATCATCTTTGGTAAATTACATACAATTTGCCCATTTCACGTAAATTTTCACATTTATAGGCATAAAAATTTTAATATTTTTTTGGTTCCTTTAGTGTTCCACAATATTAAAACAATATCACTGATTTAAATAGAAATTCACTTACTATTTAAGATATCTATTATAGAATGCATCACCATAAAGAAGAGTATTCTAATACATGTATATATATTAAAACAATAAGTGAAATCTACGTATGATATCTACCTATGAAGATTGAGTAATAAATATTACTGGCACATTAGAAGCCCTTGTGTGTTCCTCCCTGGCTGAAATCTCCTTTCTCCCCTGCGTTTGTGTTAATTATTCCCTTGCTTCTCTTTATAGTTTTTCTGCCTCTTGTACATATCCCTAAACAACATATAGTTTTGAAAAGCTGAGTAGCAAGCCCATGCCTAGTTGTGTAGGGAAAGGGTAATGTTGCTGCCTCTGTTAGAGAAAAGCTCTCAAAAGGTAAACCAAACCGTTTCTGGGTCACAGTCTGATGTTGGGTTCCTCAGAGAATTCACAGGAGCCCCTTCTGGGGGAGTCAGAGGGCAGGTCCTGTGGCATCTGCCAGGGCTGTGTTTTGGACCAGTTGATGAATGATCAGCTAAGCTGGAGGAGTGGACTGCTGCTTAGTTTTGATTTGAAGCTCGCCAACATGACCTTGCTCTTTCTCTCAGAAGTAGGTCCAAGCAGAACACTTTTGTGGGCATGGAGGGGAGTGGAGAACAGGCACTTTATCAGCACACTGTGAGATAAACAAGCACAGATGAGAATCTGGACCAGCTCACCTGGGCATTCTCTCTTCGAGTTAGAAAGAGAGTCCAATAGCAGGAAGCATCTTGTGTTGACTGCAGTCAACACAACTGTTGCCGGTTGTGCCCTGTCTGATGCAAACCCATGATCTTGGGATCTCTCTTCACTTTCAGCCTGGAGGCTCTCTCTTTCTCCTGTGTTGGATCTGTTACTTCCTGTGTCCTGTGTTTTCTTCTTTCTTTCTTTTTTTCTAAATATCATTGCCCGTATCTCCTTGAGGAAGGACGCCTGTGAGGTAAATTTTTTGGAAATTGTGCAGGAATGAAAATATCTTTATTATATCCTTGCTTTAATTGGCATTTCTATACCTGTTTTATTGCCTTTATTGTTTTATTGCTTTCATTGTTGGTCTAGAGAAGTCTAGAGTCTTTCTGATTCCTTATCCTTTGTACTGGACTGTTTGTTTTTCCTCTTTGAAAGCTTGTGGGATCTTTCTTTGTTCTTGGTCTTCTGGAATTCACGATCATGTTGCTTGGTGTGGGTCTGTTTTAACCCACTGTGCCTGGGTCTCGACGGGCTCTTTTGATCAGACAACTATGTCTTTCAGTTCTGAAAAATTTATGTGAATTAATTCTTTGATGCTTTTCCTCTCTCCTTTTATTTTTTCCTTTTTCCTCTTTCTGGAATTCTATTGTTTGGCTGTCAGAACGTCTGGACTAGTTCTGTAATATTCTTGTCTTATTTTCTATATCTGTTTGTTTTCTTTTTTTTGCTTTACTTACTCAGAGATTATCGCAACTTTATTTCCCACTCCTGTTACTGAGACCTCTTTTTTAAGTTGTTAGTTGAATATTTCATGCATATATATGGTATTCTGTTCTTATTTCATAGATGCAATCTATTTCCTTATTGCTCTAAGGATATTAATGATAGAGACTAAAACAGACAAACAGAAAATAACAATTTAGAGGAAATAGATTATCCAGGGAGGAAAGAAACGTTCAAAATGCTGTTATAATTCAAGTCTTTCCCCGGATATCCGGTGATCCTTGACTGTCTGCTCATAAGTGTGAGAATCTAAAAGAATGAGTTGAACTCTGAGCTCGCCCAGTAGAGCTTGTGGACTTTGAGCTTTACTGGAGTGTCATCTGGATGGGCTCTTTCTTATAGGGCCCCCAGGTCAGTGTCTCCAGGTTTTTCTTGTGGAGCTGGTCAGAGTCCTCAGGGAAGAGTCCTCTGACTTCCTGCCCGGATGGTGAAGGTCTGTGGAGCTAAGAGCTGGGTCTCTGCATTCAGTATTCAGTGTGCATATGGTCACTGGATTCCCTCTGTTTTAGGTTGTCCTAAAACAGCTGGTTGCTGGACAGCTGGTTGTCCAGCAACTCTCTGTTTTACCCCTTTTCAGAAATGAAACCTTCAGTCTTTGGCAGGGATGGAAGAGGAGTAATTGTCCAGCCTCATGAAGTAGAGGAGAGGATATAGGGATCCAACTGCTTCTCAACAGCTTTCTCCCAGTTCTTCTTATGAAGCCTGGCTGCCTGTCTCTGAGTCTTTTGTGGAATATGTGGTGTAATAGAGGTTGGATTTCCACTTTCCCGTGTGATTTTGGGATTTGGCTTTCTAGGACCTGCTAAGTCAATTTCTACTTGTCCATATGTTTTTTCATCTTCAAAATTCTATTGCTGTTGTCTCTGATGCTTTTTTTTTTTTTTTACTTCTTGGTCCTTGTGGGTTATGATAAACAAAAATCTCTTAACTGTATTTTTAGTGTGATTTTGGTGGGGACCAAAATTAGATGGGATTATTTTTGAATCTTCCTTCTTAACCCAGATGTATGTATTCCTTTTGCATAAGCTCATTTGTTTTGCTGGATGGAAAGAAATTAGTATTTTTTCAGCTTTATTGAGATATAATTGACATATAAACAAGTCAGCATTTAGATTAAGGTGGACGTGCCTTAACTTTGGAACTTGGTTGCAGAGTTGTGACTTTTGGTATAAATTAAATTTGTTAATATTGATAACAAATTTAGGTTTGTTTTGATATATAATTAGCAGTGTTGTCTGCCCTAAAGTAAGACTCTGACTAGGTGAAAGAAATTGGATTATTATTGCTTACAACATATTTTAGCAACAGTTTCCTCTCATTTCCTTTAAACTCTTAGTGTCTTGCAGCTGAGTTGTTTTTTTTATTTTGTCATAATTTACTTATTCTTATCCTTACTGCAAATTTGTGAAATATTTGAAAGTACTGTATAGCTTTTGAACCTCTAACTTCTGAGAGATTCTTTTTTTTTTTTTAAATAAATTTATTTATTTATTTTTGGCTGCGTTGGGTCTTCGTTGCTGCTCACCGGCTTTCTCTAGTTGCGGTGAGTGGGGCTACTTTTTGTTGCAATGCGTGGGCTTCTCATTGTGGTGGCTTCTCTTGTTGCGGAGCATGGGTTCTAGGTGCACAGGCTTTAGTACTTGTGGCATGTGGGCTCAGTAGCTGTGGCTTGCGGGCTCTAGAGCGCAGGCTCAGTAGTTGTGGCACTTGGGGCTTAGTTGCTCCGCGGCATGTGGGATCTTCCTGGACCAGGGCTGGAACCCGTGTCCCCTGCATTGGCAGGCGGATTCTTAAACACTGCACCACCAGGGAAGCCCCTGAGAGATTCTTGTGGCTTTGGAAAAAAAACAGTAGCTGTTTCTTGTGCACATTACAGAGAGAACTGGTTTTTAGAGAAAAACATCTGAATCTCAAAGTCATAGTAATTTCGAGCTAGAAGAGAACTTAAATCTGATTTCTGTTTACTCCCAACCTTAGGGCTGGGCAAAGTGAGGTGGAAGAGTTAAGAGTGTTGCCGAATATAATCTGCAAAACAAAAAACAAAAAACGAAAAACCGAATCACTATGATGTACACCTAAATCTAATGCAGTATTGTAAATCAACTATACTTCAGTTAAAAACAAAACATTGCGGGAACTCACTCTACTGGTTGGTGACACAGTCAGGGCTCCCCTGGTTGGTGGTGCCCTTGCTATCAGTTGTGACAAAAGAAAACTGTATATACAGCCAGCAGGGGGAGTTCTCTTTCTCTTTTAAGCTTTCCTAAGAACTGTGTTAAATTTACATTCTCTGTATTGTCACAGCTTGAATCCTGGTTCTGCCACTTCCTCAAGGTGCAGTCTCATGTAAGTTCTTTGACATCCCTGTGCTTCATTTTTCTCATCAGTTAAAAAAGGGACATGGGGGCTTCCCTGGTGGCGCAGTGGTTGAGAGTCCGCCTGCTGATGCAGGGGACACGGGTTCGTGCCCTGGTCCGGGAAGATCCCATATGCTGCGGAGCAGCTGGGCCCGTGAGCCTTGGCCGCTGAGCCTGTGCGTCCGGAGCCTGTGCTCCGCAACAGGAGAGGCCACAGCGGTGAGAGGCCCGCGTACCGCAAAAAAAAAAAAAAAGGGACATGATGATAATACCCATTTCATAGGGTGGTTATGAGAACTGAGTGAAATTATATAAAATGCTTATAGAACAGTGTCTGGCCATATTACTTACTATTATTGCCATTATTTCTACTGCGGGGAGGTTTAGAGGCTGCCCTTTCTACCAGCATTTGGATACTTGCCTTTTGAAGGCAGTTGAGAAGGTTGGAGTTTGGGTTCCTCACATTTAAAAAAATTGATGGGATGGGATTGTTTGAGGAGGAGATATTAGATGATCATAATTAGGGATTTTAGACTTCTTTAGCTCTTTGGGAAAGGATGGCTTACTCTTGTCCAATAACATGCAAGGAGATTGCTCCTCTTTTATGTGATTCAGTTGAAAAGATGATAAGTAAACACATTATATCTGAAAGTAGGCAACTGCCTGTGTGTACAAGGACAGTAGGGTCCAAGGTGAGACTCATCCAAATCCTCCTTGAAGCACTTCAAAAAAGAACTAGAACAAGAAGAATGACAGGAATGTGCTACGTAGCTAAGGGTAGGTGGGCTGGGGAAATATTCCAGGCAGAGATAATGGCGCAGAGGCTGCGAGGACATCTGGTACTTAGGATACTTTTAGTAATCTAGTATTTCTGGATATAAAATTAGAGCTAGAGGGAACCTCAGAATGCATCTGGTGTAACTGCCTCTTGAACATAGAACACTAGTGTCTGTGAACTGCCTTCTCAACTAGATTGAAAGCTGTTTGAGGATATGGCTATTTGAAAATAACTACTTGATAAGTGAACATTTAGTACATAATACTAACCAATAATGAGAGTGCAGCCTTATCTCTACGTGAGGATGAAGTGAGTAGGGAAAATGAGATGATATCACTCTCGTTAGAAAGAAAGTTTGAAAATGTATATACCAGGCAGCAGGAAAATAGCAAAGACAGATAATTCAGCTGTGTTGTCTTTATAGAATATGTCCTTAACAGCATTGTAAAATTTTATCTACTCAGTTCTAAATATGGATCTGACCTATCTCCCTCCCCAGACTGCAGGACCTTTTTTTTCCTACCTGCTTCTTGGCATTTCTGTCATGATTTTACTTTCAAGGTCATTGAACAATAATGTAATCTTTTTTTCTGGGGAGGGCATGAACAAGTAGATGTTTATAATGGACTCTGTATAGAAATATATTTTAATATCTTATGTTGGAAGAGAATTGTTTCTAATGAATGCTCATCGTTGCCCATGCCTAGTCTTTTAGATGGAGCTCCTTTTCGGTCTCATCCAGTATTGCCTTCTCAACACCATTTGCAAAAAGGAATGTTCCAGGACGTGGTTACTAAGGCAACATCAAAGTTTGCTCTTTGGCCTGCAATCTCTTCCATAAGGTTTCTGCTGTGTATGAAAGTTGCTGTAGCTGGGTGTCTTGGTTTTTTTGTGTGTCTAGTTCCTCCAGCTAAAGGTGGAGATCTTCTCCTCACATCTTACTGCCACTACCCAGGATTGCCAGCAGAGGGCAGGCTTGCTCCTTTCCCTGATCTGGGACCTGCACTGCCTTCTTCCGGCCCAGTCTGTCGCCTCTGATATCCAGCAGTTTTCTGATTTGTCAGATCACACAGTTTCTAGAATCAGTTATAATATAATTAAAAACTAGTGGAAAAGGGACACAAACGTCATTCTTGTTTTCTCCATACATCTTGATTCTTTGGGGCAGATGTCTTTTAGCCCACGTTGGTGGCCCTCTCTGAGCTTTTTCTGCCCATATTCTCCCAGGATGATGCACGGAAGGTATAAGGGACTCAACCCTCAACGCTTGTAATGTGAGGAGGTTGTGGTCTTCATGTTGTTGTGGCCTCTCCCGTTGTGGAGCACAGACTCCGGACACGCAGGCTCAGCGGTCATGGCTCACGGGCCCAGCCGCTCCGCGGCATGTGGGATCTTCCCGGACCGGAGCACGAACCCATGTCCCCTGTATCGGCAGGCGGACGCTCAACCACTGCGCCACCAGGGAAGCCCTGGAGGAGGATTCTTAATAGGTCGTTAAGGAGGCTTCTCAAGTTTAATTCCCACATCGGGGTCCACAATGTTGCAGCGTTCCTACAAAAAGACACAGATTTACATGGAGCTAAAGTCTATACACATCCATATTAATAGATTTTTTGTTGTTATTCATGGAAAGATGTGATAATAATAATTCTCCTTTTTAGAGGAGGAACTAAATTTGCAAACAGTATTGGACTGTGAGTTCAGGAGTCCTGGATTCTGTTTTTGATGTTTCTGGATTTTCTGCAAATCATCTTGCTAGCCTTTGTTCACCAGTTTGTAAAAACAGTATTCTTCTTGGGGACTTACTGGTGACTTTTCTTCAGGGTGTCTCATTGAAGAAAATGCATTTTCTCTTTCAAGTTTTAGCCGTTGTATTTGAGAGTGGGGAGGATTCACCCCACATCAGAAAAACATGACAAATTTCCCAGGGAAATGACCATCTCTCTCTGCCCTCCCAGCCTGACCATTAAAAAAAAATTTAGTTGCAATCAATTCATCCCTTTATATGAGTGAAAGTGAAAGTTGAACAATGAGTAGAAGGCGTCCTCATTATAGTCGTTGCTAATAATTAACCCACCTGTGGGAAGACCAGTGGCATGTGAAATTCGCTCCACTTGTGTTGACCCGTCGCCTTCAGCATCCAGTGGTATCCATGTCCTTGCCACGGATGGCTGGGACCAGGCTCTCTTAAACTTTCCCATTAAGTTAATGCTCTTTGCACTTGAATTTCAGTCTGTGTTTTACTTGAAACCATATGCAGAGGGGTGTCAGTGCTGTGACTATAGTTAGGGAATGTGAGCCTTAGAATGAGTAAATGACCTGAGTTTTCCCAGTAAATCAACCTAATTCTCCTCTCAATTCATAGAATCATGAAATTTGAGCTCCTTGGGGATCATCTAGTCCAACACACTCATTTTACAGATGAGGAAATTGGAGGCTCAGAAGCGCTAATAAGATGGTTGTAACTACCTCACATCCATTAGGATGGCTGCTATTAAAAAAAAAAAACAAACCCAGAAAATAAGTGTTGGCAAGAATGTGTGAAAAATTGAAACCTGTGTACACTTTTGGAGGGAAAGTAAAATGGTGCTGCTGCTATGGAAAATGGTATGACTGTTCCCCCCCAAATTAAAAATAGAATTACCATGAGATCCAGCGTTCTTCTGGGTATACAGTCGTCTCTAGGTGTCTGCAGCATGTGGTTCCAGGACCAGCTGTGGATACCAAAATCCACGGATGCTCAAGTTGCTCTGTATCTACAGCTCCACATCTGTGGAATCAATCAACTGCAGATCGTGTAGAACTGTAGTATTCATTGAAAAAATCTGTGTATAAGTGGACCAGCACAGTTCAAACCCATGTTGTTCAAGGGTCAACTGTATACCCCAAAGAATTGAAAATAGGGTCTGGAAAAGGTATCTGTACATCCACGTTTATACCAACATTATTCGCAATAGCGAAAAGGTGGAAGCACCCCAAGTGTCTATTGATGGATGAATGGATAAACAAAATGTGGTTTATACATATGGTGGAATCTTTTTAAAAAAATTTATTTATTTTTGGCTGGAGTATAGTTGCTTTACACTGCTGTGTCAGTTTCTCCTGTACAGCAAAGTGAATCAGCCATACGTATACATATATCCCCTCTTTTTTGGATTTCCTTCCCATTTAGGTCACCATAGAGCACCGAGTAGAGTTCCCTCTGCTGTACGGTAGGTTCTCATTAGTTATCTGTTTTATACATAGTAGTGTATATATGTCAATCCCAATCTCCCAATTCATCCATACGTTTGAGAGTGGTATCCATACATTTGTTCTCTACGTCTGTGTCTCTGTTTCTGCTTTGCAAATAAGTACATCTATACCATTTTTCTAGATTCCACATATATGCGTTAATGCACTTTTTTTCTCTTTCTGACTTACTTCACTCTGTATGACAGTCTCTAGGTCCATCTATGTCTCTGCAGGTGATACAATTTCATTCCTTTTTATGGCTG
Source organism: Monodon monoceros (assembly GCF_005190385.1). NCBI lineage: Eukaryota > Metazoa > Chordata > Mammalia > Artiodactyla > Monodontidae > Monodon > Monodon monoceros. The sequence continues at coordinate 49,316,882 of NW_021703783.1, forward strand.
AGAAATATTCCTTTGTATATATGTACCACGTCTTCTTCATCCATTCCATTCCATGTTGATGGACATTTAGTTTGCTTCCATGTCCTGGCTATTGTAAATAGTGCTGCAGTGAACATTGGTGCGCATGTATCTTTTTGAATTATGGTTTTCTCAGGGTATATGCCCAGGAGTGGGATTGCTGGGTCATATGGTAGTTCTAGTTTTAGATTTTTAAGGAACCTTCATATTGTTCTCCATAGTGGCTGTATCAATTTACATTCCCACCAATAGTGTAAGAGGGTTCCCATTTCTCCACACCCTCTCCAGCATCTATTGTTTGTAGATTTTTTGATGATGGCCATTCTGACTGGTGTGAGGTGATACCTCACTGTAGCTTTCTTTTTTTGATTGTTCACATTTATCGTATTTGGCCTCACCCATTTCTCAACATTTAGGACTAGTGTTTTGTTTTTTTTAAATTAATTTTTATTAGAGTATGGTTGCCTCATTGTAGTTTGGATTTGCATTTCTCTAATAATTAGTGATGTTGAGCATTTTTTCATGTGTTTGTTGGCAGTTGTATATCTTCTTTGGAGAAATGTCTATTTAGGTCTTCTGCCCATTTTTGGATTGGGTTGTTTGTTCTTTTGATATTGAGCTGCATGAGCTGCTTGTATATTTTGGAGATTAATCCCTTGTCAGTTGCTTCGTTTGCAAATATTTTCTCCCATTCTCAGGGTTGTCTTTTCGTCTTGTTTATGGGTTCCTTTGCTGTGCAAAAGCTTTTAAGTTTCATTAGGCCCTATTTGTTTATTTTTATTTCCATTTCTCTAGGAGGTGGGTCAAAAAAAGATCTTGCTGCGATTTATGTCAAAGGGTGTTCTGCCTATGTTTTCCTCTAAGAGTATTATACTGTCTGGCCTTACATTTAGGTCTTTAATCCATTTTGAGTTTATTTTTGTGTGTGGTGTTAAGGAGTATTCTAATTTCAATCTGTTACATGTAACCATCCAGTTTTCCCAACACCACTTATTGAAGAGACTGTCTTTTCTCCATTGTATATTCTTGACATAGGGTAGAATCTTATTCCTGCTTGAAAAGGAAGGAAATTCTGACATGCTACAACATGGATGAACCTTGAGGACAGTATGCTAAGTGAAATAATCCAGTCACAAAAAGACAGATAGGTACCCCTTATATGAGGCACCTAGAATCGTGAAATTCATAGAGACAGAAAGTAGAATGGTGGTTGCCAGGGGCTTGGAGGAGGGAGGATGGGGAATTGTTTAATGGATTACAGAGTTTCAGTTTGGGAAGATGAAGAGTTCTGGAGATTGGTTGCACAACAGTTCAACGCTACTGGACTACACGCTAAAAATGGTTAAGATGGTAAGTTTTATGATACGTGTATTTTACCACCCGCCCCCCCCGCCCCTCACCAAAAGAGCTTATGTCCACATGGACAGTTGGTGTTTCATTTACTCTCAACTATTCTGTGCTTGTCCTAATATGCCATTAATGATATTCTTTCCACAAAATTAATCATGCATCAGACGCTAAAGCATCCTTCCCCCAACCGGTTTGTCACTGCCCAGAAAAATAATTTTCACTGTTGATGTGTGGATGCTGTTCGACTCTCCATCCTCCTCTCTTCAAATCACACCTTCCCACTCTGTGCTCCAGGCAGGATGCATTACAGGTGGTACTTAAAGTTCACCGCATTCTCTCTTGCCACATGCTCTTTGCTTTGGTACTCTTTTCTCTGCTGTATGGTAACCTCTACTTTTAGGATTCAGCTGAGGCATCATTCCCTCTGGAAAGTACTTTTGACCCCAGAGTCTGAATCTGGTGCTTCCTCTGGTCAGGCTTGTCCTGGCCACGTGGAATTGTCCTGCTCTGTTTCCCGGTCTGCATCTCACGCTGGACTGTGCCTTACTTACTCGATGTTCCCAGTGTCTAGCACACCGCTTGCACAGGGTAGGGGCTCAGAAACCTTTGCCGGAAGATGAACTGTGTCTTGGAAGATACTGCTGTAAGAGAGACGTATTCAAAACTGCCCAACACCAATCACTGATCTGCAACTCTCCGGCTTTTTTTTAAAGTTCATTTTGAATCATTGTGGTAAAATACATGCAACATAAACTTTGCCATCTTAACCATGTTTAAGAGCATAGTTCATTGGTATTAAGTAGAGTCATATTGCTGTGCAACCGTCACCACCATCCATCTCCAGAAGTCTTCATCTTGCAAAACGGTAACTCTGCACCCCTTAAACAATGACTCCCCATTCCTCTCTCTCCTCAGTCCCTGGCAACCACCATTGGGTATGTGTCCTTTTGTGACGTGCTTATTTCATTCAGCATAATGTCCTCAGGGTTCATCTATGTAGTAGTAGCATGTGTCAGAATTGCCTTCATTTTTAAGGCTGAATAATATGCCACCATATGTATGTACCACATTTATGCATTCATCCATTGATGGACCCTTGGGTTGCTTCCACCCCTTGGCTATTGTGAATAATGCTGCTGTGAACATGGGGTAGCTCTGACTTCTTAAGCATGACAGGTCTGTCTTTGTGCCATCCATACAGCACCACATAAAAAACACACCTTTTAGACCCTGAATTCTTACATCCTCCATCCTGAACCATTTTTCTCCATCCATCTGCTTTCTGTCCTCTTCCAGTCTCCCCAGCGTTGACCTTGTGACTTGTTTTCTTCACTTAGAACTGCGTCTGTGGTTTCTGTCTGGGTTCATACACAACCCCTTGTCTGTGGTTTCAGATCAGTCATGTTACAGGTCTAGTCGGAAGACTTGCTTCTCTACCTCGTGGAGTTTGGGATCTCCTGACAGAATGTCTCCCCCTCCTCCTACCCCTCTACTTTCTCCACCCCACCAGGCTTTTCTCTTCCGCTTTGCCACCTATTCCCATTGGAGAAGGGAGGCTCCACTGGCAGCAGCCCTCCCATGCTCTGTTCGGTGTGAAGCCCCCCTTCCTTACCCTTGGCCCCTACTGCTCCCCCTTCCCCCATTTCCCATGATTGCAAGGCCTTGGAGAAATGAAAAGTGACCTCTTGAACTAAAGACAATTGCAAAATATAGCCACCACTCCCAACAGCCCTTGTTAGTAGATTGGGTGGGAGAGTGCCTAGTTTCACATCTGTCCTGACTGGGGCCATCCTACTTCTCCCCTGTCACGTGCTGTCTGTCCCTGCAGCACTGTCTTTTTGTTTTTTTTTAAATTTTTGTTGGAGTATAGTTGATTTGCAATGTTGTGTTAGTTTCAGGTGTACAGCAAAGTGAATTTGTTATACATATACATATAGCCACTCTTTTTTAGATTCTTTTCCCATAAGGGCCATTACACAGTGTTGAGTAGAGTTCCTTGTGCTATATAGCAGGTTCTTATTAGTTATCTATTTTATATATAGTAATGTGGATGGACCTAGAGATTGTCATACTGAGTGAAGTAAGTCAGACACAGAAAGACAAATATCATATGATATCGCTTATATATGGAATCTAAAAAAAGGGTTCAAATGAACTTGTTTACAAAACAGAAGTAGAGTCATGGATGTCAAAAACGAACTTATGGTTACCAGGGGATAAGGGGGGGAGGGATAAATTGGGGAGATTGGGACTGACATATAAGCACTGTCTTTTCACTCTAAACCTGGACACTTAGGTTGCTCCCATTGGAGTGAATGTATTTTTTGCGAATTAGTGTTTCTGTTTTATTCAGATATATACTCAGGAGTGGAATTGCTGAGTAATGTGGTAGTTCTATTTTTAGTTTTTTGAGAATCCTCCACAGTGGCTGCACCAGCTTACATTACCACCAACAGTGTACGAGGGCTCCCTTTGCTCCAAATCTTTGCCAACATTTGTTATTTGTGTTCTTTTTGATGATAGCCATTCTGACCAGTTGTACACCAGATTTTGTAATGCAACTGTTGGACATACAGCAAGGAAGCATCTGAAGCGTTGACTCACTGCATCAAATCTTTAACATCAGTGAGTGGTTAATGAGATTTTTCTGCTATCTGTGATATTGTGCAAGAGTTTTTCAAACACTTTTTTTTTTTAAATTAAAAAAAATTTTTTTGTGTGTGTGTGGTACGCGGGCCTCTCACTGTTGTGGCCTCTCCTGTTGCGGAGCACGGGCTCCAGACACACAGGCTCAGCGGCCATGGCTCATGGGCCCAGCCGCTCCGCGTCATGTGGGATCCTCCCGGACCGGGGCACGAACCCGTGTCCCCTGCATTGGCAGGCAGACTCTCAACCACTGCGCCACCAGGGAAGCCCCATGACTCTTTTTGAATTATGGTTTTCTCAGGGTATATGCCCAGTAGTGGGATTGCTGTGTCATATGGTAGTTCTATTTTTAGTCTTTTAAGGACCCTCCATACTGTTCTCCATAGTGACTGTATCAATTTACATTCCCACCAACAGTGTAAGAGGGTTCCCTTTTCTCCACACCCTCTCCAGCATTTATTGTTTGTACATTTTTTGTTGATGGCCATTCTGACTGGTGTGAGATGATGTCGCATTGTAGTTTTGATTTTGCATAGTATTTCAAATGAACCTTTCACACTGTCCTATCACTACACACTTTGTCTGTCCCTCAGTAAACTGTAAGCTTCTTGAGGGTAGAGAACATACTGAATTCATAATTTTATTCCCCACAGGCCATAGCACAATGCCTTTCCCACAGCAGTTGAGGAATAAATGTTTATTTCACTAATGAATGAATGAATAAACGAAGTAGGAAGATGTCTTGTATGGGCAACATAAACCTACCTCAAGTGGTGCTGAATCAGTTTCAGTTATTCTGAAGCAAGAAAATACTTCCTAGAAAATAGAAAATCTTGGGTTAGCTATGCATCTGAAGTTACATGGACCTGGATGCAGGGTTTTACGTGTATTTCCACTATGGTACTGTGAAATGGGACTTCACTCCAGCTAGGAGTTAAATCTTTATATTAGGTAAGTTTTGAATTTGAAACTTTCTGGCCTGTAAATAAAACCGGTTATTCTTAAAATACTTCGTCCAAAATATTTGAGTGTGCTTGAGTGGTTTTGGTTTTGAAAATATCTCATTAAAATGAATGGTCCTGAGAAAGCATAAGCAGGGACTATTAGGAGGTAGAAGACGGTGCTGAGTGTGATTCGGTGTTGGAATGTCAAAGCTTCTCTGTTCCACGCTGGACAGCATCCTTTCTCTGTGATAAGCAAAATACAAAAGCTACACCTGATTGTCTTCAAGGATGCCTGTATTTAAGTAGAGAAATAGGTTTTTATGACTAAGAAGGGAAACCATACAAAAAGAAAACAAAATGTCCCATGTACGTCATGTGATGTGTCAGATAATTTTAAGGTTTTTCCTTTCCCCTTGGTTTCTTCCTGCTGTCCCGCTTCTGTCTCTTTCATGAGGGAAAGTGGTTATGATGCTCGTCTCCATGAGCTCATAGTTTTGTGGGCTCCGTCCTGGATAATGAGTTGAAGGAACTGCTTATTAAGGCCCTACTCTTAAGTAGTTCTGAGGAGAGTGTTAGCTTCTTATGTGACTGATCACAGTTTACCATCCATTTAGGAGATATTACTTTTCCTATTTAGGAGTTGCTCACAGACCTTCAGAAATTGTGGGGAGAGCAGAGAGGAGAAGAGTGACTTTTATGCCACCAGACCACCACCCTTTTCATTAGCACAAGTGCCAAGACGTACCATCTCCTGCCCGATGGGAAACAGTGCTGGGCCTGATGTTCGGTACAATCTCTTCTGATCCTTTGAGACTTGTGGGTTGGAGAACAGCTGCCAGGGGCCTCTGAAGCCGTGAGGATGAGTTCCAGGCTCACCTCCTCAGAGCAGACCAGCTCCCTGTGTTTTTTCTCTCTTTGCTGCAGAGAGAGCTTTTTCCGGAGCTTTTTCTCTCGGTAACTGTCACCATTGGCTCTGTTCAGTCCCTGAAGATAAACACATAGGCCCTTTGTATTTTAAGATTTTACTGTTAGGGCTTCCCTGGTGGCGCAGTGGTTGAGAGTCCGCCTGCCGATGCAGGGGACACCGGTTCGTGCCCCGGTCCGGGAAGATCTCACATGCCGTGGAGCGGCTAGTGAGCCATGGCTGCTGAGCCTGCGCGTCCGGAGCCTGTGCTCCGCAACGGGAGAGGCCACAACAGTAAGAGGCCCGTGTACCGCAAAAAAAAAAGAAAAAAAAAAAACCAACGATTTTACTGTTAAATGAAAGTAACATCATTGGGAAACCATAGGAATCCCAGACCTGATTCCTTTCTGGAAGCCCCGTGGGACATAGCTTTTATTTATGCTGGACTTGCTTTTTCTTTTGGCTTGTCCCCTTTCTCCATTAAAGGAGTAGTTTGGTCTCAAGGAAGCCTCACTGCCAGCAGATAAGCCTGAAGATGCAGGGGTAGCTGAATGACCCCTACTTCCTTGTTTTGGCCTGGGAGCTTAGATCTCTGGGGATGTACCATGGGTATTGGACTCTCTGAGACATTCAGAGTATTTCCTCAAAGCACTCATTTTCTTTAGCAAGCCAGTAACAGATTCTCATCCGATGTGAAGTTTTCCTTTTCCCAGACTCAGCTTAAATCATAACTGCTCTGGACCATGCCAAGGTACGATTTGCCCAAATGTGAATTCATTGGTATTATTTGATTAGTAAAAATCACTCAGTGAAGAGTGATGGTAAGTTGGCTTTGGCTGGAAATCTCACCAGCTGAGATCCTCAAGCAGAGCTCATGCTGGCATTGTTTCCTCTGCAGGTTGACTTCAGATGACTTCTTTTGCTTTTGGAAAACAATAGTCCAGACACGAATAAGAAACTATGAGTCATACAATAAATATAATGCTAGGCTTGTGCCATGGCTGTTTTTAGAGCATTGTATTTTAGTGCTAAATTATCTGTTTGCTACGAAAGTTGGCAGTCTTGGCTTTCCTCTCCAATGTAAACAAAATAATATTATTTAATTCCTTCATTATGTATTGCTTTAATAGTAGAAACTTAAATTTTTTTGTGTGAGTTTCAACTTCTATGTAGTTTAGCATGGGAAGTTTTCAAGAAAGCATTTTTTTTTTAAGTCAGTTTTTCCTTGTAATAAATCTGAGTGAAAGAGAATTTTTATCTTGAAAGTAAACAAGCCCCTGTCACTAATAGTAAGAAAAATGCTGTAACTGAAGAATTTCAGAGACAGGCCTTTTTGTCAGCCATGACACATCTGGGTGGGTTGGCAATCTAGGGTCTAGCTTCAGCTTTGGCAGCCCAGAAATTTGATTTCTTCAGCTCACTGAGAGTTGAGCAAACTCAGGGATATTGACCACTGTTAACTGGTCAGCGTGTCCTCTCCTCAGCGGCAGTGTCTATGGGAAGCCAAATGACAATCAAAAGTTTGCTTGGTGAGCAGGGAGTCCGAGCCAAAGGGGGTAGGATGGTCTGAGTGGTGGATGTCAGCCAGGCCTGTACGTCCTCCTTTCTACCCCAGAGGCAGTGTTGTAAAGCAGAGCCCATTGCTCCTCCTCTTGGCCGGCGAGGCTGTCTTTCCTGCTGGCCCACTGCTAAAACTGAGCATGAACAGCCTTTTTTGTTAAAAGAGAACATGAACCCTCTATGGTTTGAGAAGATGAGAGCTCTGGAAGACGATACTGTGCATGCACTTACCACCTTGGTCTGGATTTTCCCTCTCCTTCCAGTTTTCTTCCTTTAACTATGGGTGTTCATCACCATCTTCACCCAGGGGTCTGTGTTGCCCTCTAAACAACTGTCCAAAGCCAAACATCAGATATCTTTCAATTATCGTTCTCAGGCCAGAGCAGTCAAGGGACATCTTATTAAAATTAAGAGAAAGCTGAAGGAGAACAAACATGTACTGAAACTATAAGCATCGGGCTGAATAAGTGTAGATTTCTGTATCTGAGATTGGTGTGAAATGTTGGGAAATCTAAGCCAAACAGTTCATCACAACCAGGCTCAATAATGATTTTATCTTCTAAGGTGATGAGGCAGACTACTGCCTGTTTCAAGGCATCTTTATCTCAGTCAGGGCATGACTGAATAGCTTCTATATCCCTATCAGCTGGCTTTACTTCTGCAGATGACAAATGTCACTTTAACAGATTTTTATATGTGAAATGTATATTTCATGCTTAGTGTTATATCATTTCTGACATTGTCCTCAAATTCTGAGGGCAATTCACAAAGTCCAGAATGTGCTGATTACAAAATAAGTGTGCCAGAGTCACGTGAAGGACTTCTTTTTTAGTTCTTTCAGAATATCATAAGAAATGCATTTTTTAAAAAGTTAATACTTTCAATCAATAGCAGCCATTGTTTTTTTAAAATTTATTTATTTATTTATATGTAAGTATAGTTGATTTACAATGTTGCATTAGTTTCTGGTGTACAACAAAGTAATTCAGTTATATATACATACATATAAAATATTCTTTTTCATATTCTTTTCTATTATGGTTTATTACAGGATATTGATTATAGTTCCCTGTGCTATACAGTAGGACCTTATTGTTTATCTGTTTTATATATAATAGTTTGTATCTGCTAATCCCAAACTCCTAATTTATCCCTCCCCCACCTCCTTTTCCATTTGGTAACCATAAGTTTGTTTTCTTCCTTTTCCCTCTGGTAACCATAAGTTTGTTTTCTATGTCTGTGAGTCTGTTTCTGTTTCATAAATAAGTTCATAAGTTCATTTGTGTCATGTTTTAGATTCCACATATGAATGGTATCATGTGATATTTGTCTTTCTGACTTATTTCACTTAGTATGATAGTCTGTAGGTCCATCCATGTTGCTGCAAATGGCAAAAATTTCATTCTTTTTTATGGATGAATAGTATTCCATTGTATATATGTCACATCTTCTTTATCCATTCATCTGTCGATTAGCAGTCATTGTTTTTGATGCTCAAAGTGTTCCATCTTTGGCCAATAGTATCCTATTTGTGTGGCTCTCATGTCTTTTCTTTTTTTGGTACGCGGGCCTCTCACTGTTATGGCCTCTCCCGTTGCGGAGCACAGGCTCCGGACGCGCAGGCTCAGCGGCCATGGCTCACGGGCCCAGCTGCTCCACGGCATGTGGGATCTTCCCGGACCGGGGCACGAACCCGTGTCCCCTGCATCGGCAGGTGGACTCTCAACCACTGAGCCACCAGGGAAGCCCCTCTCATGTCTTTTTGACATGACCCCATTAGTCTTGGAGCATGTCCTTCCTTCCTGAATTCATCAATATATTTCAGGCTCATCTTGTACTTTTTCTGGCCCAGAACTGGAATCAGTTGCACCTCAAAGGAGCCCTGGTTCCTTTTAGTGGGGAACGGTTTTTAGAGACCACATCCTGAGTGCTGGGTGTGTTCACTGCTGCTGGGTTGTCCTTAGTTCTAAACCTATTCAGTGGCTTTATATGTATTTTTGAAAAGAAAAAAGATGAGTTCATACTATTATTTCCATTTAAAATATACTCTTGCAGGATTAAAAAAAACTTAATTTCTTTGGTTGCACACCTGTATTTTCTGTTACACTGAAAACATCTTGGTTTCTTTTGACCTTAACATATTTATTTTTTCATTAAGAAAACATGTAGACTTTAATATTCGAGTAAGAAATTCACAGAAAATATCATATAACTGCTTAGTTAACATACCAAAAAAAGTTCAACTGCACTACTAATAAAAAATGCCAATAAAAACAACAAAATGACAGTTCTCTTTATCAAAGCAGCAAGTGTTTAAATGATAATACTGAGAGCTGTTGAAGATGGAGGATGAAAATGTGTCAATCAGAGACTAAACTGGTACAATCCTTTAAGATTTAATTTAGCAATATATGTCATATAGATGATTATGCCTTTAGATCCAATAACCCCACTGTGGAAATTCATTTTAGGTGTTCAAAAATCTAGTAAAGCTTAGTCAACAAAGATATCCATCACAACATTACTTAGTGGAACATTTAAAATCACCCCAAATTAGCAGACTGATTATGATGTTAACATAATTATTTATTTAGGTTATCCTATAGTGTACGTAAGAATTAAGAAATAACACCAATATTATTAATAACAGTAATGCTACTGAATGACATTTAAGATTTCTTTGCAGCTCTTCTTGCCCTTGGAGTCTATACCACCATTGATATACAGGCATAACACTACACTCTAAAACAACTTACTCATCTTTTCTGTGTTCATATGCCATCAACAGGATTTCTAGTTAGGCTCATTTGTTTCCATTCATTTTCAAATTTTAGGGTTTTCTTTTTGCTTGATTTATTAATATTAGTAATATAAGATGTTATTCCAGAGTCAAAACTACATAAGGCACATCTAGAGAAATCTGTTTTCTATTCCTCTCTCTTCTACATTGTTCCCTTCCACATAAATACTTTTTAGTTGTTTTTAATCCATCTGGTGTGCCTTCTCTAAATATTAGCATATACAAATATCTTTGTATTTCCCTCCATATGCTTTCCTTTCTTATGACTTATTCATCTTTATGATTAATATCCACTGGTGAATGTCGTAATGTCGTAGTTTAAGAATGATTTTAAAAAAAAGTAATTATCACTAACCATTCTGCCTACTGAAGTCTCTGGCTGGAGAGACGGGGGAAGCACTTAAAAAAAACAACCCTGCTTTTAATGGAACACTTTTATCTTGAAGTCTACTCTTCCAAAAGAAACAACCATTATTATAATAACTATTATATTATAGATTTAATTAATGTACAAAGTGTATATTAATAGTAATATAATAATTTTAACGTGCTTCCTATGCCTCTCTAAGATGCCAAGAAAAAGAGTTTAACACAATTTGGGATGAAGCTGGTGCTTCACCTTCCACCAGCGTTCCCGCCGCGCTGCTAGATTCTTCCTGCGGTCTGTTGACCGACTCTTGCAAGACTGCTCCGCTGAGGTGGGCACTTGCATCTCGCTGGCGTTCTGCACCTGAGACTCGCTCCCTTGGGTGCTCCCTCCTGCACCTCCCAGATCTTGGGAGAGGCACGGAAATCTGTCACTGCTTCTGGTCCCCGGGCGCAGTTGCCCAGCCTCCTGCTCCTGGGCTCCGGGTCTCTGCGGCTGCCCAGCACAGGTGCCGCGAGCTGGCGGGGCGCTCGGGAGCTAAGGCAGCCCCGCCTGCGCACGGTGATGCCGGGATTGGGGGCGGGAGCGTTGCCTCCGTCTCCGCGCGCTCGCTCGCTCCCGCCCTCCTCCCCGCCCCAAGTCCTCTCCTGCCTCAGCCTTGCAGGCTCCGCACTGCAGATCCCTGCCGGCCGCCCCGCGCTTGGCGGCTCCCGCGGTGCTCCGCAGGGTCCCTTGACCCCCGAGCACTTTTGCTGCTTTCGAGAGACCCTTGACTAACCGGTCTTGCCGATCCCCACGCGTGCGAAGCCGCTGCGCCGGCGGGACAGCGAGGACCCAGGCGGACGGCGGCTGCACGGGAGCCCAGGGCGCTCTCGGATGCGGCAGGACAAGCTGACCGGCTCCCTTAGGCGCGGAGGGAGATGCCTGAAACGGCAGGGCGGCGGCGGCGGCAGCGGCGGCGGCAGCGGCGGCGGCGGCGTGGGCACCATCCTGAGCAATGTGCTCAAGAAACGCAGCTGCATTTCCCGGACCGCGCCCCGGCTGCTCTGCACCCTGGAGCCGGGTGAGGACCCGGGGAGGCAGATGGGGCACTGGAAAGTAGCGTGGCGCCCCCGGAGCTGGTGCCTCTGCCTCAGCCGAACTCCGCGTAGGCCAGGGAACAGCCGCCGGCCTCCCGGTGCTGGGTACCGCGGCTGGGCGCAGGCGGGGCTGGGTCGGCCTGGGAGGGAAGAGAGCGGACCGAGGCCTGGGCGGGGGCAGCGGCCTCCCACGGCGCGGAGGACCGGCTGCTCCCACCGGCTGCCCGTGCGCCCCCATCCCACCGCCTGTGTGCGGTCCAGCCCTGCTTGTGCCGGGAGCTGCTGGCGAGCGATGCGCTCGGTTTTCTCCGAGTGGTGGGAAAGTGTTGGCGGCTACCCGGGCTATCAGAGGCCGAGCAACCAGTTGTGCGTCGGACCCACAAGAAGCCACACCTTGAAAGAGGTGTGTGAGGCAGGAGAAAGGCACAGGTCTGTTGCTTGTTGTCAGAGGAGGAGGCAGTGACCGCGAAGGAAAAAATCGGGTGCATTTTCTTGAGGGTCCCTGCTTCGTGAGTGCCGGAATCGTCTCACGTGGACCCTCTAATTTGTGTGTCCGGGTGGAAAGCGGGCAGGAAACACTCCTGCAAAGTAGAGATTCTTTCTATAGGTAAAGACTGAGAGTTCTCCTGGCTGTGCTAGGCTAGGCCCTTTCTGCTGTCAGCCTGTGTTTACACATCCCTGCTTCTCCAGGCTGCATAACTCCGCGCTTGCTCCACCACCCGGCATCCCTCCGCAGGGTTTTATGAGGCCGGCCCTGGCGCGCGGGCCCCTGGACATAAGGCTTTCTGGCTAGGGGTAGCCGCAGAGGGAGCCGGCTGTACTCGCACCCGTGCGTAGCGCACACTTGTCCCTGGAGTGGCACCAGCTGGCTTCCAGGTGGGTTTGTCTTCCCCCAACCCCACCCCATCCCGCCTCCCAGCGCCTTTGGGGACCTGCTGTCTTGAGGCTGCAGGGGAGAATCTGTCGAGGCACTGAACCTCAAAGGGTGGAACACGTCGCTGCCTTTCCGAACCTCGTGGTTTCTTTGTTTTTCTCCCCAAGGAAGTGTCTAGTTGCAGAGACTGTAGTAGTTATTCACCGTCTTCCTTTAGCCTTAAAAAAAGAAACCTCCTTCCCACGTTAAAAATGTTTTGTATTTCTGAATCCGGAACAGCCAGTGATTACCAGATGAAACATAAACCTTCTCCCCTCCCTTATTCAATTAGAAGAAAAGAGGTGGAAATGACCTGATTTCAGCTTTTGCCTGCAGGCAGCGAATGATCAATTCCAGTTAAATCCTGTGACTCATTTTTGATAGTGAGAAAATAGTTGTGATTTTGACTAACCCCAGCCGGGTTTCAGCTCGGCAAGGCGATCGGCATCGTGCCCAGCAGGTGCTTCTGAAAAAAGTCAAGGGAGCATATTCGGTCATACATGCAAGGAGTCCGAGGCTTTTAGGTCGGTTGAAATAGGAGCGTGGGACCGAATTTCCTGGTCTTTGTTATAATAAAGCAAACGCCATGACTATACGCTCCTCCATTCAGCACCCTGTGTATGGACAGCAACCTCACAAAGAGGTCCGTTTTATCGTGTCTTAAATCATGCGCGCCAGCTGGAGGCACTCTTGTGGTCTTTGTATCATTGTGCTGCACTGAGGCAGGACTTAATTTAAACCATCTCAGAGAATTGGGAATCCGTCGGGGTACTTAATATACCTTCGAAGAAGGAAATCTTATCTATCTAGGCAGAGTATGGTTTTGGCCCTGAAACTCTGAAGAGAATGATCAGGGCATTGGTTGGATGCCTGGGATTCTCTATCACACACAGCTTGACTTTAGAAATCTAGGACCCAACTCATGTATACACAGTATTCTTCTAGGACTCCAAGAAGGACATCTTCATACTGTCACGGGCTTGGGCAAATCAGACACATCTCTTTTCAGCTTCTTGACTCCATATATGTTTTTTAAAAGACACCCACATAGCACAGGGAGATCAGCTCGGTGCTTTGTGACCACCTAGAGGGGTGGGATAGGAAGGGTGGGAGGGAGGGAGACGCAAGAGGGAAGAGATATGAGGATATATGTATATGTATAGCTGATTCACTTTGTTATAAAGCAGAAACTAACACACCATTGTAAAGCAATTATACTCCAATAAAGATGTTAAAAAAATTGTCATGGAATTTCACCTCAATAATAAAAAAGCCCAATATGAATATAGCGTATAATCTTTATATATTCTCCTATTTATTTACTTCTATTCCATAGATTTGGGATTTGAGTCAAAGAAGTTTAAAGTTGTAGATGACTTGGAATTAGAGTTCAGTTATATTTTTAGCTTGGAGCCTATAATTAAATGTGTAAACTTATCTTTAATGAATAAGTCTATCATGACAGAATTTAAAAGTACATGAAAATTGCTAAATAGTCTTGTTAAAATGGATTATTCCACAAGTGGGAAGGCAGTGACATTATTTTTATAACTTTTGATATTTCACTGAAGTTTCCTTAATAGACTTAGTCCATGCAAGTGTCCTAGAAAACAAATTCTGTAAGTAGAGAATTCTCTTCCTAAGTTTCATAAATATTAATTATACTGTGCTAAGTGATTTACAGTTAATTATTGTAACAACTAACTGAGATAGACGTTATCCTCATTTTAAGGATAAAGAATTGAGACTGAGACAGGTTAAATAATTTGTTTGACTCTAGGAACCAAAGGTGAATTAAAGTGTGCATGACTCCAAGCCTGTGGTGTCATTTTTTTGTTTTTGCACTACTCCAGACAGCGGTGAAACCACCATTCTATGTGATAAGCTTCATTCTATTACCATAGGACATTTTTCTATCTTAATAATCAGTATTCTTTTTCTTTTAACAAAATTGACTACAATTTAGTAAAAATAAATGTTTTAAAAATTTTATGATGACTCAGTAGAATCAGGTTAATTTTTACTTTTATTTTTGATGTAACTTATTTTTCCCCCAAATAACAGTTATTTATGTATTTTTCTTTTAGGAGTTGACACAAAGTTGAAGTTCACTCTTGAGCCATCTTTAGGTCAAAATGGTTTTCAGCAGGTAATTTTATTTTTGGTTTTGAAAATACCTTTATTTTGGGGTACCTACAGGGTACACTGAGGTATATTCTCAAAGTGGGAAAATTAACATGTGCTTGGATATGCCTAAGAAGATGAGTCAGTTTTTAAAATTATAGATAAAATAACTTGTGAAGCTATAAGTGACTTGGATTTATACTTGCAGTGAAAATTTTTGCACTTTTTTTTAATGGTTCAAGTGTGAAAAAGAATTTAAAAACCAAACGCTGTTATTCTGAATCTGTAACACATGTTTTGATTTCAGAGTTCCCAGCCTTTGTGTGTGTACTGCAATTGGATCACGGGTGTGTTAAGGGTACCTGAGTGGGGGACCTTGGGGCAGTCATAGCCCTTAGACCAGTCATATCTGGCTGAAGGAAGCTCTGAATGTTTACTCCAGTGTTCTGTATACATTTTCTCGTGCTCTACGAACGTCAAGATGGGGAAAAGTTGAAAAGTGCTTAACCAGGTCCATATTTTCACTTTGACAGCTTTTCTTCTTTGTTTCTAGTGGTATGATGCGCTCAAAGCGGTTGCCAGACTATCGACCGGAATACCAAAGGAATGGAGGAGAAAGGTGAGGCGGATTTGTATGGCTAAAATACAAAAGGACCATCACTTTGTCCCTCTTGAAAGTGTCTGGAATGTCAGAAAGGATATTCTAGATTTAGTCATTTGAAATCTGTCTCTCTTCATTATTCATTAATTCAGTAAGTATTTAATGATTATCCATTCTATGCCAGGTACTGTTCTGCTGGGTAATGGGGATACAGCAGTGGAAAAAAAAAACAGCAGACCAAAATTTTTGTCCTCATGGAGCTTACAATGCATATAATATAAAGTAGGTCAGATGATGCTAAGTGCCATGCATAAAAATAAAGCAGAGAAAGGAATCAGGAGAGAGGGGAATGGAGGTAAGGAGGTAGCATTTTAAATGGCAAGGTGACATTTGAATAGGGCCCTTAAAGAGGTGAGCCATTGACCACGTAGCTACCTGGTGGGAGAGTACTCCAAACAGTGAAACACCCTCAGCTGAGAGCATCACTGAGGAGTATGCAAGCAAAAGCAAGAGGCCAGGGTGGCTGAAGCACAGTGAATAAAAGGGAAAGCAATGGGGGGGAGGGTCATAGAGGTAATGTGATGACCTTAGGGGAATGGCAGCTCATATAGGACCTTACAGGTCCTAGTAGGACTTTTGCCCAATGTGAGATGAGAAGCATTGGGAAGTTTTGAGGAGGAGAATAACTTGATATGACTTATATTTTAAATGGACCACTCTGGCTACTAACTTGAGAATATGAAGGACAAGGGCAGCAGCGGAGAGACCAGTAGGAGACTTGAGATAATTCAGGCAAGAGATGGATCAGGGTTGTGGTAGTGTAGATGGAGAGAAGGTCAGGTTCTAGATATATTTTGAAGGCTGGGTTGACTTGAATTCCTACTGGATTGAATAAAAAATGTAAGAGGGATGTCAATGACTTCAAGATTGACCTGAGCTACTGGAAGGGTAGAATTACTATTTTCCCAGAGAGGGGACAAGCAAGTGTGTGTGTTTGTGTGTATGTCTGTATAGTTGGGGTGGCGGTGGATTAGACAGTTGGTTTTGGATATGTTAAGGTTGAGATGCCTATTAGATGTCTAAGTTGAAGATGTCAAGTGAGCATTTTGACATATGATCCTGATGCTTAAGAGAGAAGTATGGCTGGAGATATTAATCAGTGTTATTCCTGCTAAATTATGTTCAAATACCAAAACTTGTATTGCCATCTTATTAATTCATAAATGTAGTCTTTGTTTCCTTTTTTAAAAAATTTTATTGAAGTATAGTTGATTTTCAGTGTTGTGTTAATTACTGCTACACAGCAAAGTGATTCAGTTATACATATATATACATTCTTTTTTATATCCTTTTCCATTATGCTTTATCACAGAATATTGAATATAGTTCCCTGTGCTATACAGTAGGACCTTGTTGTTTATCCATTCTATATATAATAGCTTGCATCTACTAATCCCAAACTCCTAATCTATCCTTCCCCCACCCCCTTCCTTTTTGGCAACAACAATTCCCATTCCTTTTTTTAAATTTAATTTTTATTATATATTGGGGTATAGTTAATTTACAATGCTGTGTTAGCTTCAGGTGTACAGCAAAGTGATTCAGTTATACATATAGCCATTCCATTTCAGATTCTCTTCCCATATAGGTCACCACAGAATATTGAGTAGAGTTCCTTGTGCTATACAGTAGGTCCTTATTGATTATCTTTTTTATATATAGTAGTGTGTATATGTTAATCCCAAACTCCTAATTTATCCCCCCACCCCACATTTCCCCTTTGGTAACCGTAAGTTTGTTTTCGAAGTCTGTGAGTCTCTTTCTGTTTTGTAAATAAATTCATTTGTATTATAAACCAGGTCTTAATACTCCTAGAATCTGAACATTTTGGTTCCTCAAACTGCACATTAGAAATAGCATTATGAAACAGCTTTTCCAGATAAGGTAATGAAAGGAGTAAAAATATCCAGTGATTCCTTTAAAAAAGTTATTCATTATAGGAACCCATCTGTCAGTTTTTTGTGTGTGTGAGAGAGGGATGATTTAAAGGCAGAAGCCACTTTATGGTAAAAACAGGCCCATACTCCACGGATGACCAGGGAGCTCTTGCCCAAGCATAGAGCGCCATCCAGAGCCAGGTATAACAAGCTCATAAGCTAATTTAGCTATTCCAATGAACTGAAAGAAAATTTGAAATGTTTTCGTTTTCTTAACAATATCCCTAATGGCTGGATCATTGCTTGGTACATAGCAGGAACTCAACAATATTAATTGAAAGAATAAATGAAAGCCCCTCATTGGTACAGTTTAGTACAGCAAACTTTTCAGTGAGGTTCTTAGAGATTTCTACATGTAGGCTATATCTGTTCTAGTAACAGCTCTCATTTTCTTATTGGATGCAATCATTATTTCCTGATAAAGAAAGATGAAATTATGTATTTTACTTTAGCATTCTTTTTTATTAATATTTTAGGTTTGGTTGACCTTGGCAGATCATTATTTGCACAGTATAGCCATTGATTGGGACAAAACCATGCGCTTCACTTTCAATGAGAGGAGTAATCCTGATGACGACTCGATGGGAATTCAGATAGTCAAGGTAATGCCCCTAAGTTTGGCTTATTGTCCTAATTTAGAAGAAAGATTCTAAGAGCCAGATGTTTCCTGGACAGAGGATCAAGCCTTATGGATTGAATGTCCGTGTATTTCCTGCTTCCTAATTTCATTAGTTAACAGCTTTTTTTTTTTCTTTTTGCGGTACGCGGGCCTCTCACTGTTGTGGCCCCTCCCGTCGCGGAGCACAGGCTCCGGACCCGCAGGCGCAGCAGCCACGGCCCGAGGGCCCAGCTGCTCTGCGGCCTGTGGGATCCTCCCCGACCAGGGCACAAACCCGTGTCCACTGCATCGGCAGGCGGACTCCCAACCACTGCGCCGCCAGGGAAGCCCAGTTAACAGCTTTTTAACGGGGAACTTGATGATGCCTTGTCCTCATAAATTTGTATGTTGCTAGTAAGAAGAAAATGTTTCCATTCGTATTCAACTTATTTATTTTGCTCACATGATAGGAAATTGAAATTCCTTTTTTCTTTAGCATGGGTCAGTGCTTTTAACTGGATTTTAATGTAAAAGTCACTGAGAAATTTAAAGTTAAATCTATTTCATATTAGAATAATTGGGTACTTATTAGGATTTTGATCATTTCTTAACTGTCATTTTATGAAGATAGTTAGATTGACTGATGGGTTTACTTTAAACCAGATGGTCAAATGCTCAAGCCAGCTGTGGTTCACCTACCTGGATTATTACAGTTGATTAGAGCCTGGCACCGAAAGCCAAGGATGCTGGTTTGATTTAATCCCATTATTATTCTCTTACATAAGCCTCTAGCACATGCTTTTTATTTTATACGAGTACATTACGTGTGATGCTAAACTGAGGTTTTAAAAGGAAAGTTGTTTCATCTAAATTTCGGTCACCAGAAGTTGGCTAATGTTTTGGCAGATTTGAAGATATGTTTTTCAGGAGGAGGTCCTAACTAAAATGAGCTATTTTCTCATCTAACTTGGTCTGTTTCAAGCATATAATATAAAAAAGGAACTTTTATATTGTATGCTTGAAAAGCCTTTGCATTGTCCACATTTGAGCTGTTTATTTGGAATTTAGGTGTATGTTTCCCAGAGATGAAGTATTCCATATTTGAAATATTTTTTTTCTATTTAAGTTGTGAATTAAGGCAATGCACATTTTATAACAATCATGTTATTAAGAGAAGTTTTTTTCTCATTGAAATGAATGATATGTCAGTAAAATGACTTCAGCTTCTGAAAATCATAGTCTCTGTTGGGTAATTAAATTATAGATATTGACCTCATTAAATATTAAAGCACAGTAAATGTTTCTGCCTCTTTTATACAAATTTATAAAACAACTTGGAGAGAATGGTTTTTCTGTCTCTTTATAGTACCGGTTACATTTTTTTATTCTTTTCATTTGGTTCCTTAATACTATTTGGAGTTTTGATAGCTAAACATTATATCATTTTTTATAGAAAGAAATAATGTTAGCATCTATCATACATGTGTTAAAATGACTTGTTTTATTTGAGATGTATGATTAAAATAAACTGTCAATTTATTTGGAATTATAATGCAGTATTAATTCTGAGTCCCTTTTTGTGTTAACTCTGGAAATACTTGTGGTAGAAAGTTTGCCTGACTGAAATTCCTCTTGAAAATGCCTCAGCATATTAGAAAACTAAAAAAAAAAAAAAGTTTTGGTCCATGTGTTTAAGTTGCATATACATTTTTGAAAACTAAAATCCATGTTGATACTCTGACTCTACTGAATGCTGAGGCAGAGAAAAAACTAAAGTTTTTTTTTTTTAGAGAGCTTAAGGAGGTATTTAGAAAAATGTTTCCCTGTCATTTTAGGATCTTCACCGCACAGGCTGCAGTTCTTACTGTGGCCAGGAGGCTGAGCAGGACAGGGTTGTGTTGAAGCGGGTTCTGCTGGCCTACGCCCGATGGAACAAGAATGTCGGGTATTGCCAAGGCTTTAACATCCTGGCTGCACTAATTCTGGAAGTGGTGGAAGGCAACGAAGGCGATGCTCTGAAAGTGAGTATCAGGCTCTGAAGAAGGCAACTAAAATTCTTCAGAGAGTGAAATACTGGAGCTATAACTTCTCTTCCCTGGTGCTCCACCTCCTTCCAGGGTATTGACTACACCTTTCTTATTATCCATGACACCATTTCTCCCAGGTTAAAGCCTAGTCACATGACAGACTTATGTAGCTGCCAAATTTGAGGAGAATGATTATGTTTTTAGTCTCACTTATGAGACATCATATTTTTTAAATTTAATTTTATTCTTTTAACATCTTTATTGGAGTATAATTGCTTTACAATGGTGTGTTAGTTTCTGCTGTATAACAAAGTGAATCAGCTATACATATACATATATCCCCGTGTCTCCTCCCTCTTGCGTCTCCCTCCCACCCTCCCTAGGTCCCACCCTCCCTAGGTCCCACCCCTCTAGGTGGTCACAAAGCGCCGAGCTGATCTCCCTGTGCTATGTGGCTGCTTCCCACTAGCTATCTGTTTTACATTTGGTAGTATGTCCATGCCACTCTCTCACTTTGTCCCAGCTCACCCTTTCCCCTCCCCGTGTCCTCAAGTCCATTCTCTACGTCTGCGTCTTTATTCCTTTCCTGCCCCTAGGTTCTTCCGAGCCATTTTATTTTAATTCCATGTATATGTGTTAGCATACGGTATTTGTTTTTCTCTTTCTGACTGACTTCACTCTGTATGACAGACTCTAGGTCCATCCACCTCACTACAACTAACTCAATTTCATTTCTTTTTAGAGACGTCATATTTAAAGCAAGCTAAATACTAACTGTATTGATTTTCCAGAGGTGCCTAACAAATTAGTTGCTTCAAACAGCCAACGTGTATTACCTCACAGTTTCTTTGAGTCAGGAATCTGGGTGCAGCTTAGCTGGCTCAGAGTCACATCATTGTGGCATTCAAACTCTCGGCTGGGGCTTTAGTCTCATCCGAAGGCTCGATTGAGTAGGGAGAGCACGCACTTTCAAGTTCATTCATGTGGTTGTTGGTAGGATTTCATTCATCACAGATTGGTGGACTGAGAGCCTCAGTTTTTCTGCTGGCTGTTGTTCTTTGTTATGTGGACCTCTCCATTGTACAACGTGGTGGCCAGGGTCCCTCAGAATGAACGAGAGAGTAAAAGAGAATGACAAGTCAGAAGAAATTACATTACAGATCTGTAGCCTAATATCAGAAGTGACATTCCATCATTTTTGCGATGTTTTTTTTTAACATCTTTATTGGAGTATAATTGCTTTACAATGGTGTGTTAGTTTCTTCTTTATAACAAAGTGAATCGGCTATACATATACATATATCCCCATATCTCCTCCCTCTTGCGTCTCCCTCCCACCCTCCCTATTTTATTTATTTATGTATTTATTTATTTATTTATTTATTTTGACTGCATTGGGTTTTTTTTTTAACGTTTTTATTGGAGTATAATTGCTTTACAATGATGTGTTAGTTTCTGCTTTATAACGTAGTGAATCAGTTACACATATACATATATCCCCATATATCTCCCTTTTGTGTCTCCCTCCCTCCCACCCTCCCTATCCCACCCTTCTAGCTGGTCACAAAGCACTGAGCTGATCTCCCTGTGCTATGGGACTGCTTCCCACTAGCTATCTATTTTACATTTGGTAGTGTATATATGTCCATATATACACTACCACTCTCTCACTTTGTCCCAGCATACCCTTCCCTCTCCCCATGTCCTCAAGTCCATTCTCTAGTAGGCCTGCATCTTTATTCCCGTCTTGCCCCTGGGTTCTTCATGACCATTTTTTGTTTGTTTGTTTGTTTTAGATTCCATATATATGTGTTAGCATATGGTATTTGTTTTTCTCTTTCTGACTTATTCACTCTGTATGACAGACTCTAGGTCCATCCACCTCACTACAAATAACTCAATTTCATTTCTTTTTATGGCTGAATAATATTCCATTGTATATATGTGCCACATCTTCTTTATCCAGTCATCTGTCGATGGACACTTAGGTTGCTTCCAAGTCCTGGCTATTGTAAATAGAGCTGCAATGAACATTGTGGTACATGACTCTTTTTGAATTATGGTTTTCTCAGGGTATATGCCCAGTAATGGGATTGCTGGGTCATATGGTAGCTCTGTTTTTAGTTTTTTAAGGAACCTCCATACTGTTCTCCATAGTGGCTGTATCAATTTACATTCCCACCAACAGTGTAAGAGGGTTCCCTTTTCTCCACACCCTCTCCAGCATTTATTGTTTGTAGATTTTTTGATGATGGCCATTCTGACCGGTGTGAGATGATATCGCATTGTAGTTTTGATTTGCATTTCTTTAATGATTAATGATGTTGAGCATTCTTTCATGTGTTTGTTGGCAGTTGTATATCTTCTTTGGAGAAATGTCTATTTAGATCTTCGGCCCTTTTTTGGATTGGGTTGTTTGTTTTTTTGATACTGAGCTGCATGAGCTGCTTGCAAATTTTGGAGATTAATCCTCTGTTAGTTGCTTCATTTGCAAATATTTTCTCCCATTCTGAGGGTTGTCCTTTTGTCTTGTTTATGGTTTCCTTTGCTGTGCAAAAGCTTTTAAGTCTCATTAGGTCCCATTTGTTTATTTTTATTTCCATTTCTCTAGGAGGTGGATCAAAAAGGATCTTGCTGTGATTTATATCATAGAGTGTTCTGCCTATGTTTTCCTCTGAGAGTTTGATAGTGTCTGGCCTTACATTTAGGACTTCAATCCATTTTGAGTTTATTTTTGTGTATGGTGTTAGGGAGTGTTCTAATTTCATTCTTTTACATGTAGCTGTCCAGTTTTCCCAGAACCACTTATTGAAGAGACTATCTTTTCTCCATTGTATATTCTTTCCTCCTTTATCAAAAAGAAGGTGACCATATGTGCATGGGTTTATCTCTGGGCTTTCTGTCCTGTTCCATTGATCTGTATTTTTGTTTTTGTGCCAGTACCATACTGTCTTGATTACTGTAGCTTTGTAGTATAGTCTGAAGTCCGGGAGCCTGATTCCTCCAGCTCCGTTTTTCTTTCTCAAGATTGCTGTGGCTATTCAGGGTCTTTTGTGTTTGCATACAAATTGTGCAATTTTTTGTTCTAGTTCTGTGAGAAATGTCATTGGTAGTTTGATAGGGATTGCATTGAATCTGTAGATTGCTTTGGGTAGTAGAGTCATTTTCACAGTGTTGATTCTTCCAATCCAGGAACACGGTATATCTCTCCATCTATTTGTTTCATCTTTAATTTCTGTCATCAGTGTCTTATAATTTTCTGCATACAGATCTTTTGTCTCCTTAGGTAGGTTTATTCCTAGGTATTTTATTCTTTTTGTTGCAATGGTAAATGGGAGTGTTTTCTTAATTTCACTTTCAGAATTTTCATCATTAGTGTATAGGAATGCAAGAGATTTCTGTGCATTAATTTTGTATCCTGCTACTTTACCAAATTCATTGATTAGCTCTAGTAGTTATCTGGTAGCATCTTTAGGATTCTCTATGTGTAGTATCATGTCATCTGCAAACAGTGACAGCTTTATTTCTTCTTTTCTGATTTGGATTCCTTTTATTTCTTTTTCTTCTCTGATTGCTGTGGTAAAACTTCCAAAACTATGTTGAATAAGAGTGGTGAGAGTGGGCAACCTTGCCCTGTTCCTGAACTTAGTGGAAATGGTTTCAGTTTTTCACCATTGAGGACATGTTGGCTGTGGGTTTGTCATATATGGCCTTTATTATGTTGAGGTAAGTTCTCCCTATGCCTACTTTCTGGAGGACTTCTATCATAAATGGGTGTTCAATTTTGTCAAAAGCTTTCTCTGCATCTATTGAGATGATCATATGGTTTTTCTCCTTCAGTTTGTTAATATGGTATATCACATTGATTGATTTGCGTATATTGAAGAATTCTTCCATTCCTGGGATAAACCCCACTTGATCATGGTGTATGATCCTTTTAATGTGCTGTTGGATTCTGTTTGCTAGTATTTTGTTGAGGATTTTTGCATCTATGGTCATCAGTGTTATCGGTCTGTAGTTTTCTTTTTTTGTGACATCTTTGTCTGGTTTTGGTATCAGGTTGAAGGTGGCCTCGTAGAATGAGTTTGGGAGTGTTCCTCCTTCTATATTTTGGAAGAGTTTGAGAAGGATAGGTGTTAGCTCTTCTCTAAATGTTGGATAGAATTCGCCTGTGAAGCCATCTGGTCCTGGGCTTTTGTTTGTTGGAAGATTTTTAATCACAGTTTCAATTTCAGTGCTTGTGATTGGTCTGTTTATATTTTCTGTTTCTTCCTGATTCAGTCTTGGAAGGTTGTGCTTTTCTAAGAATTTGTCCATTTCTTCCATGTTGTCCATTTTATTGGCATATAGTTGCTTGTAGTAATATCTCATGATCCTTTGTATTTCTGCAGTGTCATTTGTTACCTCCCCTTTTTCATTTCTAATTCTATTGATTTGAGTCTTCTCCCTTTTTTTCTTTTTTTTTTTTTCTTTTTTTTTTTTTGCGGTACACGGGCCTCTCACTGCTGTGGCCTCTCCCGTTGCGGAGCACAGGCCCTGGACGCACAGGCTCAGCGGCCATGGCTCACCGGCCCAGCTGCTCCGTGGCATGTGGGATCCTCCTGGACCGGGGCATGAACCCACTTCCCCTGCATTAGCAGGCGGACTCTCAACCACTGCTCCACCAGGGAAGCCCTCCCTTTTTTTCTTGATGAATCTGGCTAATGGTTTATCAATTTTGTTTATCTTCTCAAAGAACCAGCCTTTAGTTTTATTGATCTTTGCTATCATTTCCTTCATTTCTTTTTCATTTATTTCTCATCTGATCTTTATGATTTATTTCTTTCTGCTAACTTTGGGGTGTTTTTGTTCTTCTTTCTCTAATTGCTTTAGGTGTAAGATTAGATTGTTTATTTGAGATGTTTCTTGTTTCTTAAGGTAGGATTGTTTTGCTATAAACTTCCCTCTTAGAACTGCTTTTGCTGCATCCCATAGGTTTTGGGTTGTTGTGTTGTCATTGTCATTTGTTTCTAGGTGTTTTTTGATTTCCTCTTTGATTTCTTCAGTGATCTCTTGGTTATTAAGTAGTGTATTGTTTAGCCTCCATGTGTTTGTAGTTTTTACAGATCTTTTCCTGTAATTGATATCTAGTCTCATAGTGTTGTGGTCAGAAAAGATGCCTGATACGATTTCGATTTTCTGAAATTTACCAAGGCTTGATTTGTGACCCAAAATATGATCTATCCTGGAGAATGTTCCATGAGCACTTGAGAAGAAAGTGTATTCTGTTGTGTTTGGTTGGAATGTCCTCTAAATATCAATTAAGTCCATCTTGTTTAATGTGTCATTTAAAGCTTGTGTTTCCTTATTTATTTTCATTTTGGATGATCTGTCCATTGGTGAAAGTAGGGTGTTAAAGTCCTCTACTATGATTGTGTTACTGTCAATTTCCCCTTTTGTGGCTGTTAGTATATGTTTTATTTATTAGAAGCCTGTCACTAGTCCAGCTTGTATTCAAGGGGAAGGGCATATTACAAGGGTGTGACTACCAGGAGGTGTAGATCCTGAGAGGTCACGCTGTAAACTGCCTTATTTGTTATGCTTAATTCTGGTTGGATCTTGTTAATAGGTTGCTTTCACATCTGGGGCAAGGTATGAATGAAGTAGGCTGAGAGTGAATGTCTGTTATGAAAGGTGTTTGCGTGGAGAAAGGTTATGGAAGTGAATTATGTTTCTTATCTTTTAATCCTTGGTGTCTAGGGCCTTTTTTTTTTTCTTGTGGTTCGCGGGCCTCTCACTGCTTTGGCCTCTCCCCTTGCGGAGCACAGGCTCCGGACGTGCAGGCTCAGCGGCCATGGCTCACGGGCCTAGCCTCTCCGCGGCATGTGGGATCTTTCCGGACTGGGGCACGAACCTGTGTCCCCTGCATCGGCAGGCGGATTCTCAACCACTGTGCCACCAGGGAAGCCCTAGGGCCTTTTTTAGTAAAAAAATTCTGGAAACACTTTGAGATGGGTCGCTAGCAAGTTAAACTTACAGCTCTGAATATGACTCAGTGAGTCACCACAAATAGTCTTTATGAGAAATGAAGCATTTCAGCTGTAGAGGATGGCCACTGCCTTATTTGCTTGGCGTAGTATGGGGTTGCTTATTCATATTTGAATGCTGAAGCTGTTTTTGATTGCAGTGTTGTGTGATGGATGGGATGAATACTTAGTCTTTGTATTCAAGATCCCCCCCCCCTCCCAATTCTGTGTTTGATTGCAGCAAATAACTTAGTGATATTCTTAATCACTCACTTAATGTCATATGGAAAAATAAACACATTTTCCTCCTGGTTTTATACACATCGTGGTGTAATTAATTATAAATCCAGCATGACATGATCTAAATCTGTACCCTCTCGACTTTTCCATTCATGTATTTAAGGAAACAGCTTTGAAGGTACTTGTTCATCAAATAGGCAGGGGTGAAGGGGAGGAGGCAGTGACAAATCAAATACGTGAGTTTAAAACATTTTTTATTAAGAAACAATTTTGTTTATTC
Source organism: Monodon monoceros (assembly GCF_005190385.1). Taxonomy (NCBI): domain Eukaryota; kingdom Metazoa; phylum Chordata; class Mammalia; order Artiodactyla; family Monodontidae; genus Monodon; species Monodon monoceros. The sequence continues at coordinate 49,343,335 of NW_021703783.1, forward strand.
AGTCTATCAGCTTTAGTGGTTTTTTTTTTTTTTCTGTGTAATTTGCATGACTATGAAATGAGAGCTGTCCAGTTGAAATGTTGAAATAAACAGGTTTGGGAAAGGGGATATAAATGCCAATCAAATCACAAAATCTCAGTGATAATTGAGAAACTAAAAATTCACATAAAAAGATGGATTATTCAAAGCTGAGAAACTGAATATTTATATTTCTGCCTCTAAGAAAATGAACTCTGTGGAATGAAATGACATCATTATCATTTAGGAATCTTGTGGTTAGACATTTAATATGCAGAGGAAGGTTGGGTTTATGAAGACACTTCCGATACTAAGGAAAATATTGGGTGTCATTGTTTTTCCAGCAGCTCTTTTCACCTTTGCAAGTTGTAGTTATTAGGGAAATGAACAGTTTATCAGAGTAGGTAAACCATTTTCCCTGCTTTTTTTGTGTTTACTGTTTTTTCTTAGTAACTGTTTTGTTTTTAACTATTTGTTAAAAATTTGAAGCTTCCCCATTATTTTTTGAATACTTCATTTTTAAGAGCAGTTTAGATTCATAGCAAAATTGAGAGGAAAGTACAGAGATTTTCCATATACCCCTTGGCGGCCCCCCCGCCCCCCCCCCACGACAGCCTCCTCCATTATCAGTATCACTCACTAGAGGGGTACATTTGTTAAAATCGATGAACCTACCCTGACACTTCAATAATCACCTAAAGTCCACAGCTTAAATTAGGGTTCACCCTTTGTGTTGTACATTCTACGGGTTTGGACAAATGTATAATGACACGTAGTCATCATTAGAATGTCATAAGGGTATTTTCGCTGCCATAAAAATGCTCTGTTTTCTTCACTCCCTGCCCCCTTCCACTAATCTTTTTACTACTTCCATAGTTTTGCCTTTTCCAGAATATCATATCGTTGGAATCATACAGTATGTTGCCTCTTCAGATTGGCTTCTTTCATTTAGCAATATGCATTTATGGTCTCTCCATGTCTCTTCATGGCTTGATAGCTGGATTCTTTTTAGTAATGAATAATATTCCATTGTCTGGACCTACTGGAGGACATCTTGGTGCTTCCAAGTTTTGGCAAATATGAATAAAGCTGCTATAAAAATCCACATGTAAGTTTTTGTGTGGACATAAATTTTCAACTCCTTTGGGTAAATACCAAGGAGTGCAATTGCTGGATTGTATGGTAGGAGTATGTTTAGTTTTATAAAAAAAAAAAACTCATCAAACTGTCTTCCAAAGTGACTATACCAGTTTGCATTCCTACTAGCAAAGTCTGAGAGTTCTTGTTGCTCCACATCCTTGGCAACATTTGTTGTTGTCAGCATTCCAGATTTTGGCCATTGTAATAAGTGTGTAGTGGTACCTCACTGTTGTTTTAATTTGAATTTCTCAGATGACTATGATGTGGAACATCTTTTCGTAGCTTATTTACCACCTGTATGTCTTCTTTGGGTGTCTGTTAAGGTCTTTGGTCCATTTTTTAATCAGGTTGTTTGTTTTCTTATTGTTGAGTTTTAAGAATTGTTGTACATTTTGGGTGACAGTCCTTTTTACAGATCTGTCTTTTCACATATTTTCTCCCAGTCTGTGGCTTTTCTTCTAATCCTCTTGGCAGTGTCTTTCACAGAGCAGAAGGTTTAAATTTTAATGAAGTCTAGCCTATCAAGTATTTCTCTCATGGATTGTGCCTTTGGTATTGTATCTAAAAAGTCATTTAAAAGTCATACTCAAGGTCATCTAGGCTCTGTTATCTCCTAGGAGTATTATGGTATTGTGTTTTAGATCATAGGTCTATGATCCCTTTTGAGTTACTTTTTGTGGAGAGTGTAGGGTTGTACCAGCACCATTTGTTGAAGAGACTGTCTGTTCTATTGCCATTATGTATCCTATTTTTTTTAAAGATCTAATGTTTGGTCTTTGGAATACAGTAGTAGGTGAAGTAACATAGCTGACATAGTACATAGCTGGCTCTTATGTCTTACGTCAGATTTTTTTTTTTTTTTTTTTTTGCTGTACGTGGGCCTCTCACTGTTGTGGCCTCTCCTGTTGCGGAGCACAGGCTCCGGACGCACAGGCTCAGTGGCCATGGCTCATGGGCCCAGCCGCTCCGCGGCATGTGGGATCTTCCCGGACCGGGGCACGAACCCGTGTCCCCTGCATTGGCAGGCGGACTCTCAATGACTGCGCCACCAGGGAAGCCCTTATGTCAGATTTTGAGATACGTTTGGACAGAGAATTTCATTGTGTCACAAGAATTACTGTGATAATCGGAATTCTTTTTCTTGTTTTCATGTAATTTTGAGGGATTGTGATGCCTCATAAAAACTTATAAATTCATCTAAAAATCTTTCTTGGTATTATATAGCTTATTCTAGATGAAAAGTGCAGTAATAGACTGTTACCTTTAAATTTTGCCTTAAGGTCCCATAAATCTTCTCCTTACCTGTAGAGCGCAAGGTCCCTGACAGTGCTCTCTGCTCTGCTGACAATCTGCTCTCCCCTCCGCTGGCCTGTGTGAGGGCTTCCTCCCTCCACAAAGGCTGAACGTACTGCTTTTACTGCTAAGCTCCTATTTTCAGGGTGATGCTGCATTTACCTGGTAAATTCTGACCCTGTGTCAGAAGGCTAAGGCGGTTCCCTGGGCCTGTTCACTCCTATAGTAAAGGCCGTGGGGGGCCTTCTTGAGAGTATGTCCCCAGTCTTACTGACTTAGTCAAAACTATGACTCTAGGGCTTCCCTGGTGGCACAGTGGTTAAGAATCCACCTGCCAATGCACGGGACACGGGTTTGAGCCCTGGTCTGGGAGGATCCCACATGCCACAGAGCAACTAAGCCCGTGCGCCGCAACTACTGAGCCTGCGCTACAGAGCCTGTGAGCCACAACTGCTGAGCCCGTGTACCACAACTACTGAAGCCCGTGCACCTAGAGCCCGTGCTCCTCAACAAGAGAAGCCACTGCAATGAGAAGCCTGTGAATCGCAATGAACAGTAGCCCTTGCTTGCTGCAACTAGAGAAAGCCCGTGTGCAGCAATGAAGACCCAACACGGCCAAAAATAAATAAATAAATTTATAAAAAACAAAATAACTATGACCGTAAAAGTAGAAGTTACAAGCCAAGGATGAGGGGGAAATGGGCCCTTGGCAGGTCTGGGAGATAATTTTTTTTTTTTTGAAAATAGTGTTTTGTGATATGCTGAAAATCAAAACATGAGACAGCTACTTCTCTACCAACGTATAGGACCCACTATGATTTTGTTCTTTTATTTTTAAAATTAATTAATTTATTTTTGGCTGCATTGGGTCTTCATTGCTGCGTGCGGGCTTTCTCTAGTTGTGGTGAGCGGGGCTGCTCCTTGTTGCGGTGTGCAGGCTTCTCATTGAGGTGGCTTCTCTTGTGGCGGAGCATGGGCTCTAGGTGGTGGGCTTCAGCAGTTGTGGCACGTGGGCTCAGTAGTTGTGGCTCGAGAGCTCTAGAGCACAGGCTCAGTAGTTGTGGCGCATGGGCTTAGTTGCTCCGCGTCATGTGGGATCTTCCCAGACCAGGGCTTGAACCCGTGTCCCCTGCATTGGTAGGCGGATTCTTAACCACTGCACCACCAGGGAAGTCCTATGATTTTGCTCTTAATTTTGCTTTTTCTGTGCTCTAGGGAAAGAGCAGGTCTTCTAAGGAGGAGGGCATAAACAGAGCATGCAAGTTGACATATAGAACTCACATGCATTTTGCTGGGTCATTCTGGTGGTCCTTGACATCTTAGAAAAGATAGAAAAATCAGAAAAGTCAGAATGAAAATAGTAATTTGAAGAGCATGAGCCAATCTCATGAAAGAAATCCCAATTTAAAAGTACCATTTGCTCAAACGAAACCTTGTTGCATTCTCCCAGGAGAGGAAGTGGACAAAAAGCCGACATCAGTTGTCCAAATAACCCAGGTTGATGGTCAGTGAATCTTGAGACCAGCTGCAGTTGGGATGTTTCATGACAGGCCAGCTCTTGGTTTTCAGGTTAAGGTTGTAAAACTGTGCTGATATCAGGGAGCCGACATTGAGATTCCTGCCGGCTGCTGAGAAAGCACGTGCTCCGTGGCTTGTCAGAGGGAGGCTGAGGGGTGTATTTATCATCACAACTACTTATAGGATGAACTCAGGTCTAGCGGCCCAGCTAGAAGTTTTAGACATTGGCAGATGTGGGGTCTGAGGTACTTAGACAATTATGCCGCCCGCTCCTTACCCGGGGGAGAGGAGCCTTGAAAATCCAGAACATTTGGTTCTGACATATGTAAAGGATAGTGTGCTTTGGCTAACTGCATTTTATCTATTTGAATATGTTCTATTTAGGATATGTTAATATACTGGTTTTTATGAAGCAATCTTTTTTTTTTAATAGATTTATTTTGTTTATTTATTTGTTTGGTTTTTGTGGGCTGCATTGGGTCTTCATTGCTGCATGCAGGCTTTCTCTAGTTGTGGCTAACAGGGGCTACTCTTTGTTGTGGTGCACGGGCTTCTCATTGCGATGGCTTCTCTTGTTGCGGAGCATAGGCTGTAGGCGCACAGGCTTCAGTAGTTGTGGCACGTGGGCTTCAGTAGTTGTGGCTCACAGGCTCTAGAGCGCAGGCTCAGTTTTTGTGGCGCATGGGCTTGGCTGCCCCGTGGCCTATATGAAGCGATCTCATTCTTTATCTTTTTCTTCAGATTATGATTTACCTTATTGACAAGGTACTTCCTGAAAGTTATTTTGTCAACAATCTCCGGGCACTGTCTGTGGATATGGCCGTCTTCCGAGACCTCTTGAGACTGAAGCTCCCTGAATTATCTCAGCACCTGGATACTCTTCAGAAAACTGCAAACAAGGAAAGCGGAGGTAGTGATGATTCAATGCTATTTTACCTTTGAAAATAGTTTACTTCTCTGGTTCCACTGTACATAAGAGCCTAAACCTTGAATGGAAATATGTGTTTTCAGATATTTCTATTGGTGAGAGTTTAGTGCAATGAAATAGATTTCTAGAGAACAAAAACAAAACTAAAAACAAAACCAAGAACAAAAAACAGAGGGCGAAATGTTGAACCTCTAACTGGTTATGGTTAGGAACTCAGACAAGAACCTAATACTTCACCAGTGCCAGATCACCAAGTATATATTGTACTCTAGGTAAAGAGTCTTGCCATCTAGTTAAACTGCTTTAAGTTGGCACCAAAACTATAGGAGTTCTTTAAAACTGAGCTACAGGTACAACTTAGCACAGACTGTGGTTTTGCCTCAACCATTGATGTTATGGAGAGTGGAATATGTATTTTCATAGAGTTGTAGGAGATAAAAGCAGTCCTTTGGACTGAGTTCCTTTTATTCATTCATGCGAAGGGTACTTAGATTTACTTGAGATGAATGGGCCTGTTCTTGCTGGAGAAGGGCTCTTCTGGACCTCTGTTTAGAACCTGAGCCCTGCAGGAGTGGACTGGGCTGAGTGGGGCGGTGATGGAGACAGCTCTGCAAGCAGCTCTAAGTCTCCTCCATCTAGCCGGCTTCGTCCAGCTTCCCAAGTACCTGAGCTCGTAGCTGTCATTATACCCACTGCTTGCACTTCCCCGGCTGTGCTCAGGATACCAGAAATAGAATAGTCAGAAGTTTGCTATGTTTCCTTTAAATGGTTGCCACTTCCTGATCCATGCATTTAAATCTGGGAAAATACGAAAGGATTTTGAGGACCCTATCTATGATTAAAATACACTGGAAATTTTAGTGACACCTGAGCATCTCTAAGCATTTTCTTCTAACTCATTTGAGCAATCTTACTTAATTTGGCTGTGCAGTATACTTGTGAACCGATGGGGATTTCATAAAGCTTCCAGAGAGACCAAACTTTTCTGTCCCGGAGTCAGACACACTTTTACTGGGCTCCATGTTTCCCCTAAATGCCCTGTACTTGCTTAAGTGGTGACCTCAGATTCTAGTCTCTGAACAAAGATATTCCTTTGTTCATAGGTAAGAAGCAAGAAAATGAGTGCAGGAGAACAGATCTTGTTTTGCTTGTACTTGGGTAACTGCACCTTCTGACTGTAATTTGGAGGGAGGATTAGTCCAAATATCTAAATTTTTATATTTCATTAAAATACACGCTTATGTGATCACAGGAAATGGGAGGGGACTCTTTTTTTTAGTGAATCCAGAAACTTCAAAGTGAGCTGGATCCCAGGTCTTCAAAACTGGGTATAGTTTAGTTAAAAATACTGTAAAATTTCACTTTGCTTGATCTCCGAGTATTTTGGGATTTTCCAGCTTTATTTCTGTTATTGATTTCTGGTTTAATTCCATTGTGGTCTGAGAACTATGTATAAATTAAGAAGTAGACAGGTAACTGCTAATGAGCAATTTTATTTTTATCGGCAGCATTTGAATAAAGGTAGGCTTTAGGAGGTTTTGAAAATCAGCTTTTACTTTTGAGAGGTTAAAATCCTTTCTTTTTATCCTGTTTTCGGTAAGGAAAACATCCTCCTTAATTTTCAGCACCCCACAATAGGTAGAGCCAAATTAAATTTCAGGTTAAGATTTCTGAAATATCACAAAGAATCTGTGAAGTTCATATTATTGAGATTTTTATTAAACACACCTATGTTCTTCCAAAAAAAAAAAAAAATGAAGGACAAAAGAAGGAAGGAACCAGAATTTAGAGATATAAAGAAATCAGTCAGGAAATAACATATTTGGGTGGACATGGGAGACTGAAAGAGGGTATTTTTATATCTTACAAGTTGTCGATTCTGGAGAGATGTAGAGTGTTTGTTTTATTTCAGGTGGATATGAGCCCCCACTTACGAATGTCTTCACGATGCAGTGGTTTCTGACTCTCTTCGCTACGTGCCTCCCTAACCATACGGTTTTAAAGATTTGGGATTCAGTCTTCTTTGAAGGTTCGGAAATCATCCTAAGGGTGTCGCTGGCTATCTGGGCAAAACTGGGAGAGTAAGTGATTTCCCACTGCTGTTCTTTTCTGTGGTGTTGAGGGCCTTACACCATTTTTGTGCTCTAACAAGTAAAGGATTGATATTTAGGTTTGAGGAGGAGAGAAAGCTGTGAACTCGGTGCAATTGCTTCTGCCTTCTGAACTCTCAGCTGGCTCTTCTGTGAATGTTGGGGGCAGAGAGAATCCATTTTACTGAAGGAGGCAAGCTGTTTCAAGCCTGTAGGTCTCCTCCTCCTCAGTGCTGGTGTCCTGCCTGGTCTGAGCTGCCGGCATCTTTCCTGACACTGGTAGGGGAGAGGGAAAGGGATGTAGGTGGAAGAGGAACAGGCAGATCTGGAGAGGACTGGGTGGGTTTGTTGGTTAAGACTGCAATTTGACTTATGTTTGAATCTTTATAATTTATTTTGCGAGCTGTGATAAAATTAAATGAGATAATATGTATAAGGGTATCTAGTATGGTGCTTGGTACCTAGTCAACAGTAGAACTTGTTTCATTTCCTCAAGAGTTAATTCTAGGAGCTTCCCTGGTGGCGCAGTAGTTGAGAGTCCGCCTGCCGATGCAGGGGACACGGGTTCGTGCCCCGGTCTGGGAGGATCCCATGTGCCACGGAGCGGCTGGGCCCGTGAGCCATGGCCACTGGGCCTGCGCGTCCGGAGCCTGTGCTCCGCGGCGGGAGAGGCCACGGCAGTGGGAGGCCCGTGTACCACAAAAAAAAAAAAAAAAGTTAATTCTATGTTGCAATCTATTACTACTAAACAGATTTTACTGACATTCTCGTCTAGTAGCAGAGCTGAAAAAACTAGGGTATTTTCCCCTATCTCTAATATATTATGACTATTACATTAAAATTCTGCCTTTGGGGTACTGGAAGAGACATCAGGGTGAAGTTGTTGCCGCTAACTGAAGATGTGGAGGATTTAAAGAAAAATTATATTGGAGTATAATTGCTTCACAGTGCTGTGTTAGTTTCTGTTGTGCAACAAAGTGGATCAGCCATATGCTTACATATATCCCCATATCCCCTCCCTCTTGAACCTCCCTCCCACCCCTCTTTGTGGTCATAAAGCGCTGAGCTGATCTCCCTGTGCTATGCGGCTGCTTCCCACTAGCTGTCTGTTTTACATTTGGTAGTGTATATATGTCAGTGCTACTCTCACTTTGCCCCAGCTTCCCCCTCCCCCCACCATGTCCTCAAGTCCATTCTCTATGTCTACGTCTTTATTCCTGCCCTGCCACTAGGTTCATCAGTACCGTTTTTTTTTAAGTTTCCATATATATGCATTAGCATACGGTATTTATTTTTCTCTTTCTGACTTACTTCACTGTGTATGACAGACTCTAGGTCCATCCACCTCACTACAAATAACTCAATTTCATTCCTTTTTATGGCTGAGTAATATTCCATTGTATATATGTGCCACTTGAAGATGCGGAGAAGTTTTTAATATTTCTTTCCTAGAGCTGTAAATGACTTGAGTGGGTACCCATAGACGACATGGATCAAAAACTTTTTCAGTAGCCTTTTTATCTATGACAAGTTGTTTCCTCGGAGACTTGGCGTAGTTTTTACTTTTTGTAAGAAACATCCATTGACTCTCAATTCAGGGATTAAAAAAAATCATTGTTGTGTGGAAGTATTTTTAACTATCATATAGCTATCTCCTTTGCCTTCGTTTTATTGTACATAGCTTTTCAGCTAGGCAAATAAATTCATCTGTGCGGGGTTTGTTGTGCTATTTACTTATCTGATTACTTTCTTCTGATGTCTACCTCTTTCTGCAGTCACATATTTCCAACCCACTCTACACCTCGTAAACTCTTTGAGCTTTGATAATTTCTCTATCAAACACTATCACACTCTAACTGGTGTGATAGTTACTGAGTAATTAGCTTATGGGATTAAAATGCTAAAGCACTTTACTGCATGCTGAGTCAGTTACAGTCCCCTTTTTGTTCTTAATTATGGGGCAGGAGGAAAAGAGGTGGTTCTCATTTTATTCCCATCTATCCATTATCTGTAGGATCAGAATTTATTCATGTGGTCATCCCAAGGATGGCACACTGTTGAAATAATAATAGCTACACTTAAAATCCAATATTCATGGAGTGCTTGCAATGGACAGGCATGGTTCTAAGCATGTAAAATTAACTCATTTAGTCCTCACCATCATCCTATGAGGTAGGTACTGTTATCATCCCCACTTTATAGATGTGGGCACTGAGGCACAGAGAAGTTAATTGCCCCAAATCACCGAGTTAGTAAGTGGAAAGAGCCTAGGTACCTTGGCTCTAAAACCTGTGCTTTTAATAATGTGAATCTATTGCTTATAAATGGCTCCTGTTTATGAAGTTCAGGGATCTATGAATCAGACTCGTAGAATTTTAATGTTTCATAGTCTTTGCTTATTATAATTATACATGTTTTGAGCGTGCAGCTTGTTAAACGAAAGGAAAGGCAACCAACATGGATACAACATCAAGTACCTGCCGTGCCGTCATTGTGTTAGGAAGTTTACACACATCATCTCATTCGATTCTCCCCACAACCCTGTGAAGTAGGTAGGATTATTCTCCCTGTCTTTTCAAGTGAGAAAACTACCCCAGGAAGGCTAATTAACTAGTTCATTGTCCCACAGCTAATGAGTAGCGGAGCTGGGACTTAATCCTGGATCTTTCTGACTATAATCAGTCAGACTCCAGGGCCTGTAATCTTGTCCACAAACTTTGCATTGGAAAAATCGTAAACAGTATGCAGGTGATCTCCAGCTTATGTGTACCTGAGTAACATATGTGCCTTGTGTGTGGTTATCCATGGGACCCTTCCCATCACCCTGCCTCTGCAACGTGAAATTTCCTCCTTTGCTCATACCGGCGGTACTTTTGGAACGTGTAAGCTGTAGACCATCTACTTAGCCCCACTGGCATCTCTTTCACATGTCCTTTCTTTTCTGATCTGACTGCCTTGATTCCCTCCCTTGTTGCCTCATGCCTGGCACTGTCCTCCCTGACCTCCCCATTGTACCCCGAAATCGCCATGCCACCTCCCGGGCAACCTTGCCAAGGGCATGTCTGTTCCCCCACTCCATATTAAAGGCCTTTCAGTGACTCTTGTCCTGAGGGGGCTTAGCAGGCAGGGGAGGCCATTGCGATCTGCCCTCTGCACCTCTCTGCCCTCAGCTCTCCCTGGTGCCCCCAGCTGTGCAGCCGCTCCCATGCTGGTGGTGGGGACCTACATGCATGTCCCCCGGTAGTGCCTTCTGTCTCCTGTATCCACATCTTTGGGATGCTTTTTCCACCTTGTCAACCTGCAGAATATTTTTCAAAACCCATCTTAGGCATTACTTCTCTTCCTCGCTCTTCCTGCCACTCACTGGATAAACTTAACCACTTTATTTATGCCCACATGCTACTCGGTATTTTTCATTAACACGTCAGCCGTTTATTTCATTTATTTATTTACATGATTGTGGCGGTGGGATTTGAACAGCACTCCAGAGCATGGAATTTTCCCATCATCATATTGTTTTTGGATGGCTCTATGGAAATCCCCTAACCTTAGTGTATGCCAAAGAGCATGTCTTATAATTGGTGGGCAAATAGAGTTATCCTCTACACAAAGAATGTCATAATAGATAAAACAAATACACAGGCCTCTTTGCTTTGGGTTATTCCTTCCCCCTCTAGAAGAAGGATTCAAGTCTCACCTGTCTCACAGGATGGGAGGTGACAGATTCTTTATTTACATGTCGAACCAAACACAAGAAACAGGGTGTAATTTCCAACTAGCAGCAGTGTCCTGAGAAGGGCTGAAAAGACTACCTGTGAAAATATCCTGTGGACTGATGAAATATGCAGATAAAGTTTTTGTATATTTCATCTTTCACTTCTACTGTGGTTTGATTTCAGTCTATCAATGCCACTGCAGTTTGCAGATCCAGAGAAACAGATTCCCTCTAGGGAATAATTGTACTTGGGCACCCAATTTCCTGGTTATAATTTCTGATCAGTGATGGGTATTCTGATGTGTAGAATGTGTCACATGGAGACAATAAAGATGCCACAGATGGGGCTGTGAGTCAGCGGAGCACCATAGCAAAGGTGGGAACTCATCCTAGAATAAGTACCTTTATATTGTCCTTCGAATTTTTAAAATCTTTTCTCTGCCTAAAACAGGCTGTCCTGTGAGTGTACCATAGGATTTTGATTTTTGTTGGTTGCTAACTTGGTCAATTTGATGGCAGGAGAAAACGTGTCTTGTTGTGCCTGCAGCATGTACCTGATAGCATGGGTATCCTAAACAGTTCCTTTTTCTGTCCTTTATCTAGGCAGATAGAATGTTGTGAAACAGCAGATGAATTCTATAGCACCATGGGGCGCCTTACCCAGGAGATGCTGGAGAATGATCTTCTGGAAAGCCATGAACTCATGCAGGTGAGTGGGCAGTGCCACCCCCCTTGGCTCGGGGGACCCTGGTACCGTGGGAGCAAGCAGTGCCAGAGCAGCGGTCTTGGGAAATGTATTTTCCCAGTCCTCAGATGTAGTTTTTCAAATGACCAAGAGTCTATATATAATTTGTTAAGCATCTAACTGTGTCACAAGAGGAAGGAAGAAATGGATATTTGTTACGGCTTTCGTTCCAACTGTGTTGCTTAAAAATCATAACGTGCAATACAAAAACAAACCAAAAAACCACCAGAACACCTCCTCCCTCACCCCCCAAATCACCAGGTATTTGTTCTGAATCTGATTCTTAGCTGTAGAGGGAGACTTGTGGGAGGAAATAATTATTTCTGAGAAGGGATTATTGAGGATAAAAAGGAGATTATTCTAATCAGCATTTTGGTTTATTTGTTTTGCCCACATTTGCAACTCATGTTATTACATATGCATCATAAATTTCAAAATGGAAGACTTGAAGGGTTTGGTCATTTTTCTGGCATGTTGCTGTATCTCAAGATTACATTCGTCAAATCATTAAAATTGGCAGTGAGTATAGAAGAGATAGCGGATTTGTTAACACGCTCTCTGCCATTCGGCTCTATAACATGAGTTTTCTGCAGTCTCCTCCCGCTTTTTTTTTTTTGGCGGTACGCGGGCCTCTCACTGTTGTGGCCTCTCCCACTGCTGAGCACAGGCTCCGGATGCACAGGCTCAGCGGCCATGGCTCACGGGCCCAGCCGCTCTGCGGCATGTGGGATCTTCCTGGACCGTGGCACGCACCCGTGTCCCCTGCATTGGCAGGCGGACTCTCAACCACTGCGCCACCAGGGAAGCCCTCCTTCCGCTTTTGACCACTGCTTCTCTTGCTAGTTCTTCCTTCCTCCTGCCCACTGACCAACAGTTGGTCTTGTCCAAGGTTGTCCTTGGGCCTTAGTTCCTTCTTTCTCTGTGGTTTCTCTCTCCTTTTTTTTTTTTTTGATGTCAACTTTCATGTTGGGTTCCATGCCTGAGGTCATTTCTGGGTGGTGGAGCCTAGTCAACAGGTTAGAAAACAGAGACTCAGGCCCTGATTTAGGACTTGTCAAGTGAAGAGGTTCCAGTTCCTTTGCTTGTATCCTGGTACCTCCAGTTCTTTCTCAGAATCCCTCACTTTTAGCAGACAGCTGCCCGATTCACTGAGAATACTGACCACCTGGTATAACTTCCCTGAACATTCATATTTTGTATTTCATGTTTTCTTTGCATTGTCATCTGGTCTTTCTTCCTGTCTGTCTCAGAGGTGGAACGCTCTATCTGCCCCTGACCTCTGTGTTCTGATTTCAACTCCTATCACACATCCTGGGCTGTTGCTTCATTGCTCATTCTTTCTGTTAGAGGGAAGTGCCTTTTATTGAACATTGTTGTGAATGTGAGGTCCAAGCTTGGCATTTTCCACGTGTGAGATCCTTTACATCCTACAGAATTGCCTGGTTCACATGCCCCAGGCGGGACTGTGAGATCTCATCCCTTCTCCCTCACTCATGAAACTACAGTGACTACTCACTGCCTACAACACAAAGCGTGGATTTCTCAGCTTATCATCCGGTGCTCTTGACTGTCCGGCATTAACCCATCTTTTCAGCCATAGTTCCTATTCCTCCCTTTTGTACCCTTGACCTCGTCTAGTCAAGTCACACTGTCTTCCATGTTCCCGGAAATGCCTGGGAATATGCCTGCTCTACACCTTTGCTCTCTCTGTTCAGTCTTTCTCTTCTCCCTTCACGTGTTTCAGGCCTGCTTCCTGGTGAAATTTCCAGTTCAGATGCCATCTTCTTTGTGAAACGTTCTGATAGTCTCGACTAAAAGCGTCTCCTTCTTTGACTCACCACATTTTCCTTGTACCTCTTTTGTGAGCCTTCATTACATTCTACCTTGATTTGAGGCTGTGTCTTATTTCCTCAGTGATACTGTAAGTTCCTTGAGGACAGGGACTGTGCTTTGCTCATAACACATAGCACTTTGCCTTTTACTGGTGCTGCACAAAAAATGTATTAATTCATTAAGCCAATATCTATTGAGAGTCTGCAACTAACTTTCTGCCTTCTCTTTCTCAGTAAATGTTTGCTGAATTAAACCACACTCAGAGATGATGGCCCTCCTTCTAGGGTCCGCCTGCTCTAATACAATCCTCACTTTGCTGCCAGAGTATTTGTCCACACTTACTGCTTTGGTCATTTTATTGTTCTTCATAAAACCTTCTGTGCTTCCTTGTTATCAACTGCAGTAAATAAAATGTTTCAGCCTAGTTTTCTAGGCCCTGTATTAGCTTCTTCAAATATTAAAAGAACATCTCTCTCTGTCAGAAGCCTTTCTTGAGGGAATTAATATCTGGTTTTACCTTTTTTTTTTTTTTTTTGTGGTACGCGGGCCTCTCACTGTTGTGGCCTCTCCCATTGCAGAGCACAGGCTCCGGACGCGCAGCCTCAGTGGCCATGTGGGATCTTCGTGGACTGGGGCACGAACCTGCGTCCCCTGCATCAGCAGGCGGACTCTCAACCACTGCGCCACCAGGGAAGCCCTGGTTTTACCTTTAAAGATGGATAGGAGTAGGTCGGGTGTGTGTGTGTGTGTGTGTGTGTGTGTGTGTGTGTGTGTGTGTGTG
>NW_021703783.1:49357405-49402097 GCF_005190385.1 Monodon monoceros
TGTGTGTGTGTGTGTGTGTGTGTGTGTGTGTGTGTGTGTGTGTGTGTTTGAGGCAGTGGTGCAGAGCAGACAGGCAGTTCATGGCTGAGGGAACAGCATGAGACAAGGCATTGGCAATGAAAACCTTTATGGTGTGGGAAGGAAGCTACAGGAGTTTGGTATACAGGGATGGCTCGTGGGAGACCACAACCGATGGTTAGGAGTGTGGACTTGATCCTGGAGGTCAGTGGTTGTGAGGTTGTGCTTGCTGGAGTTCTTGGGCCTCTGTGGAACCTTTGGAAAGAGAAGAAGAAGAGCTGTGAGCCTGAGAGGTTTTAGGGAGAAGAGGGAAATGGTCTCAGTTGTGTCTGATGTTGATTACAGGGGCAGCTCTGTGAAGGGTGGACTTGAAGGGGTCACCATGGGGAGGCAGTGAAGGGTCGAAGCAAGAATGGAACAGAGGCAGTACTTAGAAGATGAAGTTGACAGGACTTGGCCGTGGGAAGTGGACATGGGGTGAGGGAGAAAGGGAGAACCAAGGACAGCCCCCAGGTTTCTGGCTTAGGAAGAAGAGGAAAAGTTCACGGGGGAGGAAGGTGGATTTGTCTTCACACTGGTTGCATTGGAGGTATTCTGTGGTTGCCCCATTTCTTACCTATCCAGAGGCGCTCCCCACTACTTCACAGCCAGGACCTATTGCACTGGCCATAGCTCTGTCCCCACCCAGTCCTCTGTGGGCCTTGCTCATCCCCATGACAGGGCTTGTGGTTCCCTCTGACGCCCTATCTGGGCAGATCCTTTCTGTCTACCGGATCCTACTCAGTCTGTTCTCCCCTCCCGTCAGGCTCTGTCATCTCAGCCCTCGTTGATGATACCTCTTCCCTACTCCTTCAGTACTTAAGATTGTCAGCAGTTGACTTAATGTTCATTACAAATTATTTTATATTGTTTGGTATTTTTTCAAATATGTTAATCTTATCTAGCAACTTCCTTAATGATAAGGGCCTTGTATTACCCTGTATTCCCATAACATCTAACGTAGTGCTAAGAATCCACCTGGTTGCTCAGTGCATACACAGAATTATAGAACATTAGAACTCGAGGCAGTGGTTTTCAAACGTGTCTGTGTATAAGCAGCATGTCAGGAGTGTACTAAAAGGCAGATACTTGGCCCGTGGGTGGTTCTGATGCAAGTGGCTCTGAGCTAACACTTAGACAGACACTGGTTTGAAAGAATCTTAATGGTCCACTAACCTAATTCTGTCATTTTACAGAGAAGAAACTAAGACATGGAGAGTGAGCATCTTGCCATATTCTTAGGTTGTCTAGTGGCAGACCCAGAACTGGGGCCCAGGCTCGACACCTGGCCAAGTGCTTCTCCTCACCACCCAACACAGGGCTTCCACCTTATTGAAAACATGACTTTCTAAAAGCTGAAATCCCTTTTAGAAGAATGGGGAACGTTTTATCTCACCTAAAGTTTAAACATTGCCGGAAGGAATGATAGATATGTTGAGGTACTCCATCTTTGTCCTTCAGGAATTTCCAGTCTTAAGTATTAAGAGATGGGCTTCCCTGGTGGCGCAGCGGTTGAGAGTCCGCCTGCCGATGCAGGAGACACGGGTTCGTGTCCCGGTACGGGAGGATCCCACATGCTGCGGAGCCGCTGAGCCTGCGCGTCCAGAGCCTGTGCTCCGCAACGGGAGAGGCCACAATAGTGAGAGGCCCACGTACCACCAAAAAAAAAAGAGAGAGAAAAGAGCACCCCTTCTTTACTCTGCTTTAAGAGAATTCTGGAAGGAAAAATGTAGGCTGTGGCTTGATTGATTAGAATTCCATTTTAGCAGCATTTCTCCTGCCGAGGGAAACATCTGGTGAAGATGAATTGAGCCTAATTTTATACAATTTATGTTTTCATGTTTCTTTTAAAGCATGTCAATAATGAAAAAGAGAAATACAGCTCCTTTTCAGCAGTGCCTAAATATAAATGTCTATTTAAATGTGTGTTGGTAGTTTGGGCAGTAAATAGACTTGGTTTTCCTTGACATCGTAGAGTATTAAGGAGAGAAATGCTGAATGTCATTTCAAGCACTCTCTTTTCTGTACTCTTAAAAAAAATTAATTCAATGGCTGTGATCCAATTATGGTAGACTTTTAAGTCTGTCAGCAAACCTGAAATGACTCCAGATGAAAAATTTGGACTGCATACAGATCTTTATTTTCGAGCTGAAGAGATGAAAACGTTCTCCCTGTTTGGTCTTCCGTATTTTTTTCAGTTCTAGGGGCCATACGCAAAATAATCTACTGGGTTTTTCCCCCTGCAAATTGCATCACTCTTTTATTTTACTAGTAATGGCCATTAAAAAAAAACAACGTTAGAAAAAGATATTGGGAGAATGCTGATGAAATAGTGTATATGGATTTCAGTAAGACTTTTGACAAAGTCTCTCATGAATTCTTTAAGAGTAATATAGAGAAAAGTTAGTTAGATGCTGTTTACTAGATGGGTTTTAGGTGCTTAGGAAAACCTAGCCCAAAGTGGTTGTCAATAATTTACTGTTACCTGCGGGGAGCTTTCATGTGCCATGAGGCAGGACCTGCCCTTGGACCGTTCCCTTTTTTGTATCAGTGATGAAGTAGAAATTACATGGATGTGAATGCTTGTCCAGTAGAAGGTTACTGTTTGATTAATTAGTGCTGTCAAAATGAAACCATCTGCCTTGCAGAATTGTGTGTGCCCGTAACTGCAAGTGTTTAAGCAGTGCCTTTATGACCATCTGTTGGAGACGCTTTAGAGGGAACTCCTGCTTGGGAGGGAGGTTGAACTAAATTGTGTTTAAATTTCTTTCTAACCCTAAGACCCTATTCATGTACTATACTTTGGTTCTAAGATGATTAGTAAAATTCCTTTCTTGAAATCTGTTGTAAATCTCTGATTTACACAGTTGGAAATCTACAGCTTCTCAGGTATCCTGAGGACTGTGGTGGTGTGTGTGGTGTACCTTCATGGGATAAACATGCCTGCCGACATGTGAGACCTTTAAATAAGTGAGTGAGTATATACGAAGTACTATTAGCACATTTGTTTCAGGAACACCGATGTATGCTTTGAAGGGCTAACTAAAAGTAAATTATAGAGAAAGGAAGACCAGGAATAGAGAATGCAGCTCAATGGAGCCAGTGTTCTTTTTGGTCCAGTGTCTTTAGTTGAGTCGCCCTTGGAGGAGCTTGGTAAGACCCCAGACTATTTACCCTGGAGCAGGATGGGACAGAGTAGGGGCAAGATGTACTTCCCTTTCTTCCTTTTTTTTCTTTTAATATTTATTGGAGTATAGTTTATTTACAATGTTGTGTTAGTTTCAGGTGTACAGCAAAGCGAATCTGTTATACATATACATATATCCACTCTTTTTTAGATTCTTTTCCCATATAGGCCATTACAGAGTATTGAGTAGAGTTTCCCATGCTATACAGTAGGTCCTTTATTAGCCCTTTCTTTTCTTATACACTTCCTTCATGAGGCTGGACAAAGGAGTTTTCTGATAACTTTTAATAAAACTGGCAAAAATAAAACAAGTGAATCTTCAGCTAGACATCCCACTAATTGTCTCCAATGAGGCATCTTACTTTGTAGAGAATTTTGAAATTCCTAGCATTAATAATTTCATCTTTTAAACTTGAATCCAGATGGTGTGGGTTTCTCTTTTATTGAGATATGATTGGCATATAACATTACATTAGTTTCAGATATACAACATAATGATTCGATATTTGTATATATTGGGAAATGATCACAGTAAGTCCCGTCAACACCGATTACCACACACAGTTACAAATTTTTTTTCTTGTGATGAGAACTTTTAAGATCTACTCTCTTAGCAACTTTCAAATACGCAATATAGTATCATTAACTAT
The DNA here is from genome assembly GCF_005190385.1 of Monodon monoceros. NCBI lineage: Eukaryota > Metazoa > Chordata > Mammalia > Artiodactyla > Monodontidae > Monodon > Monodon monoceros. The sequence goes on from NW_021703783.1 coordinate 49,361,300, forward strand.
AGTCACCGTGCTATTCATTGCATGGTATGGGTTTCTTGAAATCTGAACCAGGTTTCTAAATTGTTAAGGAAGAAAAGTCTCATGAGTGAGGGACAGGCTGACTCTTGGCCCAGCAGTGGGACCAACATTTGATGTGTCAGAGACTGATGCTGCTGTACTGAGGCCCAAGCAGAGGTGCCATGCTCTGGACTTAAAGTTGGGGTGCTGAGGTTTTCACATCTCTCCATTTCCCTCAAAAGGGTATGTGGAGTTAAGACAGGTCACAGGAGCAAGGAGGGAAGAATTCCATACTGGCAGTAAAGCAGGTTCTCGGGCGATGAGCTGCTGGTACACTTTGTGGGATCAAAAAATGTGAGGGTGTACTCTGACCATGTTATTAATGAATTTATATGAAGTATTTCAGGCATACAGAATGCATTAAAATAATAAAACTTACACACCTACGACCCAACTTAAGTAAAACATTAACAGCACTGGTGAACACCCTCATACCCTTCTCTCTGATCCCGCCACCCCCTCTCCTCTCAGAGGTAACCAGCATCCTGAGTTTCATGCCTTCATTTTTTCAGATGAGAGAAAGGAGGCCTGGAGAGGTTGGGAACCAGCTTAGTCTCACACTCCAGACTAGTGGGAACCACAGGGCGCCTTCTGCTTCTTCCCAGTGGGGAACAGTTCACTGTTAGTAAATTTGTACTGCTTCTCAGCCTTTTGGGTACACAGATCTTCCTGGACTTACGGTGGGGCTACATCCAGATAAGCCCTTCATAAGTTGAAAATGCATTTAATACACCTAACCTACCAAACATCACAGCTCAGCCTGGGCTGCCTTAAACATGCCCAGAACACTTACATTAGCCTAGAGTCGGGCAAAATCATCTGACGCGAAGCCTATTTTGTGATGAAGAGTTGAATAACTCATGTAGTTTATTGCGTACTGAACTGCAAGTGAAAAACAGAACGGTTGTCTGCGTCCAGGATGGTTGTAAATGTATTGGTTGTTTCCCCTCGTGATCACGTGGCTGATGGGGAGCTGCCTTGCCCAGCATCACGGGAGAGGACCTATGGCGTATTGTAAACCCAGGAAAAGTTCCAAATTCTAAATTCGAAGAAGGGTTTCTACTGAATGTGTATCACTTTTGCACCTTCGTAAATTGGAAAAATCATTTAAGTTGAACCATTGGAAGTCAGGGACTGTCTGTAATCAAGTATGTGTGAGATAATACGACTTGGAGATGACTTTTGTGGTCCCAATAAACTGTGTAACTTTGCATAATAAGCAATGGAGAATCAAAGGGAAGGAATTTTAGTCAACACTTCCTTGTTTGGAATCTTGGGATGTTACGCTAAGGTATAAGCGGATACCACAGAAGTTTGGGGACAGTCAGATGTGCAGACTGTTTAGAATCGAAATTATGGTGGACTGTCCCGGTGGTGACTCTGAGCTGTGGGGTGAGGCTGCAGTGCTAGGAAGCCCCTTTCAGAGCCCTCCTTTTCCTACCTGTGCAGATATTAGACATCTCCTAAGCCTTCAGGAAAACAGTACTGTTGAAATGAAAAATACCACTTCAAAATATTGTCCTAGGAAAGTGTTATCAGGACATTTGAATGGCTTCCTGGAAGAAATGAAAGTTAATGTGATTAATATACATTTTCTGGTGAATAAGAACCTGCAAGATTGAAGAAATATGTTTGGAGCAGTTAAATTTTCATAAAATTAAGAGAACAAACAAGATGATTTTCCTCCTGCTGGTAGAATGATACGTAATCTTAAAATCCTGGAGGAAGCACAGGTGCTTTTCCCAATTTTATTTATAGATTTTTAACAGCCTGTGCTTTACACCCTGTCACTATTTTTCTTTCTTTTTTTCTTTAAAAATAACAGTTAACAATTTTCACCTGGAACTGATTCACAGACATTTGAAAAGGTGGTATCTTTGGAGAAAGCTTGCAGGTGATCACAAGATTGTCCCCCGGACATAATTGTATCTGGAAGGCTGACATTTAATGCCTATAGCAATCATCAAGCAAAGCTTTGAAAAACGAGTGGTACACATGAAGAAGATTGATGGGTTCACTGTGAAAGAAGTAATAGGGAGCTGTGAATTTCTGGATTAGCCCATCTATCAAATGAGCAAGAGAACGTCAGACTGTCCCCATTTGCCCACCCATGTTCACCAGTTGGAGTGCCCAGTCCCAGCTGGGTTGATTTGGGGACTAACTGTTGTTTTATCAGTATTCTTTTGTCTTTCTCTAAAACGATATTGAAGTATATTCTCTCCACCTGCTGTGTAAGGAGCAGTATCTACCTCTTCACACCCAAATCATAGAACTTTAATGTCTTTGCAGGATTGATAAGAGTTGTTTAAGGCCACCATTTCAGACTTGGCATTTTTGTTCTTGTTTTCCAGACTGTGTATTCTATGGCTCCATTCCCTTTTCCACAGTTGGCAGAGCTGAGGGAAAAATACACCTACAACATTACACCATTCCCAGCCACAATTAAGCCCACCTCAGTTTCTGGGTAAGGTCCTTTTTTTTTCCTTCTTGTTTTCATGATGGAAGACTTAATACCTTAATTTGTTATTAATATTTGTTAAACCCCGGAAATACATTTGAAGTAGTTTGGTGCTTAAAATCTGAATATCTCTTTCCCAAAGGTTTTGATTTAAATTCCAGAGGGAGATTTTTGAAAGTGTACTTTCCAAAGAAGGTTGGAACATAAACTGAAGGGATATTTAGCAACCCCACAACTTATTTAAAAATATCAAATATTAAAAATCTCAGTAATTAAAAAAGGGTAGAATCAAAAAAGTGTAGACAGATGAGCTAGTTTAAAATACTGTGGAGACCAGAAATTAACAAATACACACACACACACACACACACACACACACACACACACACACACACACACACACACACAGGAATTTAATATATGAAAATGTAAATCAACACTGAAAAGATATACTATTTAGTAAATGGTGCTGGGCCAATGAGACTCAGTCTGGAAAGAAATAAAGTTAGAGGCATACTTTACACCATACATCAGGATAAGCTCCATAGAGATGAGACAGTTAAATGGAAAAAACTGAAATAATAAGCAGAAGAAAATGTGGAAGGATGTCTTTAGTTCTTTGGAATTGGGAAGGCCTTAATAACTGACTCAAAAAAAAACAATAAAGGATAAAAAAGTAAGTACTTTAAAAATAATTTTCTGCATGACTAAAACCAAAACAGAGCAAAAGAAAACCTCCATAAGCAGACACAAAAATATTTGTGAAAAAATATTTGTAAATGATTCCTCTCATATATAAAGTTCTTAGAAGTCAATAAGAAAATGACCACCATCTGAAAAATGATGAAAGTATGGGAATAGGCAGTTTACATAAAAGGCAGCTTCACTTGGACTAAGAGAAATGCAGCTTAAAGCAAGATTGAGATTCTGTTGTTTTCACCTATCAGGTTGAAAAAAATTCAAAAGGTTGATGTGCTCTCTGTTGATAAGGCTATAGGGAAACGGGCACTCTTACACTTTGCTCATGAGAGGTTAATTACCATGGGATTTGGGGCAGGCAATCTGACCGTATTTTCCCAAATGACTATTGCATATATCCTTTGACCCAGCAATTCTACCTTTCTGAATTATCCAACAAATGTATCTGTACACATGCAAAACACAGTAGGTATAAGGTAATTTATTGCAGTGTTGTTTATAATAGTTTAATATTGGAAACCACTTGAGTGTGCATCATTTAGCAGCCTGGTTCCATAACATGGGCTACATACATACAACAATAATGTATACATACAGTACAGTGAGACATTAAGAAAAGGATGAGGAGGAAGCTCTGTGTGAATATGGAGAGATTTTTTTTTTTAGGTGAACAAAAGCAAGGTGCAGAAGAGTGTACTTATATATAGCATGCTAACACTTATGAAAAAGAGGAGAAAAATAAGACTATAGTCATATTTGCTTATTTAACTGATAAGGAAGCTGAAGAACACATCAGAAACTAGTAACAGTGCTCACCTGTGGGGATTAAGTGGGGCAAGAACAGGGTAGAAGTTGGACAGGGATGGGAGATGGACTTTCTATATATGTATAAATTATATAAATATATACAATTATATAAATATGTTATAGAGATTATAATAATGTATATACTTTATATATATGTCATTTAAGTCATGTGGCTGTATTGCTTATTTAAAAATAATACCACTTTTTGAACAAATATTCCTTTTTCTTTTATGTTTTCCAAGACGGCGCGGTAAGGCCAGAGACAGCGATGAGGAGAATGACCCAGATGATGAAGATGCTATTGCTAATGCAGTGGGGTGTCTCGGACCTTTTAGTGGGCTCCTGGCACCTGAACTGCAGAAGTACCAAAAGCAAGTTACAGGTAAAGAGGTGGCATCTATTAGATACTCACAATGTGTTGGTTCACTATAGCAAGGGTCGTAGTATTGTGTCCTATAAATTCCTGTTGTTTCCCGAACTGATTACCACTATTAAAGGTCTTTATTAAAAGTAACTTCTCTTATCATTTAGGAGGATCTCTCTGTTATGTGTTACATGCATAATACATATTTCTTTTTCTTTATGATTCGTTTCGCCTCCCACTCGTCTGATTTAAGTTTGTGTGCTCAGTTCCTTAGCACCGAGCCTGGCATATAATAGATGCTTACTACATTCTGTTTGAGTTAAATTGAATTCATTATAGACTGGCTTCTTTTCCACTGTAGAAGTACTCTCTAAAGCCAAAATATTATGGTACCTCTACTTGAATTTCAGTGATCAGAAACTCATTATCTCATAAGACATTCTGCTAATTCCTCTGCTTAGCCCAGGGTTTCTAGTTTTGAAGAGATAAACTCCACTTACTAGTTCTATTAATAGTTCTTCTCTTCAGAACAAAACAGAACAAGGCTGCTCCCTCTTCTGCTGGATGTCTCCTTTGAATTTTGAGGACAGTCATCACATCCCCCAAAAGTTTCTTCATGGTCCAAATTCAGAATTTCTCAAAGATATGTCTTCCAGAACTTTTAAAGTTCTATAAATTCACCTCTAAATGTCCTGCAGTTTGATAGTATCCCCCTTAAAAAGTGGTGCTCTGAATTGAATGTCATGCTATGTTTGTTTTTTTCTTGCAGAAAATAGATGGACATTATTCGTGTAATGAACTCTTTTGAAACAGTTCGCGGTTCCCCCACTGTGATCTTTCCTATCTTTGGTGGCAGCTCTTCCTTTATGACATTTATTCTAGTTTGAAGACCATTCTCCTTGCTGAAAGAGGACAGAAACAAAAGATGTCAGGCACCTCTGCGTTCTCTTTGCCATCTGCTAGCTTTATACTGCCTTCTCAAAGTCATGGGGCTATTTTCTTGTTTTTGTTCCTCTTGCTTAGAAGGCTTCCTTTTTGTTTGTCTGTTTGTTTTGTTGCTGTTGTTTTGGTCGTGGTAGTTTTGAGTATGTTCTGCAAGCCTTAGCTTGTTTTGAGTTTTAACCTGCTTAATGTTCGGTTCATGTCATTTTGTGTGTGTGTTCTTGGTATGCACTCCCCTGTCATCTTTTTAAATGACTTAAAAAAAATCTGAACTCAACAAGAATCCTATTGGTTTTGTAATGGTTTCTATCTCCTCTTTAGTTGCCTGAATTTTAGCTTTTGGTTTCTAGCTACGGGATCAATTAGTATTTTAACTCTAATGTTTTTGAATCTGCTTTCTGTCATCTGGGTCTATGTTCCATTTTTTCCCCCCTGTTATTCTTTCTGTGCAATTATAGGCTCTGGGATGACATGGTCATTTTCTCCTAAATTTCATCCTTAGTCTTTCTTGTTGGTTTTACTTTAGTTAGATTAGAGGTCCTCTTTTAATTTTCTTCTCCTTAGAGAAGTATTTTCAATAAAAAAGTTTACCAGATGTTCAGTCTTTATCTGAATCACACTTTCAGCAGATGTTAGGATACTTGAAATCCCCTACTAATCTTTTTTTTTAAGCTTGTCCCCAGGCAAGTTTTACATATCGTGTTAGAAAAGTCTAATTTTATCCCCTGTTTACCTGTGTGGCATGTGAGTGTATTTTCACATGGTACTTATTTCTGTTTCTTGGAGGTAATCTCAAATTTATTTAAGGGATAAATCTACTAGTTGTTGGTGTTAACAGGAGCAGAAACCACATCAGACATAACACACATAGTAGACAGTCAGGAAATGCTTGTTAAATGAATAAAAACATTTCGTTTCTAGTGATACCATGATCTAAAGTCTTGATAATCTTATAGAATGTCTTGCTGTTTTTAACTTAAGAAAAACTCACTTTTAATGATTGACTAAACCCTACAGTGTAAAATTTACAAATTTATAGTTGTGGGTCCTCATGCAGTTAGTTATATGGAACCTTGTAAATCCTCATGTAGTTATATGGAAATCTGTACCCTGACTTTAGACAGCTAGAGTTATATTTTTCTAAGGGAATTTTAGAAAATGGCAGTGATTTTTATCTGGAAACAGTGGATCTTATGTCCATATAATGAACAAAGGGGTAATAAAATCAAACAATGAACCCACACAGCTCGTTTCAGACTCACAGTTAGCCTAATAAGAAAATGCAGAAATATTTTCAGGACCAAATAAAAACAAGTACTAGACAAATTCTAGTGTACATGTTTTTTATGGTTCAGAATTTCCTGGAGGTTAAGATACTACCCCAGGTTATATAGTGTAAGCAATTCCCAGTTAGTCCCGTTCTCCTCCTGTGATAGTGTCTCCTTGTCTCTATTCCTTGGAATATAGAACCAAATGGGGACCAGAATCTGAGATCCAATAACATTGCGGAGCTGAGTCCAGGAGCGATCAATTCCTGCCGAAGTGAATACCATGCAGCTTTTAACAGTATGATGATGGAACGCATGACCACAGATATCAACGCGCTGAAGCAGCAATATTCTCGGATTAAAAAGAAGCAGCAGCAGCAGGTTCATCAGGTGTATATCAGGGCAGGTAATGTACTTCTTCGTTTGAGTCAATTTCAGCTCCATGTCAACTTGTGAAAGGAAGACCGAGTATTCCCAGGATGTCCTGGGAATTACTGCTCACTCTGGCTCGGCATCCACCAACACAGCTGGCAGGAGACAATAACATCTTTATCTTCTCACTTTTTATTTTATCTTATCAGGCTCTAAATAAGAGAAAGGTCCCAAGGACCAGGCAATTGATGGTATTCAATACTTCTTTACTCTGTATGCTTGTGGAGAAGGCTTTACAAATGATTAGAATGTTGCAAAGCCATGCAGTCCTTGGATTTGAGACATTTTGGAGCTATTGCCTCTTAAATTTCAGGCATTTGGAAGTAGAATTTAGTCATCTGTATACTGGTAAATAATATTGCTACCAGTCATTTAGGTAGTAATATAACAGATGTTGTGATCAGAGGAAAAGGAAACAGCCATTACTGTGCCTGCTAACTGGGTTAGCGGTGTCTTGGGAGTCTGCTGAGAAGAACGCAATTGTACTGCAGTTGGAAATGCTCTGTTCCAAGGATTGTCAAGCTTCTTTTTTCCTTTAAATTCCCCAAATCCCAATGAACAGTCTGATTTATTGTTTAATGTATGCTGATTTGGGAATTGGTTTGTCTTATTTTAAGTGAAATCCTAATGAAAATGATGCCGATCCAGGATTAACCAAGATATAAATTGGACATGTTTTTAAGAGGCTTGTGAGCATGTGACTGATCTTGCATAAAAACTGAATTTACCTTTCACTTGTTGGGGAGGAGTAGGCAACTTCTTAAAGATTCTTACTTTATCCTGAATCATTAAAGAAGCAATCACAAAAGGAACTAACAACTCTAACACTTTAATTTTCAAAACATTGGCACATACATATCCTCATTTGTCCTTAAATCTATGAGAAAGGCAAGGACAGATATTCTTATATCCTTTTAAAAAATGAGGAAATGGTAATTCAGGAAGGCTTAGCAACTGTCTAGGATTATATAACTATAGTGAGTGGTCAGGCCAGGGCTAGAACCTCCATGTTCTGATTCTTTATGTAGTTCTTTTCCAACCACTTTCAGAAGCTTTAGGTGGAATGGTGAACAATTGCCATTGGGTACTAAATCAGCCCAGTGTCTGTACTCTAGTCAGGGGTCAGCAAACTATGGTCTGTAGGTCAAATTCTGCTCACTGCCTGTTTTTATAAATAAAGTTTTGTTGAAACACAGGCATGCCCATTTGTCTACATATTGTCTATGGCTGCTTTTGCACTACAGTGACTAAAATATTTATAGTCTGGTCCTTTACAGGAAAAGTTTGCTGACCCCTACTCTAGATCAGGGTTTATGTGGTTATTTTTAGGGAGAGATTGCTGCTCAAGGGCAAAGTTTGAGAGCATTGTTTCTCAAACTTTAGTGTGAATACGTATCACTTGGGGATGTGTCAAAATGAGGAATCTGCTTCAGTAGCTGTGGGTGGGACTGAGATGATGCATTTCCAATAAGCCTCCAGGCGATGCCACTGCTGCTGGGTGGGGATTGCACTTTGAGTAGCGGGGGTTTTAGAGGAGATGTAGGATAGGATCAGCAGCACAGGCGGAGAGATTGAACTTGTGCTAGAGGCAAAAGTCCTCAGCTTCTGAGATTTAAAGGAAGGTGGTAAGGATGGTGGTTGAGGTACCAGCTTCCTAGGTTAGGGAGGACAGGAATTTAAGGCTTTTCAGTCCTGATAGCTTCTGTTTGTATGAAGAAATTGGAGGAAAAGTTGTTTGCTTGGGAGTAAGTTGAAGGTTGGGTGGGAGCTTAAAGAAAGTAGTGAAGATTTGGATCGGCCGTCGGAAGCAATGGGAGAGGGAAAGAAAGTTTGTTCAGCGGCATTGCGGACCTAACAAAAATAGGAAGTTATGAATTTAAGGGATATCAATCCACATGGCTGTTTGATTTCCCCCCATCCACATCCCCACCCCCAGCAGCTCTTAGCAGCTCCTGTTTTGGAAAGAAGAATGTGAATTGTGGATCTAGAGTGGAGTTTTGCCAGGCCTGTGTGATAAAGCCATAGGGATGCCTGGATGTGTGGTTATTGGTGAGGTGTGGTCCAAGGGATCCACCGTGCATCTAGCAGGGTAGGGGTGTAATTGAGCTGAGGAGACGGTGAGAGGTTATGAGAAGATTGAGGGATCAAGGAACGGAAATCTTTATGGTTTAGTACCAAGTATAGTTACATCGAGAGTCTGAGAGCTGGAAGAGTCAAAGAGAGGAATATGAGAGTTAAATATTTTTCACATGAGGCAGATCCGAGTGATGAGGTTTAGGATGGAACTGGGCAGGTGGAGGATGGGTCAGTCACCGAGGCAGTAAAGTAACCGAGGTAGGTAAGAGGACATAGAGTGAAGAGGAAACAGGTGTCAAAATTTCAGTGAAGATTGGACTGTGACCAGAGGTAGGTAGATAGGAGCAGTCGAGAAGCACAGACGGGCGTTCAGCCACGTGACCTAGATATCAGGAGGAAGGCTGTTCACACAAAGACGGCGGGGTCTGCTCTTGATACTTCTGCCTGCAGCTGTCGTCCCTGGGGCCATGAATGTTGAAGCTTCATTGGAAATAGGGGCTCGGTCAGCCACAGGATGAGGACAGTAATACTGTTAACAGTGCCTTGCAGGAGAACACAGCTTTTGGTGCTTTCCTGTTTTCAATTTGCTTTCAAAGTCAATTGAGGACACAGGAGTGGAACTAGAGCCAGGCGCTGGATAGCTCTGATGTCACTGCATTTTTACCACCTTCTTATCACTTCTCTCATTCTGCTGTCTCTCAATAATATGCAGTGTGTTGTTTTTCTACCTCTCAGAAGCTGACAGCTGGTAATCTATATGGTCATAGTGTTTGACCTATTATTTAAAAAAAAAAAAAAATCTTCAAAGATTTCCTAGATACAAGACCTCCGAGGTTGCTTCTCAGACACAAGGCTCTCTGTAAAAAACATTAGGGAGGCTGGGCTCTAATTAGTAACAGCGGGTCAGAGTCTGTTCCTTTTTGTATCCTCAGCCGCTTGTCCCCTCCTCTTTGAAGAGGAGGGAATCCGTACCCCAGGCTCTAGGATCGAATTCAGTTTCTGCTGACTTCAGTTACATGACTCTGCCAAGACCTGGGAAATATGTGGGCAGGGTCCGGGCACAACCTGTGTGTGACTCCTGTTCTGTGATGGATGTCTTTCTCTGTGGTACCTTTCACACGACCTTTCAACATTTCTTTCAGACAAAGGGCCAGTGACCAGCATTCTCCCGTCTCAGGTAAACAACTCTCCAGTTATAAACCACCTTCTTTTAGGAAAGAAGATGAAAATGTCAAACAGAGCTGCCAAGAATGCTGTCATCCACATCCCTGGTCACACAGGAGGCAAAATATCTCCTGTGCCCTATGAAGACCTTAGGACCAAGCTCAATTCTCCATGGCGAACTCACATCCGGGTCCACAGAAAGAACACGGCGAGGACCAAGAGTCAGCTGGGCTGTGGGGACACCGTCGGGCTGATAGACGAGCAGAATGAGGGCTGCAAGACTCACAGTCTGGGGGCAGTGCAGGCGTTTTCCTCCGATTGTGCGGGGGCAGCTCAAAGGGAAGGTGGCAGCTCCGACGGCGGCACTGGGAGGACCATCGAAGGGCAGTCTCCAGAGCCGCTGTTTGGGGATGCTGATGCCGATGTGTCTGTGGTCCAGGTGAAGTTAGAAGCCTTGGAACTGAATGCAAGGGATGCTGCTGCTGAAACTGATCCCAAGGTGCACCTGCCCTGCCAGCAGCACCTCCCGGGGCCGCCAGACGCACCCGGAGGAAACAAGGCCCCTGGCAAGTCTCCCCAAGGCAGCCACCCGAAAACTCCCATCTTTAGCCCCTTTCCCAGCGTCAAGCCACTGCGGAAGTCAGCCACTGCCAGGAATTTGGGATTATATGGTCCTACAGAAAGAACCCCAACCGTGCACTTTCCTTACATGAGCAGGAGCTTCAGCAAGTCCAGCGGTGGAAACAGTAGTACTAAGAAACGGTGACATCTTTCAGCAACTGTGTACCCACATTCACCTCTTCACGGTGGCAGAAGGGTTCCAGCTGGATGGCTCCAAGAGAGCTTCAGTTGTCCATTGAAAATGAAGAGATAGGTTCAGAGATGAGCAACGGTTCAGAAAAATGGGAACTGGAAATTTTATAATGGGTGCTAGAATAGGGATGTCTTCCAATCATCGATACAGTGGGTTATTGTGGCAAAATAAATATTGTGGTTTTAAAGTGTGAAGTTTTCCCAACTTTTCATTGTGAGCTGTTTAGAAAAGACTTTGTATCTAGGCTGTTAACCCCTCTTCCTTCCTCCTGTTCTGAGGGCCTTCAGGGTGCCTGTGACAACCCCCCCACCCAACCTTCCAGTTCTCTGGGTGTTATTAATACTCAAGCATGCACACACTAGCTTGCTAGAACAGAAACTGTTAAAAGAAAGTAAGTTTCTTAGTTGCAAAGAACTTCCCAATTTCCCTCTTCATGCCCCACTGGGGGGAATGTTTGTATGTGTGAGTTTTCCTTCAGTAGTTTCTTTCAGCCAGTCTCAAAACTGGTTTTTATTCTTGTGCTAAAATGCAGGAGAAAAATCTAGATAGCCTTTCTTTCACTTTCTATTTCTACCCGCAAAAGGAAGAAAACCTTTATCTGTTGAAATGTAGCTTGATCATCAGCTGGAAGATCTTATGAAGAGGACACAAATGGGCTATGCCTTAAGCAGTTGCTCTCAACAGCTTGCTGACTCCACTGAGCTTTCCTCGAGCTTCGTGTTCGCTTCTTAAGCAGAGTTTTGGTCCTCATTGGTGAGATGATCAATGGGCTCTATACAGAGCTTGTCTGGCCTCCACCATGCAGCTCATTTACCTATCAGTTCTCCACTGCAGATGCGAGAAGCCTCTGCTCAAAAGCCGGAACATGGCACCTGCAACTCTGTTACTTGAATTTTGTGCTTTTTTAATGGGTGGGAGTACTTTGTTGAGTACTTTCTTACTTGATCACTGCCTTTCCCTGGAGAAGGCCCCAGTGCTTTCTAGCTCTGGCTCGCCCATTCCTCCCCAGAGACAGCACCTGTTATCTCCACCATGCAGATGGGAACTCTGAGCCACACAGAGGTGAAGTAGTACTTCAGATACTCAAGGTAAATACTCCCGATACTCAATGTGACTCAGCCACATTGCCTCCAGTTCAATAGATGGGTTTTATGCTCCTTGTACCCAGGTGCATTGGCTACATAGGTTCTAGAAACCAAGACTGGGAAGCTATTCACTGCACTCCCTCCTGACTCAAAGGACCTTTCTCCAGATGGTACAGAGTCCTGTGATGGCGTTTCATAAAACCAGCTTTGACCTTCTTATCCGAAAACGTAGTTCATTTAAAAAATGCTTCATGCAGCTGTCATTTTGGCTGGACAAAAGGCTCACTCCTCAATCCCCTTCTCCCACCAACATTAGAAGATAGACTTGGCATTTTTATCCTCGTTCCCTGGAAGACCTCGGCTAGGCTTGCCGGCATTTTGATGAGGCAGTCAGTATTCATTTGAGCTAATTGGATTGCTAATTCTGAAACCAAAGCTATAGTTTTAGAAAGAGTTTTTACTATGAGAGGCACTAATTTTTATAATAAAACAGAGAATGTGGTTGTGTGGGCTTTTTTGCACAGAAAACACAAGAATGATATATACAATGAGAAAAGTTATCCCTTTTGTGGTATTTTTACCCTCCAAAGAACTGAAGATGGAAACTATGACTAATAAGTTATTGCAGTTTTGGTCTTGCAGGAGAATTCTGTGCCATCTGAAGTTAGCATGCAGCTTCTTAAAAAGCAGCCACTCCCACAGCCTGTGTCTTGGGAAGGGTGTAGGTGGAGAGTCGGGATTACTTTGCATACCACCCCCAGGACGAGACCCACTGCATTTTCCAAAGTTAGGGCAGTGATACGATTTTCTTCAATCTGCTGAACTTTACATTCCACCTTGTATTCTTTCCTCCTCCCCCTTCCCAAGTGAGTCAGAATAGTCATTTCCCCTTGAGGGATGTCTGACTTGAATAGAGAATTTTTCTTTTCTCTCTTGAGTCAGCTCCCAGCTCTCGGAGGGTCTGGGTTTGGGGAGGTGGGTAAGGCGGTGGAGGGCACTTACTGCAGTTCTTAGGCGCGTGCCATCGCTGTCTGCCACCTGTCTTAGGGTTAGTAGCACATGCTGTATCTGTTTCCTGGGGTTGGTCTTCCTGAGAAAAGAATGGATGTGATGGCACACGGCTTGGGATAAGTATTTGTTGAATGAATGAATAAACTACTGAAAGGAAAATAGTCCTTTGAGGTAAAAATGACCTCATCAGGATTTCCAAACCTGACAGATTCCTGTTAAAGCACTCTGTCCTGTTAAAGTGCATGCGTTGTACCATGTAATCACCATGTGTATCGGTCAACTTGTGAGCTTTGCCTACTTTAGAGAATAAAGGATCTGCAGTAGCCTGTAGCACACAGCATGTACGAAGAGACCAGTATGGACTTTTATCTTCTTTGTATTGGACACTGTATGCCAGCACCAAGTACTTACCAAGTAGCGGTTTCTTCATTTTTAGATATGTCTGTACCCCGTCAGCACTTAGGCCGGAGCCGACTCCTCATGTCTCTGCACCTCGGTTCTCTTACAAAAGCCTCCAGATACTTTAAACCTAGTTTGTAATGTCAACCTATGGGACTGTAACTGTTTGGAATATTGTATTCCCTTTTTCAGTCTCTCTTGTTCTGAAGAACTGTACTGATTACAAAGATATATGCATAAAGATTCTCATTATTGTAGCTATTGTGACATTGTTTATCTGAGCGCCTGCAGAGAACGCTGTTGTGACTTTCCCCACCCCCTTCTCTTACCCTGTGTCAGCTTTACCCCACCGTGGTCACGCGAACCAAGAGAACAGCCCAATAAACTCCATCTCCGCCAGTCTAATCACTGGGTTGCTGGGTGGCCCATGACCTTCCAAGATCTTGGCAAAATGGCGAGTTCCCGAATATGAGTAAAAGAGTTTATTCAGGAATTTGTGTTTGTGTGTGTGGAAGTATGTGTGTGTATAAAAATAACCTGTGGATCTGTCATTTTTCTTTGTTTTAATAAAATAGAACAATAAGAGTGCCATTTAGCTTCCTGGTCTTATGGATTCTAGATAACGGAGAGCCGTGGTCAAGTGTACAGCCTGCCATCTCCCCTCATAAAATCTCCCTTTACTCTTTCTGAGCCACTTTTTTTTTTTTTTAACATCTTTATTGGAGTATAATTGCTTTACAATGGTGTGTTAGTTTCTGCCGTATAACAAAGTGAATCAGCTATACATATACATATATCCCCATATCTCTTCCCTCTTGCGTCTCCCTCCTTCCCACCCTCCCTATCCCACCCCTCTAGGTGGTCACAGAGCACCGAGCTGATCTCCCTGTGCTATGCGGCTGCTTCCCACTAGCTATCTATTTTACATTTGGTAGTGTATATATGTCCATGCCACTCTCTCACTTCGTCCCAGCATACCCTTCCCCCTCCCCGTGTCCTCAGGTCCATTCTCTACATCTGCGTCATCTGTTGATGGACACTTAGGTTGCTTCCATGTCCTGGCTATTGTGAATGGAGCTGCTGAGCCACTTCTTTTTGCTACCTACAGCTGTCATTTGAGGCAGCATTTTAAATATATTAGTTTCCTAATTAGAAAAATGACACGTGTTAAGAAAATCTGGAAAACAGAAAGAGCACGAGGAATCATTGGTATTCTGGTATGGGTCTCTCCACTATGTTTTTTTATGTGTGTTCGTGTATATACACACCACTATCTACAAAAAGGTATATTGAGAAAACTAAGCTTTCTTTCCACTAAATGCTCTTTTACAGTATCATTTTCAGTAACTGTTATTTCATCATGTGTTTATGCCAGAATTCATATAACCAGTGTCTCGTCCACGAGGTGTTTTTTTTTTTTAAATTGAAGTGTAGTTGATTTTCAATATTGTGTTAGTTTCAGGTATATAGTAAAGTAATTTGGTTATACATATATGTATGTATAATTTTTTGGATTCTTTTCCATTGTAGATTATTAAGAGATATTGAATATAGTTCCCTGTGCTGTACAGTAAATCCTTGTTGTTTATCTGTTTTATATATGGTAGTGTGTATCTCAAACAGGTATTTTTTGATTGTAGATAGTACTGGAGAGAACATCCTAATACTTATAACTTTGTACACAACCCAAAGAATTTTCTTAGGGTATGTTCATCCAGGTGGAGTTGCAGGGTCAGAAAGTATGTGCATTTTTAAAACTTATATATATGTATTGCCAAATTGCCATCCTTGAAGATTGAACTTACTATATATGCAAGCAGAATGCCTGTTTCTCTACACCTCCGGATGAGGCAGTAGTTTCTTTCTTTTTTTTCCCTAGGACCTCCATCATTGATAGAAGCAGTGATAATGGGCATTCATATCTCATTCCTGACTTTTAAGAAAACCATTAAGTAAGATGTTTCCTGAGATTCCTGGTAGGTATCTTTTATCAGGTTAAGGAAAGTACCTTTTATTCTTTGCTCACTAAGAGATTTTTTAAAAATCAACAAATATTTAACTTTATCAAATGATCCCTAGTTGCATCCTTTGAGAAGGAAGTGGTGCTTGAGATTTGGTATCTTTGAACTTGAGAAAATAGCCATTTCTGGGTTTCATCGAAGCATATTAAGATATTTTAGAGTTGCAAGTGATAGCAGTGAAAGTTTTATGTGCAAATTTTCATTGCACTGTTAAATTTACTAGAGGAAATTTAGAAACAGTATAAATAATGTAAACATCTGAGAATAGGGGTAATGGTTACATTAATTATGGTTGATCTACAGGATGGAAGTGCAATGGCCCATGAGTGTTGGGGCCATTGAAATGGCAGTTATCTCTTATCCACATGAGGCAGTTCAGATGAAAGTTTCAGTGAAGTCTGGAGTCATAGAATCACTAGGATACAGCTACAGATGGGAAGCCCTTACTGGATGATGGCTAAAGCAGAACTGTGCAGTGTAGCTCTTCCACAAAGGCAGCCTGGGCTCAATAAAATAGGGACCAAATGGGGACCCATAGACTCTGGGGGTTGGATCAGCTCCCATGAATTTCCTTGCTGCCTGTGTCCTGAATCTGAGTCTACTTCTTTCCTGGTGCTCAGCTCTGATCAAACCCACTGACCTTTTCCAAAGTCACCCTCAATCCCATTCTTTTCATTCCTTCCAGCACAGGCAAGCCTTATCTGACTGCTATACCCTGCATCCCAGGGGCCTCGAGAGTCTTCTGTTTAAGGTTAAAAAACCAGAAAGTTGACTGTTTCTTAATATTTGCATTCCTTCTATATATTCCTGTAGCACTTCTAGTTTTTCTTTAGGTGATGTTGATCCTTGGGAAGGAGGTGGATCAATTTCCCTAAGGGGCCAACAGCTTTCTGGGTGGGACTTAGCTGATATTTCAACCCAGGTGTCTCCCAACCCCTGGAGAGTTTAGAAATCTGTATTAAAACAAAATAAAGCAACAACAAAACACAAAAACCTCCCCTAGAAATTTTGATACTGAACTAGATTTGACAACCACGGGTCAACCTATTTTACATGTCCTTCAACTAGTCTCTCCCATCCTACCCCACCTCTCTCTGTTGCCGTGGCTACACATTGCTGCCAGAGTGATCCTTCTAAAATGAAAAACTGATCAGACCATTCCTCTGGACAAAATCCTTCAATCGGTTCCCATCTTCTGGAGTATAAAGGCTAAAACCCTTGTCTTAGTTTGATCTGGCCCGTGGTTATTTTTCCAGCTTATTTCCCCACCATCTTTCCCATTCATTGCCTTCTGCAATCTATCAGCAGCAGCAGAATAACATCAACCATTGGTTGAGATCCTATCTGCTAGGCACTATACTAGCTCTTTTATATATGTTATCTTGCTGGCATATTCCTCCCAAGAACCCCACAAAGCATATTATTCCTGTATTAGAGATGATAAAAGTGGGGTGACTTGTTATGTCCTTGACCACGTTTACCTCATGGCAAATAGCAGGGTCCTTATCCCTCTGACACGAGAGCTTAAGCTCTTTGCCCTGCACTGTCTGCACTGTCTGAGAACTTTGCATACAGCAACCTGAAATTCCCTGAAAGCTCCTTGCTCTCCCAGCAGCCTCGTAACTGTGTATTCATTAACCTCTGCCTAGAGCACCCTCCTTGCTCCAGTCTGCCTGGGAAACACCCACCCATCCTTTTAGTCATGTCACACACATCAATGGGGTCAGATCCAATCCCTGCCACTTTCCAATAGTATGATGTTGTGTAAGTTTCTTAACATCTGGGACCTTCTAGCTCCACATCTGTACAAGGAGGATAATAATTTCAACCTCATAAGGTTTGTTGTGGGCTTCTGCTATTTTTGCTGCCTAGAATTAACTACTTTCCTTGGGCAACAATGCCCTGGAGAGCTTTGTTCTCTAACTCTCTCCATGTAGTCTGGTGAAGTTGATGCCCCAGGAGCACAGGGACCAAGCCATTCAGCACTTTCCCTCTTCCCTGCTATGGTGTCTGACTCATGGTCAAGCACATGGGCAAAGAAACTCAATTCCTGGGCTCTTGTTTTGAACTCTTGGGGAAGATGATTTGCTCGTTTTTTAGTGCATTTGAACCTGAAGGAAAAAGCCCAGGAGTTGCTGCTGGCAGCCATCTTGTAACATCTCCCCATGAGAGGAGAGTTTCTTGGAGAAGTGAGTCAACACTGGACAAGCAGAGCTCAGAAACAGAAACCAGGCCCTTTTCATATCAGATGACCCCTGGATCAGGCCATACCTGAAGTTAAATTAATCTCTCTACACCATTTATTACATCAGCCAACATTCCAGTTTTTGGTTTTAGCCTGTTTGGTTGGGCTTTCTATCATTCATATTAAAAACCTGTCAATTGGAACAGGCATTTTATGAAGATTACAGGTTAAAAAGGCAAAATAGTGGTACAGTCAGTAAAAATTAGCTAATATTTCTAGTTTAGTTTAGTGAGTCAAACCTCTCTTGAGCTCTGTTATTTTTTCGGGGCTCTGTCCTACCCATCATAATAAAAGATAGTGTAAGCTGGTGATAGAGTCAGGGAGAGTGGTTCTTGTTTTACAAAGAGGGTTCTTTCCTCCAGCCTTTGGATCTTCTTTGGCCTTGTATCTCCTTGTGGCAGAAGGACAAGTGATTCTGAGTATGAAACGATTTTCCACCAATCTTACCTATTGTTCCAGCCCCATCTGCATTCACAGCTGAGTCCTGTGAAGAGCAGAGAAACTATATGCAAAACATAGAAGGGTTGTTTTAACCGAATTCCATAAAATTTGGGAGTCCAACAGCATATTTGTGGAATTGCTCTCACCGGCTATAATGGAAACTGAGGGCACTTCCCTTCCCTCCCTCAGGTGCTCATGCAGCTCTCTGACAGAGAAGGCTCTGGAGCAGCTCGGGTGGCATCTGATGGGAAGCAGCAGGGCTGGGTTGGGGAGTGGGCCTCTTGGGGAGCTGAGGTGTCCAGCAGAGTTGTAGGAGCACCCGCTGGGGAGCACACCTGTTTGGGAAAACAAGAGAAGCACTTCTTGAGGATTTCAAGAAAACCTTGCCCTGTGTTAAGAGGATAGGAAGACTTTATGGGCCCTACCTCAAAAGATATATGTGAGAACAGTGGTTTGAGTTGTTGCTGCTACAGGGACCCTACCTGGATGAAAAATTTGCTGAGGTCTGTGAAAAGTCAGGTTACATATAACTGTTACCTGATAAACTCCACATATGTATATGCAACCAAACTAGCAGATGGTGAAAAGCTTAAAGTTTTTTTTTTTTTTTTTTTTGCACGTGGAACTATGGACCAGAGTTTCTAGTGCATTTTTTATGTGGGAAACAAATCACAGAATCATAGAATTATTTGACTAAAGTGTTTGTATTGGAATAATGGAATTACTAAATGTCAGACCTAGAGATCATGGAGCTCAGTGGTTTTCAATATCTTTAAGCAACAGGACATTTACAAAATTATTTAAACTTTCACTTTGCACATATTTGCACATGGTGAAAATTCAAAATGTACAAAAAAGCACATGGTAAAAACTAGGTCTCCCTCCATGCCTTGTCTCTTAGCCAACCAATTTCTCTACCCACTGGAAACCACCGCTACTATTTTCTTGCATACCCTTCCAGGAAAACTTTATGCATATTCAAGCACTTTCACACGTACATATTTATAAGTAGCAGCATAATAACCTTCTGAACCTTTTTAAAAAAAATAAATTTATTTATTTACGGCTGCGTTGGGTCTTCCTTGCTGTGCACAGGCTTTCTCTAGTTGCAGTGAGTAGGGGCTACTCTTCCTTGTGGTGCACGTGCTTCTCATTGTGGTGGCTTCTCTTGTTGTGGAGCACCAGCGCTAGGTGCGCGGGCTTCAGTAGTTGTGGCGTGCAGGCTCAGTATTTGTGGCTTGTGGGCTCTAGAGCGCAGGCTTAGTCTTGGTGCATGGGCTTAGTTGCTCCATGGCATGTGGGATCTTCCTGGACCAGGGATCGAACCCATGTCCCCTGCATTGGCAGGCGGGTTCTTAACCACTGTGCCACCAGGGAAGTCTTGAACCTTTCTTTTTTTTGTTGTTTTTTTTTTGCGGTACGCGGGCCTCTCACTATTGCGGCCTCTCCCGTTGCGGAGCACAGGCTCCGGACGCGCAGGCTCAGCGGCCATGGCTCACGGGCCCAGCCGCTCCACAGCATGTGGGATCTTCCCGGACTGGGGCACGAACCCGTGTCTCCTGCATCGGCAGGCGGACTCTCAACCACAGCGCCACCAGGGAAGCCCTGTTCTTTCTTTTTTTTTTTTATCCTTATTGATACCAGTTCTTTATACACTAAGAAAAATGTCCTTGTCTGTAATATGAGTTGTGATATTTTTCTCATTGCTGATTATCTTTAAATTTGTTTATGCTACTTTATTTTTTAACAACTTTATTGGAGTATAATTGCTTTACAATCGTGTGTTAGTTTCTGCTTTATAACAAAGTGAATCAGCTATACATATACATATATCCCCATATCTCCTCCCTCTGGCGTCTCCCACCCTCCCTATCCCACCCCTCTAGGTGGTCACAAAGCACTGAGCTGATCTTCCAGTGCTATGCGGCTGCTTCCCACTAGCTATTTATTTTACGTTTGGTAGTGTATGTATGTCCAAGCCACTCTCTCACTTTGTTCCAGCTTACCCTTCCCTCCCCCCGCATCCTCAAGTCCATTCTCTACGTCTACGTCTTTATTTCTGTCCTGCCCCTAGGTTCTTCAGAACCATATTTTTTTGGATTCCATATATATATGTTAGCATATGGTGTTTGTTTTTCTCTTTCTGGCTTACTTCACTCTATATGTCAGAGTCTAGGTCCATCCACCTCACTACAAATAACTCAATTTCGTTTCTTTTTATGGCTGAGTAATATTCCATTGTATCTATGTGCCACATCTTCTTTATCCATTCATCTGTCGATGGACACTTAGGTTGCTTCCATGTCCTGGCTGTTTTAAATAGAGCTGCAATGAACATTGTGGTACATGACTCTTTTTGAATTATGGTTTTCTCAGGGTATATGCCCAGTAGTGGGATTGCTGGGTCGTATGGTAGCTCTATTTTTAGTTTTTTAAGGAACCTCCATACTGTTCTCCATAGTGGCTGTGTCAATTTACATTCCCACCAACAGTGCCAGAGGGTTCCCTTCTCTCCACACCCTCTCCAGCGTTTATTGTTTGTAGATTTTTTGTTGATGGCCATTCTGGCTCGTGTGCAGTGATACCTCATTGTAGTTTTGATTTGCATTTCTCTAATGATTAGTGATGTTGAGCATCCTTTCATGTGTTTGTTGGCAACCTGTATATCTTCTTTGAAGAAATGTCTATTTAGGTCTTCTGCCCATCTTTGGATTGGGTTGTTTGTTTTTTTGATATTGAGCTGCATGAGCTGCTTGTAAATTTTGGAGATTAATCCTTTGTCAGCTGCTTCATTTGCAAATGTATTCTCCCATTGTGAGGGTTGTATTTGATCTTGTTTATGGTTTCGTTTGCTGTGCAAAAGCTTTTAAGTTTCATTAGGTCCCATATGTTTATTTTTGTTTTTATTTCCATTACTCTAGGAGGTGGGTCAGAAAGGATCTTGCTGTGATTTATGTCATAGAGTGTTCTGCCTATGCTTTCCTCTAAGAGTTTGATAGTGTCTGCCCTTACACTTAGGTCTTTAATCCATTTTGAGTTTATTTTTGTGTATGGTGTTAGGGAGTGTTCTAATTTCATTCTTTTACATGTAGCTGTCCAGTTTTCCCAGCACCACTTATTGAAGAGACTGTCTTTTCTCCATTGTATATTCTTGCCTCCTTTATCAAAAAGAAGGTGACCATATGTGCGTGGGTTTATCTCTGGGCTTTCTATCCTGTTCCATTGATCTATATTTCTGTTTTTGTGCCAGTACCATACTGTCTTGATTACTGCAGCTTTGTAGTGTAGTCTGAAGTCCAGGAGCCTGATTCCTCCAGCTCCGTTTTTCTTTCTCAAGATTGCTGTGGCTATTAGGGGTCTTTTATGTCTCCATACAAATTGTGAAATTTTTTGTTCTAGTCCTGTGAAAAATGTCATTGGTAGTTTGATAGGGATTGCACTGAATCTGTAGATTGCTTTGGGTGGTACAGTCATTTTCACAAGGTTGATTCTTCCAATTGAAGAACATGGTATATCTCTACATCTGTTTGTATCATCTTTAATTTCTTTCATCAGTGTCTTATAGTTTTCTGCATACAGGTCTTTTGTCTCCTTAGGTAGGTTTATTCCTGGTATTTTATTCTTTTTGTTGCAATGGTAAATGGGAGTGTTTCCTTAATTTCTCTTTCAGATTTTTCATCATTAGTGTATAGGAATGCAAGAGATTTCTGTGCATTAATTTTGTATCCTGCTACTTTACCAAATTCTTTGATTAGCTCTAGTAGTTTTCTGGTAGCGTCTTTAGGATTCTCTATGTATAGTAGCATGTCATCTGCAAACAGCAACAGCTTTACTTCTTTTCTGATTTGATTCCTTTTATTTCTTTTTCTTCTCTGATTGCTGTGGCTAAAACTTCCAAAGTGATGTTGAATAATAGTGGTGAGAGTGGACAACCTTGTCTTATTCCTGATCCTAGAAGAAATGTTTGCAGTTTTTCACCATTGAGAACCATGTTGGCTGTGGGTTTGTCATATATGGCCTTTATTATGTTGAGGTAAGTTCCCCCTATGCCTACTTTCTGGAGGGTTTTTATCATAAATTGGTGCTGAATTTTGTCAAAAGCTTTTTCTGCATGTATTGCGATGATCATACGGTTTTTCTCCTTCAATTTGTTAATATGGTTTATCACACTGATTGATTTGTGTATATTGAAGAATCCTTGCAATCCTGGGATAAACCCCACTTGATCATGGTTTATGATCCTTGTAATGTGCTCCTGGATTCTGTTTGCTAGTATTTTGTGGAGGATTTTTGCATCTATGTTCATCAGTGATATTGGTCTGTAGTTTTCTTTTTTTGTGACATCTTTGGTTTTGGTATCAGGGTGATGGTGGCCTTGTAGAATGAGTTTGGGAGTGTTCCTCCCCCTGCTACATTTTGGAAGAGTTTGTGAATGATAGGTGTTAGCTCTTCTCTAAATGTTTGATAGAATGAGTCTGTGAAGCCATGTGGTCTTGGATTTTTGTTTGTTGGAAGATTTTTAATCACATTCTCAATTTCAGTGCTTGTGATTGTTCTGTTTATATTTTCTATTTCTTCCTGGTTCAGTCTCAGAAGGTTGTGCTTTTCTAAGAATTTGTCCATTTCTTCCAGATTTTCCATTTTCTTGGCCTATAATTTCTTCTGGTAATCTCTCATGATCCTTTGTATTTCTGCAGTGTCAGTTGCTACTTCTCCTTTTTTGTTTCTAATTCTAATGTTATGCTAATTTGTTGACACCTATATATATTTTAAAACATTTTTTATCTTTTCAAATTCATCAGCCTTTTATTTTATAGTGTCTGGGTTTTGTGTGATATTTAGAAAGTGCTTCCTCACATCTTTGTAATTATTTGAAAATTCTCTAATGTTTTTCTTCTACTTTTATAGGTTCCATTTTCATACTTAAATATTTTTTGAAAAATTGAAATGTAGTTTATTTACAACGTTGTGTTAGTTTCGGGTATACAGCAAAGTGATTCAGTTATACATATGTATGTATGTATATATAATATACATATTCTTTTTCATATTCTTTTCCATTATGTTTTATTACAGAATATTAAATATAGTTCCCTGTGCTATATAGTACAAGGCTATACAGGACCTTGTTGTTTGTTTTATATATAATAGTTTGTATCTGCTAATCCCAGACTCCTAATTTATCCCTCCCCAACCCCTTTCCCCTTTGGTAACTGTAAGTTTGTTTTCTGTGTCTGTGAGTCTATTTCTGTTTTGTATATAAGTTCATTTGTATCACTTTTTAGATTCCACACGTAAGTGATATCATGTAATATTTGTCTTTGTCTGGCTTGCTTCACTTAGTATGATAATCTCTAGGTCCATCCATGTTGCTGCAAATGGCATTATTTCATTCCTTTTTTATGGCTGAGTAATATTCCATTATATACATGTACCACATCTTCTTTATCCATTCCTCTCCTGATGGACATTTTGGTTGCTTCCATTTAGGTTGCTTGGCTCTTGTAATTAGTGGTGCAATGAACATTGGGATACATGTATCTTTTCCAGTTAGAATTTTGTCTGGATGTATGCCCAGGAGTGGGTTTGCTGGTCATATGGTAGTTGCATGTTTAGTTTTTTAAGGGACCTCCATACTGTTCTCCACAGTGGCTGCACCAATTTATATTCCCACAAACAGGGTAGGAGGGTTCCCTTTTCTCCACACCCTCTCCATTCATGCTTAAATCTTTGATCCAACTGGTATTTTCTTTTGTGTAAGATATGCATTAGTTTCCCTCTTAACATTTTTTTTTTGATGACAAAATTCAAGTTTATTATAAAAGTCTTCCTATGTGGCTACATCTAGTGCATATTGAGTGTATTACAGTATGGGGCCACCTTAACAAAGTATCACGGACTGGGTGGCTTATCTACTAGAACTTAATCTTCTCCCAGTTCTGCAGGCTGAGAGTCTAAGATCAGAGTGTGGACTGGTTTGGTTCTTTCTGAGGCACTCGCCCTA
The DNA here is from genome assembly GCF_005190385.1 of Monodon monoceros. Lineage (NCBI taxonomy): Eukaryota > Metazoa > Chordata > Mammalia > Artiodactyla > Monodontidae > Monodon > Monodon monoceros. The sequence continues at coordinate 49,385,587 of NW_021703783.1, forward strand.
GAGGTGAGAAAGGATTAGCACCAGGTAGCTGTGTACAAACTTCTTCCCAGTGAACCAGCTGTAAGATTCTTCAGTTGTTTGACGTTAAATTCATGTTTTAATGAATTCAACCAGGTGCTTTCTTCTTGAAGTCACATAACCATTGCTAGACAATGGACTCATTGAGGAGGAAGAAAAGCCTTCATGATCCTACACTATATGGGCAAATCTCGGACATTGTCACAATCAGATCTCCAGAAATAACCACCTTAACCATCAGGCACAGGGGTATACGAAGTATAGAAGGCTGTCATGTTGAGGCACAAATCTAAATGCATCAGTGCTTTTTAATCCATCTGTGCTAGAAGACCAGTTTTGTTTGCCTTTATTTTCACTTCGTTTTTGATATTGGTGAACTGATTTTTCACATTTTTTTCTAAATGGTTACCCAGTGGTCCGAAAACCATTTATTAAATAATTCATCTTCCCTTTACTGATTTGAAATGCCATTTTTATCCCATACTAAGTTCCTGTATGTTTTACGGTATATTTCTGGACTTTCAGATCCACAACAGAACCTTGTATTCAAAGCAAATCTCCTGAGCAATAACAGAGCTACTCTGGTTGGGGGTTGAGGGGTGGAGAGGCCAAAGCCTTCCTGACTCGCTTCCCCTCTTCTTGCCTGAGGTCACCCCCAAGCTGCTCTGTGGAGGCTTTGGGGTTCTGGAGAGCAGAGTTTGAAAACCACTGATCTGGCCTAGTCTTTTTCATGGATGACAATGGTACCATTGTACCATTACCAGAACACCATTGTATGTCCCTTCCCTCCCCATGTGCCTGGAGTGTACCATTGGCAGAGGAGCTGGAGGGAGTCACAGGAAGCCGGTCAGAGAGCTCATGTTGTGGACCACTCCATTGTCACAGGTGATCATGTTGGTGTTTGGGGGAGAAATGTCCCAGGTAGAAGGAACAGCAAAGGCAAAGTTACTGGGATACATGTGTGTAGATAGGGACATAGCTATAGGTATAAAAATAGGAATAGGCACAAGATAGATAATATAGGAGACAGAGATGGTGATAGATCTAGAGATTAGAATATGCTTCACCTAAGAGTAGGAAAATTTTCACTTAGTGTCCTATTTATATTAATACAAATGTGTTCCTATGTTAAAAATCTCACAGCCAGCAATTGAAACATCATACTGTTTTTATTTTCATAGTACTCCTGAACTGAGTGGAAACACTGCAAGTGTTTTCAATAAATGAGCATCTCCTTCAGAAATCCCTCTCCACTTGAGCCGCTTTGCTTTGGGTTTTGCTGCCAGCAGCTCAAGGTGTTGACAGATAAGGTAACTTTTCAAGTTTCTACAACTAGTGGGGCTGGGGTGGGAGGAGATAACCTGTGTTTTAGAGCCTTGAGGAGGGTGAAATGTAAGCTCTGCACCCAGAGTCAGTCCCAGCCTGGTTCTGCCCTCCTTTTGAAAACTCTTTGAGATAATCTCTGGAAGGAAGCCTCTCAGAGAGGAACCATCCCACTGGGTGCAGAGAATAAACCATTGCTTGAGTTTGCCTCATATGGGATTTTGGGTATCACAGAGGGACATAGTAACTATGATGTCACCTCGTAGTTACACTGAAGTAGCTTGAAAGGTCAAGAAAGGAAAGAATAAATAAAACACTTTTGAAAAGGTCTCACTCAGCATCAAAATTTGTATAAAGGCTTGCCACAAACAACAATTCAACCTGTAATGGTGTAAAAATAACAAATTAATGATTAGGTCACACCCAACCACTGGATTTCCAGATTTTAAAAGAGATATTTTCTAGAAAGGAATTATACCAAGTGAATATCTTACTTTCCTTGAAATCACTCTCTTCCAAAAAAAAAAAAAAAAAACTAACACAAAAAGAAACAAATAACAAAAAACAACTGCATACCTTGACCCAGAGAAATGGATGGATTCCTGTAATAATATTATTAGTCAGAGCCCAGCTTCATCTGTGCAGTAGAGAAGTAGGGATCTGGCCTTCTGCATGGCCTGGGTCTGAGCTTCTGAACCAGATGGTATGAGTTAGGCTTGGGATGAAAGGCCTTCCTGCCTCCTTTCAGCAGGGCAAGGTCATGGCTGCGCCAGCAATTGTGTTTTCATGTCCAGGTCCATTGGTCTTGTAGTCTACAAAAATCCTCCCAGATTCTGACTTGTGACCAGTGATTCTGCCATACTGATCTTTTTTTAAAAAATTATTTTAATTAATTTATTTTTGGCTGCATTGGGCCTTCATTGCTGTGCGCAGGCTTTCTCTAGTTGTGGCGAGCGGGGGCTACTCTTTGGTGTGGTATGTGGGCTTCTCATTGTGGTGGCTTCTCCTGTTGTGGAGCACAGACTCTAGGCGCATGGGCTTCAGTAGTTGTGGCACGCAGGCTCAGTAGTTGTGGCTCGTGGGCTCTAGAGTACAGGCTCAGTAGTTGTGGCGCACGGGCTTAGTAGCTCCATGGCATGTGGGATCTTCCCGGACTAGGGCTCGGACCCATGTCCCCTGCATTGGCAGGTGGATTCTTAACCACTGTGCCACCAGGGAAGCCCCTGCCATACTGATCTTGACAGCAGAAAATCTGGACTGGTGCTATGGGCTACAACTGCAAACCTCAAAGTGTGGTCTGGGGACCCTGTGGGTCCCTGAGGTCCTTTCATGGGGTCCCTGAGGTCAAAACTATGTTTATAACAACACTGAGACGTTATTTGTTTGTTTCACTCTCATTTTCTCATGGGTGTACAAGGAGTTTTTCAGAGGCTACATGATGTGTGATATTAGAACAGACTGAATGCAGAAGCAGATATGGGAAACCAGCTATCTTAATAACCAGACGTGAAAGAAATTTGCAAAAGTGTAAAGCAATGCCACTCTCTTACCAAATATTTTTTTTTTGGAAAATGAAGCTATTCTGTGTAAAATGTTATTTATGTTAATGGATTTATTGTCATTTAAAAAAGAATTCAAAGATTTCAAAATAACTTATAATACAGTAAATACCAAAAAGTATATATAAACTTTAAGCTCTTTAGGGTTCTTATAATTTTTAAGAATTTAAAATTTTTAAGAAGTTAAAGAGGTCCTAAGACCAAAAGTTTGAGAACTGTTGATCCACGGGATAGTGAAAGGAGATAAACACAAGATAACAATAATTATTTATTGAGTGCTTCCTGTTTGACAGGTTCTGTGTTAAGGGCCTAACATGGATTACCTCATTCAACTCTCATAACCGCGCGCCCGAAGAGTAGGTACTAGTGTTCCTTCTTAGGTTACAGATGAGGAAGGAACCTGGGCTTAGAAAGGATGAGGAACTTTCTCATGGTCATAGAGTTTGAAAGTGGCAGAGAGTTGAGTTGAACCCAGGAGTGTGGTTCCAGCTCTCACACCCTAAACTAACAAGTGATAGTGCTTCTAGAAGCCTGTGCATTCATCTGCCCTCTTGCACCCCTCCCCCCAGTTAAAAATTGGATATGATGAAAGAGGCAGAACTAGGAGGCAACTGGAGAAGGGTACTATGGACACTGACAAGATCTCCCCACCTCTGAGTCAGGGTCGACTGGAACAGGGGCTGGCCTCCCATGGTGTGCGGGATGCCACATGGGCAACTAGCTCCCCAAATACTGAAATCCACCCTGGTGTCTCTCCCTTCTTAAGTTAGTTTTGGAGCTGAAGGGTCATGATTATAAAAAAAAAAGTAATGAGAGACAACTGTAAGAGAAAAAAACGCCACAAAAATCAGTGGAGAGAATCTTATTTCCCAAGTGTCTTAAGATTCTCAACTATTTAAATAAACAAAAAATGGATATTATAGGTGATGTATGATGTTTGATTTATGCAACATAAAATAGCAATGACTTAGTGGATCTACCTTCAGGAAAGAAACCTTGGCTATACATCAATGGCTAAATGAAGGTATAGTTAGCTATATTAAGTGTTTAGGAAGCTCTTCATGCATCATTTTAATGATTCCCTGTTTTACTGACTTTCTATTTTCCAACAAACTTCCCATCAGGTCTGGTTGGGTAAGAGGTATAAAGGGAAGGGGAGAACAATTGGGTTTTTATTGTGTTTTTCTTGCTTCAGCTGAGCATGGGTGTGACTAATTTATGTAACCACTAGGTGCCACTGTTGCCTCATGCAATATCGCCAGATGCTTGAGTTCTAGCGATATGCTGGGAATTTTACCCTAAAGCGTTCAGGGTGTTTGTGTGAGGGAGGGACCAGGATGGCTCCTACTGCTGCGCACCTGCCCCCCCCCCCCCCCCGTCCCGTCCCCATACTCCCATCTTATTAATTTTTTAAAGTATGTACAATTGGCTATTGGATAAGGAGAGCTCAGGTACAAAGTTCCCAGCCAAAGATCATTATTTCTTGCAGAATGACTTCAAAATCAGCTTCAAGTAGAGTGTGAAGCACGGCAAGGGAAAGCAAGTGGTATGGCCGATTTAGGCATAGGGCAGTACCCAGTGTCCAGTGCCGGTGACTCTATCACAGCAAGATGCCCCACAGGGCGGCTGTCCTTGGCTGTGCGAAGGGTAAGGTTGCAGCCTGGAGCCCAACAGCATCCCTCTTTGAAGAAGAGGATGCAGAGTGGAGGCTCACAGTGGGGAGGGGAGTGGACTAGCCATGGCAATACCCTCTGTAGGCCCTGGCCTCTGTTCCAGAGACCCCAGAGCTGAAAGAGCTCTTGGAAGTCATTCATTTCAATCTCCCACTTAGTTCAAGTGATTCTTTGGTAGCACCCCTGGTAGATGAGCTGGAATACCTGCTGAAATACTCTCCATACTAAGATTCTTACTTCGTTGGGTGTCTTGTTTCATTGTGGGGCAGCTCTGTTAGAAAGTGCATTGTGTTAAGCTAAATAAAGCCCACCTCCTTTCGACTTCCCATAATCATTTCTCATGTGATTTCCAGACTCTACAATATCAGGGTAATACAGTACTTACTTATTGAGCAGCTTTAGGTCCAAGGCCCTGTGCTAAGCAATCTAGGACATCCTCTGGAGAATACTGGGGTTGCCAATGTCCTTCTTACCATGTCTTTCCTGGAATGAAACATAACATTCCAGGTGAGGTCTAATTCATGTCAAGTATAGGGACAATTGCTTCACTTGATCTGAAAGCTTCCATCTAATAAGATTGTATTAACTTATTATGTATTATAACAATGCTGGATCATTTGAATTTGAGTTGGATTTCACTCCCCAGGGCTCTTTTCCCAGGATCTGTGTCAGGGCAGTTTTTTCCATCCTGCACTTTTTTTCATAGACATTTTCACTAAAACCCAGGTTTTTATTCATCCATTCATTCAGTTAGTGGGTACTGGGGACCTCACAGTTGTGCATGTCACTTGGCTAGGAGATGTGACAACTATTCTACCTTTTCTTTCATCTAGCGTAGCTGACCCTCCCAGGACTGTAGCATTCTCAGATTCAGAATGTAGGTCTGCTCTGACCTCATCCTAACTGCTAAAACGTGACTGTTGGTGCTTGTTTACTCTACAGGAACTTTAGAAGGACCTGAATTATTTTTATGAAGTCTGATTCGTCAAGGAATATGAATGAAACCTAGCTTGGGTTTGGGATTTATCCTTGTGTTGTAAAAATGGTGCTTTAAAAAATTTCAAATGGTTACTTAATTTCACATTTTAAGACCTTGAAGGCCCTTTTTAGTATATCCTCAAGAGCTTCTGATTTCAAAGGGTGATCAGAAGCTAAGAACAGGCAGTCTCCACTTTATGGGGGAGTAAATGTTTCCAAGAAGCCTTCTAGAAATGACATCAGGCATCTCTTTTCTTGCAAAGACATTGACCTGAGTTCCAATTCTCGTTTCATTTGTGCCTTGCTATCGTAAGGTACTAATGCCACACTTGGCCAGATCAGTACTCATCTCTGTTGCTGGAAGAAATAACCAAGTCAAAGTGGTTCCAACACTCACTAAGTGTTGGGCTACACCTTTGAAATTAACTGACTAATTAATATATTATCTGAACAAATACTACATTGATTATTAAATGTTAGCCATTTTGTGTTTAGAGGGTTTCGTAAGGATGAAGTTTAGAGTTAGGAACAGCTCTTTCTCCCAGTTTTGGTCCTTAGCTACTCATTTTGATAAATGACACGATTAATAATTAGGTAATGTTGCAATTATTACATTTCATATGTTACTCATACATGTTGATTCGGTATTTCTACATAAATATGCCCTATTCACGTACCACCTAAGCTTTCAGTTTATTTAATTAGACTGTGATACTGTCATAAATAGGAAAACAGATGGAAGTTAAATGGAGACAAGGCTTTGAACCATAAGAACTGTATGTAATAACTTATTGAGCAATTAAGCATAGTGATGAAAGAAATATTTACATTGCACACTGCATTTTGTTACGCAAGTAGACTATAATTTCCTAGAGAAGTCCCTGAGATGAGTTTAGGTTTGGAAAGAAACCTTTGACTGACAGATTCTAGTTCATTGATAGACTGTTTTCACTTAGCTCGCAGGACACGATGCTCTCTTGGCTTCCCTCCTGCCTCACTTATTGCTGTTTTCTGTCTCCTTTCCTGGTTCCTCCCCTTCTTTCCACTCATTTAATATTGGGGTGCCCCAGGGCTCAGTCCTTGGTTCTCTTTATCTATATCTACTCCCTTGGTGACCTGCTCCAGGCTCATGTCTTTAAATGCCATCCATGTACTAACAATTCCCAAATTTATACCTCCAGTCAAGAATCGCTCTGAATTCCAGATTTATAGATCCAACTGCTACACAACATCTTTGTCTAAGAACATCCAAACGTGAACCCCTGGTTGTCCCTTCCAAACCTGCTCCCCTCAGCTTTCTCATCTCAGATGGTGATAACTGAAAGTAGCAGTTTATAAGATCAGCGAGGTAACAAGCAGCCAGATCTCGTAAGAACTTGTAAGGACTTTGAGTTTCCTCTGAGTAAGGTGAGAGGACAGTGGAGGGTTCTAAGCAAGGAATGAAATGATCAGACCTAATATTTTAAAAGACTCATTCTGGCTGCTTTGCTGAGAACAGACAGTAGGGGTGCAAGGATGTGACCAGGGAGACCAGTTAGGAGGCCTTTGCAATGACCCAGGTGTGAGATCATGGTGACTTGGATTGGGGGGAGTAGTGGAGGTGATGAGAAGTGGTTGGGTGCTGGATGTATTTTGAAGGTGGAGTTAATAGGATTTCTTGGCAGGATGCAGGGTGTGGAAAAAAGAGAGAAGTCAAGGATGGATCCAAGATGTTTAGTCTGAACAAGGGGAAGGATGGAATTACCTTCAATTGAGATGGGAAGACTGTGTATTGAGTTTGGGATATGCATTAGACATGGAAGTGAAATATTTGAACGCAAAAATGAACAGTCTGGAGCTCAGGAGGGAGGTCTGGACTGGGTATAAAAATTTGGGAATCATTGGCACACAGATAGCATTTAAAGCCTAAAGACTGGAAGAGATCACTAAAGTCTAAAATATTTAAATGAGAGACTTCCCTGGTGGCGCAGTGGTTAAGAATCTGCCTGCCAGTGCAAGAGACACGGGTTCGAGCCCTGGTCTGGGAAGATCCCACGTGCCGCGGAGCGACTAAGCTCGTGTGCCACAATTACCAAGCCTGTACTCTAGAGCCTGCGAGCCACAACTACTGAGCCCACATGCAACAACTACTGAAGCCCGCATGCCTAGAGCCCGTGCTCTGCGGCAAGAGAAGCCACCACAACGAGAAGCCTGCGCACCGCAGTGAAGAGTAGCCCCCGCTCACCGCAACTAGAGAAAGCCCATGCACAGCAACGAAGACCCAATGCAGCCAAAAAATAAATAAATAGGAAAAAAATCACTTAAAAAAATAAACTAAAATATTTAAAGGAGAATTTCCTATAGACCTAGGTTCTCAACCAGAGGTGATTCCCCACTCCACCCAGGGAATATTTGGCAATGTTTGGAAACATTTTTCATTGTCACAATTGGGGGGAAGGGTTGCTACTGGAATCTAGTGGATAGAGGCCAGAGATGCTGCTGTATATCTTACAGTGCATAGGATGGCCCCCTACCACAAAGAGTTATCTGGCTCCGAGCATCAGTAGTGTCAAGTTGAGAAAGCGTTGTGTAGATGGAAAAGAGAAGACCGAGGACCAAGCCTGGGACACCCCACAACATTTAAAAGGTGAGGTGGGGGGCTCCCTGGTGGCGCAGTGGTTGAGAGTCTGCCTGCCGTTGCAGGGGACGTGGGTTCGTGCCCCGGTCCGGGAGGATCCCACGTGCCGTGGAGCACCTGGGCGCGTGAGCCATGGCCGCTGAGTCTGCGCGTCCGGAGCCTGTGCTCCGCAACGGGAGAGGCCACAACAGTGAGAGGCCCGCATACCGCAAAAAAAAAAAAAAAAAAAAAAAGGAGGAGGAGGTCAAATGCATCCGATAATTCAGAGATGAGAACCGAAAATCAATCATTGTGTTTAGCAATGTGTATATCTTTGGTGATCTTGACAAAAATTTCAGTGCCTGTGGTGGGTGGGTTTGAGATAGAACAGAAGGAAAGGTTTTGGAGACAATCAGTACTGAGAAGGGTTTGAGGAGTTTTGCTGCAAAGGGAGCAAAGAAATGGGGCAGTGGCTGACCAGAGGATGTATCAGAGAATTGGGCATGAGTTTTGAGAGCTAACTGTAAGACCATAATCAGGAAATGAGGCAGGAACCCCATAACAAAGGCCAAGACAGATCCAAATTGAACTGATTCAGGACACAAGTCAAGAATGAGGCAAAAGTCTAGGGATCAATTATTTTGAGTTGTTGGCTTCATGGGTCAGAGGCAGACCTGCTGACTTGGGCTAAGCCATACTAGTCAGTTCTGTGCTTGCTGTCCTTTCAAATAAAGGACTGGAGTTGGCTATATGAATTTTTCACAATTACTCCACCCCAAATTCCCTGTTATCTCTGACTTCTTGGGGTGGACTTATTTTCTATTGCTTTGAATGTGGAGGTAAATTTCAGGGCAGTGGATGTCTAGACTATTGTGGCAGCCCTTTATCCGCCTCCAGCTTTCTCCCCTTTGCTCCCTTCTCTACTTCCAGTGTGATCTTTCTAGATGCTAATCCAACTGTATCAGTCCCCCGTCTAAAAACTGTTTATAGCTTCTCACCATAGTCAAGATAAAAATTTAGGCTCCCTTGTGTGGCATACAGTGTTATCCTGGATTTAGTTCTTACCTGTTTTCCAGCCTCACATCCTGCTTTTCTCTGCCCTGTAATGTGTACTGGAGTTCTTACTGTCTGCTTCGCCACACACCATGCAGTTTCACACCTCCGTACCTGTGCTCACGCTGTATGTCTTTCTGAAACATCCTATCTATTTTTCTGCGCTTTGGCCAACCTTTGTTCATTGTTCAAGATTCATTTCCTTTAGGAAGCTGTATTAATTCGAATTATGTTTGGTCGCAAGTGACTAAAAATAAGAGTGGCTTTCCTACTGCTCTGGAGTGGGAAGATGAGGAAGACAAGGCTATAGGGGTCCGTGGAGAGGAATATCAGATGCTCCCACAACTATTTCAAGATAGTAATCTTGAAATAACTATCACCTAACTGGAACTGGCAAATCCCTACCTGGACTTTCTTAGATTCTGAGTCTATGGTATTGTTGCCCTCTGTTATCTGCCTTCAGCTCTAGGGGATCAAATAGTCATACATTTTTGTTTCATTTTGCCTTAAGATTCTTCCTGAGCCTTGTTTTAGATGAATTCATTAGTTCATTAATTCATCAATGACTGTTTGATTCACATGCTAGTTCACTGTAACTTCCTATCCAAAAAGCCTCCTTCTTTTGGCTTAATCATCAGGGTTGTGGAGGTATAGAACAGCAGACCAATTATCCCTCTGTAATCGCTTATGTTCTTGAGATGAGTTACATATAGCTTTAATTCTTCTCTGCTCATTCATATGATTATTTGTTAAAAAGTAATTATTGAGCACTTGTCATTTGTCAGGCACAGTGCTTGGTGCTCAGGGTGCAGAATGAAAGAAGGAGCTGTAGTCTAGTGAGGGTAGGCAAGAGAAGCGACAGACTGGAGTGTGGTAAGTGCTTGGATCAAGGTTTACCCAAAGTGTTATGAGAGTCCAGGAGAGGGGCATGTGATCAAGACTAGGGTGTCAGGGAATGACCTCCAGAGAAAGTGATGCTTGAACTGAGTGATGAGAGGCTGAGTCATGAGGAGTTAGCAGGAAGCTAAAGTGGAGGTAAACCAGGGTGGCCTGATGGGACTAGAATGCCCCATAATTTCCATCAACCCTAATTCACACCACCCAAGGGAATATACAATCAAATTAAAACCATTGTGCTTGGTGGGCAGACACTGTTTTATTACAACACCCCTAATCCGCATCACCCTACCCCAAGTTATCCAAAATTAATATAGAATACAAGTTCCCCAATTTTAACTAGATTTCTACCTGAATCCCCTCCTATAGAGACTTCTGGAGGTGTCACTGCCCTATATCCCTCACCCAACCCACCCCTCGACTTCATCCCCATCCCTGATACCTACAAACCAGCCTCATCCTTATGCTCATCCAAACAGAAGGAAGAAGAAAGAGTGGAGTTGAAGGACAAGGCAAGGTTTAGGGGAGGAATGGGGCTTTGGGATGAGTAAATACCAGGAATAGGGTGGGATGACTACTTCAGATGTTATGTGGTATTACATGGCATGTCTCCTCTGCCTTCTACTTCTGAAGAACTCTTTCTATGTCTGGTGGTGGTGTAGAGGTGAAAGTGGAAAGGGTCTTATTCACTAGTGAGGGAGTTATGGAAATAGTTCCTGTGAAACATGATTGGTGGAGGGGGTCTTGCTAAAGGCTATGGTGAAGAAGGGGCAGATTTGAGAAGTATTATATTATTTTTTACTGCATTCTTCTGATTGTAGAAGAAATACACACTCATTATACAAAATTTGGAAAGTATAGGAAATTATAATAAAGGAAAATAATTACCAGAAATTTCAACATCCAATGATAAGACCTGTTCATATTATAGAATATTTTCCAGTTTATTTTCTATGCATATGCAGATGAATTATATGTGTTATCTGCCTATTCTATATAATCAGGATCAACTTTACGTACATTTTTCCCTGGTACTTCTTTTTTTTTTTATTGTGGTGAAATACACATCACATAAAATTTACCGTTTTAATCGTTTTTCAGTGTACAGTTCTGTGATGTTGAGAACATTCACATTGTTGTCCTTTCCTGGCACTCTTGAGTTCTTTCTAACTGCAGACATTGGTCTTCTTTTAATTCAAGAAAATGCCCTTCTGGCATTTCTAGATCATTTCTTTGGTTCCAAATGTTGTATGTGTAAGTGTGTGTGTGTGTGTGTATGTGAATCTACATTTGGAGGAGAGTGCAACAATATGGATTCTAGTGGCTTCTCCATTTTTATCCTTTTGGGCTGCTTCAGAATGTAGGTGTTTACTTTGATGAGGGTGAAGACCTTTATTTGGCAGGCAGGTCAGCAAAATGTTCTGCAGGTAAACCATGGACTTAGAATGCAAAAGGCTTTTGGTAGCCTGCGCAAAGAACCAGAGCCCTGCAAGGTGTGAGCCAGTGCCCACAAAAAGAATATCCTTCCTTTCTCGGGTCACCTGCAGGGAGAGAAATACTGCCTCTCAACAGGGAATCATCCTTCTGTTTGATGATGCTTGCATCTTGGCATCTGGAATTTAATCAACTCTTCTCTGTCTTAGAGCCAAGAATCTGGAAAGTGGGTGAGAACTTCAGATGTGATTTGGTCTTTTACAATGGCACTGAAGAGAACTTATCAACACTTGGTTCACAGCTTAACAGCACGATGATGAAAACTGGACATGTGTGAGGGTGCAGTGAGGAAGAGGCTGGGATGGGGTTGCAGGAGACTGTGGCGATGCCTAGCTCAGTGCTGGGCACATGTTCTTGCCAACTCTAAGCTGGGTGTTTCCTTAGTGAGAGTCTGATTGAACCTGATTTTAAAGCAACTGTTTGCTTTGTTCTTCTAATTTTTTTTTTTTTTTTTGGCCGTGTCGCGTGGCATGTGGGATCTTAGTTTCCCGATCAGGGATTGAACCTGCACCCACTGCAGTGTAAGCGAGGAGTCTTCACCACTAGACTGCCGGGGAAGTCCCTAGTTTTGTTATTTTTTAATAGATTGCTGGGGAAAATCAACCAAATGCTAGTCATATACATTGACTAATCACTTTATAGATAATAAAAACACAAGCATTAAATACTTGTGTGCTCCAGAGATAACCAATTAATTGTAACAATATTTAGACTAAAGGGATAGTTAAAGACCAACAGAATGTTGGGAAGGAAGGATTTCTTTTTCACTTTTTCCGTAGAACGTTTTTTTTTTTATTTGAAGTATAGCTGATTTACAATGTTGTGTTAGTTTCAGGTGTACAGCACAGTGATTCAGTTATAAATATATATATGTATACATATATATCTCTCTGAAAAAGAATCTTTTTCAGATTCTCCTCCCTTTGTAATATGGGTTATTACAAAATATTGAGTATTGTTCCCTGTACTCTACAGTAGGTCCTTGTTAGTTATCTATTTTATATATAGTAGTGTGTATATGTTAGGAAGTATTTTTTTAAGTTAAAAAGTAGATTTGATACTCAGGAGACAGCATGTTATGAAGAGAGGGCTAAAGCCCGAGATTTGGAACATTTGAAATTATAAATGTAGGTTGAACTAGATACCTTGGAAGAGGTCTTCTTTCTCTAGGATTCTTGAAAGCCTCCTTTCCTTTTTCTTGTTTGGGTCAATGGCATCACCACCTGTATAGTTCCCTAACTAGAAGTCATGGAGCCCTCCCTGAGTTGTTTCCCGTCCTCACCTCCCGGCAATCCAAGCAGGTTTAGAGGAAAGAGCCAGGTTTGGACCCCAGACAGGCTCAGGGAGACCCAGCTTTTCTGCAGACATGGAGAGCTCTGTGACCTTGGTCACATCACATATGTCTCCAAGTCTGTTTCCTCTTCTGTTAAAAGCACTTGCCATTGTGGGTAGAGAAAATGTATGTAAAGCATGGAGCTCAGCAGCAGGCTCAGAATCGAGCCTCCATACATGTTAGCAGTTATTATTGAATAAGGGCTAAAGCTTAAGAACAGCTACACACGAGCTCTTCCTAGATGCTAGGAACCATGTTACATGCATGTCACATATATTTACTAATTTAATTTTTATAACAGTCTTAAGATGGATACTATTATTACCCACATATTTTTTGCAGATGAGGAAACTAAGGTAGAGAGAGGTCAAGTAACTTGCCCAAGATCACATACCCAGTAAGTGGTAGAACCAGGGTTTGAACCTTGAACAGTCAGGCTTCAACATCTATGCTCAGCTACCAAGTTCTTTTGATTCTGTCTCTGAAAATATGTCTTTTGTTTTGGTCCATCCCTCTCCCTTCAGTGCTCTAACTTGGATTATTGTCGTAGCTTTCAGACTGGCCTGTTTCCAGCCTTATTACTCCAATCAATTCTCCTTGCTGCCCAAGAGCTGACTTTCTAAAATACACATCTGTCCACATTTGACCCCAACTTAAAAACTGACAGCTTCGGGGCTTCCCTGGTGGCGCAGTGGTTGAGAGTCCGCCTGCCGATGCAGGGGACACGGGTTCATGCCCTGGTCCGGGAAGATCCCACATGCCACGGAGCGGCTGGGCCCGTGAGCCATGGCCACTGAGCCTGTGCGTCCGGAGCCTGTGCTCCACAACGGGAGAGGCCACAACAATGAGAGGCCCGCGTGCCGCAAAAAAAAAAAAAAAATTGACAGGTTTCTATCCACTTACAGGATTAAGCGGATAATGCTGAGTGTGCATTCAAGGCCCTGCCCACATTTCCAGCCTTATTTTCTTCCAGACCCTTTGCTGCCCTCTGTGTGTTTTTGGGTGCTTGACTGATTCTGTTGCCTGGACTTGGAATTCTCCTCTCTATTTTGTCTGATCATCCTTTAAAGTTTGATTGAAATATCCTCCTCTCTAAAGCCTCTCCCATCCTCCCAGGCCCCACTGTGATCCCTTCCTCAGTGTGGCCAGTCTTCCGCATGCCCTCCTGGCACTGCATGCAACTGCACGTTTACCTGCGGCAGGGAAAGCCACCTGATTTATCTTTGTACCCTAGCATGTAGTAGAAGCTCAGTAAACCCTGATTAGGTTATAATTGAAATTTTAAAAGGTAAAAGAAAAAGCTTTACTGTTTTTGCTCATTTTACAAGTAACCAGGCTCATTGGGATGGAATCATACACCCTCAGCCCACCACTTAGAGAGAGCCACTCTGAATACTTGAGAATATTTTTCTCCAGACCTTTTGCTATGTTTACAGGAACATAAAGGTAGAAATTTTTCTAAATAAAATTGGGATCACACTGTGATTCCTTCTTTGTAAGAGGATTTTTTGGTTCAGTGTGCCGGAGGCATCTTTCTGTGTGAATAAATGTGGAGCTGGACTATCATTTGTTTAACCAATCACCGTACATTGGAATTTTAGGCTTTTTCCAGTTTTTCCCACTACTATAAATAATACTGGGCTAAATATCCTTGTATCTACATCTTTGTGCCTTTTTTCAGTTATAGTTACCTAATCACTGTTTTTAAAAAAATTTAGGTATTTCTAATATTTTCCTACTACTCTAAATAATATATACTATAAATAATACTTGGATAAACCTCCTTGTACATACACCTTTGTCCTCTTTTCAATTATTTTCTTAGGATAACTTATTATAAGGAACCTCATTGCTTAGCATTTGGTCAAAGGGTGTGTACTCTGTAAAGATTTTGGACGCACATTGCGGAATTACCCTACAGTAAGGTTATGTCAATTCACACAAACATTATCATTACCCTTTTACCTCTCTTTTGCTCACACTGGGGTTTATGAAAGTTTAAAAACTTGATTAGGTATATTTTGTGGACTGGTGTCCAGCCTTAACCACAAATAGCACAATTTCCCTAGGAAAGTGTATAGCCTCTCCTGTAAGGAAGTCTTGTGACATGCACCCCCATGACAAACATTATCATGTTGTTCTAGGGGATATTTATTATGCATTTGTGAGGTAAACAGGTCAGTGGTATTTAGAACTGTACCCAAGACCCTTTGAAAGGATTCAGGACAGGAGATTAATTTGTGAGGTCCTTCCAAAGATGGCTTTTAGTCTGGCAAATTATATTTAGACAACCGGCATGAGAAATATGTAGACAGATGGAGAGAGTTCAGAGAAAAGCAATAAAAATGATGAAGCAAATGTGGGGGGGGGCTGATTTATGAGGAGAACTTAAAGACATCAAAAACACAGAGCTGGGACCCAGAAATGACTTCAGGGAACATGATAACAGACAGAAAATACTTGAAAGGTATAACCCACCGAAGTGAAGACTTATTTAGCTTGATACCCAAAGCATAAGCAATGGCAATGAGGTGAAATGAAAGAGAAGACTTGGACCCACTAATTTACTCAGGAGTGTCTCGAGAGAGAGGTTAGAAGGTCCCTGACTGGAAACATTTAGCACCAGACAGCACTTAGCACCCCCCCCCCCCCAAGGAGAGGGTTCTAGACCGGAAAGCAGGAAAGTAGACTTGCAGGTTAGATCATGCCAATCTTTGGAGCCCTTCCATGTTGTTACCTCATGGTGACCGTAAATATACTACCTGGGGCCCCAAAGGTAGAGTAATACGGCTCATCTCTTTTTCATTTCCTGCCTTTAATGCCTCTTGAAGTGCGCAGGTTTAATCATGTCTGAACATATGCTGCTTCCATCAAGTCTGTCCACAGGGAGGCTTAGTGACAGAGGTGGGGAGCTGAAGCGATTGTTCAGGCAGACAATGGTGGTAGCCCTCGTGTCCTTCCCTGCCTGTTTGAAATCCTGAAGGAGGACAAGGGAAAGAGCGCAACAGTCAGGCATGGAGCCCACCCTCCCCAAACCAGAAAGGATGTCTCTCACCAGTGAGGCCTCATCATTTTTGTCCCAAAACTTACCCTCATAACAGAAATGTAGGGGCTTTGTCTCTTCAAGATTCTCACAGGCTAGCTGTTCCCAGGGGAGGAGGAGAAAGCGTGTGAGGACCTATTTGGGGGATATGGTCCTGATTTTGGTCTCCTAGCTCTGCCGTCAATAATAGAAAGTTAATTTGCTTGGATTTACTCCAGCCAGTACTCAATTATTCATAAAATGGGGACCAGAACTATAAGGATCATTGAAAAACACAATAACACACACACACAGAGCCCATTGTTTAAAGCATTTTGCCCCTCATGACAAACCAACAAGTGTTTCGTAAGCACTTTTCATGTGCTCGATGCTGGCATGGCTCTGTGAGTAAAGCTGAAGCTGCTTTTTGTAGAATCAGCGCTGGGACAGCTAGAAGTGGCAAAAGAAAGTGAGGAGGACAAAGGCCGACTGTGCTGCCACCTCTCATGAGAGAGAGAGAGAGAGAGAGAGAGGGAGAGAGCGGGAGAGGGAGGGAGAGGGAGGG
>NW_021703783.1:49402107-49402743 GCF_005190385.1 Monodon monoceros
GAGAGAGAGAGAGAGGGAGAGAGCGGGAGAGGGAGGGAGAGGGAGGGAGAGGGAGGGAGGGAGAGGGAGAGAGAGAGAGAGAGAGAGGGAGAGGGAGGGAGAGGGAGGGAGAGGGAGAGAGAGGGAGAGAGAGCAAGCCAATCTCTGAGGTGTTCATGTTAGGAGCTCCGGCTTTGACCCTAGACAAGTGCTTCGCTGCTTGATAATTGTGACCTGGGTCAAATGATTTAACCTCGCTCAGTCTCCATTTTTTCATCAGGAAAAGCAGAGCTAAGAGCAGCCCCCAGCTCATAGGATTTGGGAGGAGGGTTAAGTAAATAAAACGTACAATGTGCTTAACCAGCCTTGTACAAAGACAGCACTCAATAAATGTCAGCCAAAACATCCCTGCTCTCCTCCTGCATGCACGTGCACACACACACAGACACACACACACGGATGCACACGCACAGACACACACACAGACACCACACACACACACACAGACACACACACAGACACACAGAGACACACAGAGACACACACACAGACACACAGAGACACACACACGGATGCACACGCACAGACACACACACAGACACACACAGATGTACACGCACAGACACACACCACACACAGATGCACAGACACACACAG
>NW_021703783.1:49402843-49454915 GCF_005190385.1 Monodon monoceros
GCACATGCACAGACACACAGAGACACACACACAGAGACACACAGAGACACACACACAGAGACACACACAGAACACAGACACACACAGACACACACACAGAGACACACACAGACACACACACACACAGACACACACGGACACACACAGACACACACAGACACACACACAGAGACACACACAGAGACACACAGACACACACGCAGATGCACATGCACAGACACATAGACACACACAGAGACACACAGACACACAGAGATGCACACACACAGACACACACAGGCACACACACAGAGACACACAGAGACAGACACACACAGACACCCAGAGACACACACACACAGACACACAGAGACACACACACACACGGCATCTCCTGTCACAGAGTCCACAGGGGCCTCTCTGGGCCCACCTGTGAGAAAGGGAAAGTGAGCTTCACCTCTGAAGGTATTTCTGAAGCTGCAGCCATGAATTCCCAGGAGATGCAGTGAGAAGTTATAAAGTTTTATTTTTTTATTTCAATGCTTTAATATTAAATATATTTAATGTTTCCATATTTTAAAAAGTGGAATTTTGGATCATATCTGTGATCACCTCATATCCAAGCACTGCCATTTAATTTTAGTGCCCACATTTGCTTCTAGGTTCGTAACTAGTGACGATAGGAAGTGACAGCTTTAAACGTTCTCTTAAACTGGGGTATGAGTTCATCGCTCTTTCTGTACGTTTCTCAAGTTTGAGAAAAGCTTAGCTATACTAAATAAACACCATGGCAGGTAAGGATGGGGAAGATGGGCGGGCCTATGTGGGAAAGTCCCAGGAGTACCTGAAAGAAGGAGAAAGTTCTGGAAAGAGCAGGCAGCATCTGGTAGAGGTTAATTATGAGCTATGAGCTAGGCTGATTTGATTCAGAGGCCAGCTCAGTCACCTGGGCTGTGACTTTAGAGCCTAGAGGCCATCACAAATGTATGAGAGTTAGAGAAACATTTATGTGAAATCCCTTGAGACACGGACTCATCTCAAGCACCAACATCTCTTCAACCACATCCACAGCACAACATACAACCTACGCACACAGGAGTGGATTTACACTGTCCTGTGCAGACTCTGGCCAATGCACTCACTGGGGTAGCGGAAGTGTTCCTCAGGTTACGTGGCTGTGAAGACATCACCTGACTCTGCCACCACGAAGCAAAGAGCTTGTGCAGAGGACAACTTCTGTATAATGAACACAGAATCAACAGGGACCAGTTACTCACCAGAGGATGGCAGTGGCAGAAGAGGTTTTTCAGGGAAGGAGACAGGACAGTGCGCCATCTGAGACTGTCATAGGGAGGGGTGAAAGCAATTGCATAAAATATCTAATATTGGGACTTGGAGCTCAAGCAGGAATTATAGTGTTCCTGCTGTGACTGGCCACCCTGATGTCATATAATGTGAATCTTTATTCCAGGAGGTCAGGCATCTCTCCTCACACGCCTGGGGCAGGAAACCCACAGATGCATTTGCCTCAGCCTCTGGACCTGCTGTCCCACAGGTCTGAACAGCTCCTCCTCCGCTCCTGGAGAGCACACAGAGCACAGACTCCTGGTTGACTAATGCATGGCCAGGAGGGCAGCAGCAGGTTTTGGAGGGAGACCAATGGACCAATCTTGCCGAGACTCAGCAGTCATATCAGAAAAATAGGGATAATTTTGAGGATGTAAGAAAATCACGGGGAGGGGAAAGTGTAAGCTGGGACGAAGTGAGAGAGTGGCACGGACACATATACACTATCAAATGTAAAATAGATAGCTAGTGGGAAGCAGCCGCATAGCACAGGGAGATCAGCTCGGTGCTTTGTGACCACCTAGAGGGGTGGGATAGGGAGGGCGGGAGGGGGGAGACACAAGAGGGAAGAGAGATGGGAACATATGTATATGTGTAGTTGATTCACTTTGTTATAAAGCAGAAACTAACACACGATTGTAAAGCAATTATACTCCAATAAAGATGTTAAAAAAAAAAAAGAACATCACATAGTCCAGCCCCTTGCACCCAGCAAATTGTAGCTATCACCATTATTTAAATTCAGCAGTGGATAGAACAGGATGGGGAAGCCTGGCTTCCAGCCCAGAGAATATAGAAGAAAGCTTCAGTTGCTCAACCGTTGAGGCTTTTTTTTTTTACCTCAATGGGTTGTCCTGAGGATATCTACTGAATAGCTCATTGTCTCACTGGCCCCATGTGTGCAACTGAAGATTTTGCTTGGAGTGTGTGAAAGTGTCTGGGAGAAAGGGCCACCCTCAGTTTCCTGGGACTGGCCGTGCCATCTTCTCTCCAGCATGGTTTTGGGGTTTTGGACATGACCTTATCTGGCTCTCACCAAAGGATCCCTTTTCACTTTCCATATGTAGATGATTAAGGTGACCTTAAACTCTAAACAGTAGATTTTAAATATGTGTATAGGGACCAGTATCTGTGCGTGATGAGTGTAGCTCATCACCCTGGGAAGAGTATGGACGTTCAGATTCTAGCTCATCCTGACTATGTGACTGACAGAGGCTTGGCCCCTTCACTGTTTGGGGCCTTAGTTGCTTCATCTGCAAGTCCCTCAGGAGACTGGATTAAATGCTGTCTAAGGATGGACCCTTCAGTGTTTTCAGCTGATCTATGAATACCTTACTGGAGTGCCTGAATGGTTGCTGATTTTCTTAAAGGTCTTGGAGCTGACCACCGTATTCATAGAAAGGTGAGTTCAGGAGAATCTGTTCCATGAACCCTCACTTATAGAGAAAAAGTATTTAATTTGAGGATCTTCTCAGCCTTTAAATTCACCTTTTCCTTCTACTGTCTACTTTTTTTTTTGTTCTACTTGGTTTTGGTTTACTAGTTTTGTTTTGTTTTTAATCTTTATTGGAGTATAATTGCTTTGCAATGGTGTGTTAGTTTCTGCTTCATAACAAAGTGAATCAGTTACACATATACATATGTTCCCATATCTCTTCCCTCTTGCGTCTCCCTCCCTCCCACCCTCCCTATCCCACCCCTCCAGGCGGTCACAAAGCACCGAGCTGATCTCCCTGTGCTATGCGGCTGCTTCCTACTAGCTATCTACCTTACGTTTGGTAGTGTATATACGTCCATGCCTCTCTCTCGCTTTGTCACAGCTTACCCTTCCCGCTCACCATATCCTCAAGTCCATTCTCTAGTAGGTCTGTGTCTTTATTCCTGTCTTACCCCTAGGTTCTTCATGACATTGTTTTTTTCTTATATTCCATATATATGTGTTAGCATACGGTATTTGTCTTTCTCTTTCTGACTTACTTCACTCTGTATGACAGACTCTAGGTCTATCCACCGCATTACAAATAGCTCCATTTCGTTTCTTTTTATGGCTGAGTAATATTCCATTGTATATATGTGCCACATCTTCTTTATCCATTCATCCGATGATGGACACTTAGGTTGTTTCCATCTCTGGGCTATTGTAAATAGAGCTGCAATGAGCATTTTGGTACATGACTCTTTTTGAATTATGTTTTTCTCAGGGTATATGCCCAGTAGTGGGATTGCTGGGTCATATGGTAGTTCTATTTGTAGTTTTTTAAGGAATCTCCATACTGTTCTCCATAGTGGCTGTACCAGTTCACATTCCCACCAGCAGTGTGCAAGAGTGTTCCCTTTTCTCCACAACCTCTCCAGCATTTATTGTTTCTAGATTTTTTGATGATGGCCATTCTGACTGGTGTGAGATGATATCTCATTGTAGTTTTGATTTGCATTTCTCTAATGATTAATGATGTTGAGCATTCTTTCATGTGTTTGTTGGCAGTCTGTATACCTTCTTTGGAGAAATGTCTATTTAGGTCTTCTGCCCATTTTTGGATTGGGTTGTTTGTTTTTTTGTTATTGAGCTGCATGAGCTGCTTATAAATTTTGGAGATTAATCCTTTGTCAGTTGCTTCATTTGCAAATATTTTCTCCCATTCTGAGGGTTGTCTTTTGGTCTTGTTTATGGTTTCCTTTGCTGTGCAAAAGCTTTGAAGTTTCATTAGGTCCCATTTGTTTATTTTTGGTTTTATTTCCATTTCTCTAGGACGTGGGTCAAAAAAGATCTTACTGTGATTTATGTCATAGAGTGTTCTGCCTATGTTTTCCTCTAAGAGTTTGATAGTTTCCGGCTTTACATTTAGGTCTTTAATCCATTTTGAGCTTATTTTTGTGTATGGTGTTAGGGAGTGATCTAATCTCATACTTTTACATGTAGCTGTCCAGTTTTCCCAGCATCACTTATTGAAGAGGCTGTCCTTTCTCCACTGTACATTCCTGCCTCCTTTATCAAAGATAAGGTGACCATATACATAGAGAATCCTAATGATGCCACCAGAAAACTACTAGAGCTAATCAATGAATTTGGTAAAGTAGCAGGATACTAAATTAATGCACAGAAATCTCTTGCATTCCTATACACTAATGATGAAAAATCTGAAAGTGAAATCAAGAAATAACTCCCATTTACCATTGCAACAAAAAGAATAAAATATCTAGGAATAAACCTACCTAAGGAGACAAAAGACCTGTATGCAGGAAATTATAAGACACTGATGAAAGAAATTAAAGATGAAACAAATAGCTGGAGAGATATACCATGTTCTTGGATTGGAAGAATCAACATTGTGAAAATGACTCTACTACCCAAAGCAATCTACAGATTCAATGCAATCCCTATCAAACTACCACTGGCATTTTTCACAGAACTAGAACAAAAAATTTCACAATTTGTATGGAGGCACAAAAGACCCTTAATAGCCAAAGCAATCTTGAGAAAGAAAAACGGAGCTGGAGGAATCAGGCTCCCTGACTTCAGACTATACTACAGAGCTAAAGTAATCAAGACAGTATGGTACTGGCACAAAAACAGAAATATAGATCAATGGAACAGGATAGAAAGCCCAGAGATAAACCCACACACATATGGTCACCTTATCTTTGATAAAGGAGGCAGGAATGTACAGTGGAGAAAGGACAGCCGCTTCAATAAGTGGTGCTGGGAAAACTGGACAGGTACTGTCTACTTTTGGGCTTACTCTGCACTGGTATTTCCATGATTCAATGGAAATAAAAAGAAGTGAACACCCTATGTATAGCAGTGAGGAAGATCTCTGCTGCCTTTAGCTAAATCAGAATTACAGTACATGAGCTTGCTGGAATTTAAACCCACTTGGGTATGTTCAGAGAAGAGACTACAGTGACCTGGAGAAGCAGTAGGAAGACAGAGAACACAGGACTAAAGAATTCCTCTTTACAGAGCTGCCAAGGGCCTTGGGGTGTTCTCATGTGCTTTGAGATAAATGAAAACACTTTTGAGTCCACCATCCCTGCAGACCTCTAGGTGCTGCTGGGACTACTGCAGGAGGGCCAACTCTGAGAGCCAGTCCTCCCCTGCTCTTCTTCCATCACACTAAGTCAACTCAGGATGGGGGAGAAGTAGTTTACGATGAAGTCCACAGCCCTGCGATGGCTGTTGAGGTGTGCTTCTGTCGTAATGCCACCTTAGGTCCACGAAGCATGAATTGACATTTATTTGGATGCAACTGGCTCTAAAGTCTGAGGCAGAAAAGCAAGAGCTAGATTTTCTGTAACCCGAGTTCTTTCAACATTTAAGTGTTTTTTGTGCAGTTGGAGGAATGGAAAAAGCACGGGGTTAATGCACTTAGTGGCCTCTCTAGTTCTTTATGGAAGCAGGCAGGCACATTTCCAGGAGTGACCAAGGGTAGAGAGAGAGGGAGAAAAGCGAGTATGTGGGAACTCTGTTATTTTCTGAGCAATTTTTTTGTAACCTTAAAACTGCTCTAAAAAATCTGTTAAAGAAAAGGAAAAAACCACAGTCGGTGTTGAGTAGTTCACTTTGAAAATTACCAATCATTTATCTGTATTTGCCCCCCTTTTCATTGTTACTGAGCTAAAAATCATTTCATAATAATGATGAAAAATATAATATGTTTTTAAAAAAGCTTAGAGGGATGGGTCATTGCTGGCCTGGCTTCTGGTGGGGTCACCAAGAGGAGAGGTGAGCCTGGAACATGACACATAATAGATACTCAGTAAGTATAAAATGAATGAATAGATAAGTGAAATAAATGAGGTGGCCTGTCTGTGTTGGGACACAGGGATCTTTCTAATGTTATGCCCTGGGTTACCACTCAGGTGCAGGCTGCCTCTGGGGACCAGCCTTGTCCCCTGCCCCAGGCAGGGAAGCTGCCATCACCCACTCTATTCCTGGACTCCTCGAAACACAAAACCATAAGCTTGCCTCTTCCTCATCAACCCTGAAGGCAAATGATTGGGCTTTTTTTTTTGACTTAAGGGTTTTGCTGTCAATTGTAGGGGAATAGAAGCAAATCAGAATTTCGTTCTCTAAGTTGCTAGAATATTGCAAAATTCTTATAGTGTCCTAGGCCCTGGCATAAAGTTCTTGCCATGCACCTACAGTGGCAACTGGATGAGCCTTTGATCTTCAGTGATTGGTTTTTATTTCCTGTCACATCACCCCACTTACTGTCTCTAATATTATTGGTCTTCTTGGTGATTATATGCCTCATTTTCTCTGGATGTAAATTCCTTGAGAAAAGGTTGCTGCCTGTCTCATTCCCACTATCTCTAAAGCTTAGAAGGGGCCTCTACTATAGTGGGTGTTCTGGTTGGAGAATGAGTGAATGGAAACCCAAGAGTCCAAGGCAGTTTAGAGAGGAAATTTGAACCTGAGTTGAAGATGTTAGTGGCACTCAGACGCGTTTGGCAGGCATTTGGAGATATGGACAGCTGACTTACTCATTCATTCAAAAACTGTTACCTAAGCACCTACTATGTGCCAACTACGATGTGGGCACTTGAAATACAGAAATACAGAAATCAGCCACAGATTCCAGACCCAGGAATAGAATCTCTAGACCAAGTTCTCAAACTTACTTCTTCTGCCAATTTGCTATGTGGGTTGGACCAAATCTCTTAACCTTTTTCTGCACCGAGTAGGTTAGCTGATATTCCATTGCCTCACAGACCAGTTGTAAGGATTAACTGGCGTTTATAGAGTGCTTTGGGATCCGGAGATGAAAGGTCTGTTTCATCTGCCAAATCGCATGGTTACAGTAGCATGGTGAGGATGAATGATTTAGAAGGATTTTGAAGATGAAAAGACACTAAGTCTTATTATGATTTCTTTTAGCTTCTGGGCAATACCGGCCTGGAGGTTTATGTGCCCCCAAGCCTTTCTGGCACCACTGGGATTCTGTCTTTTTTTCTTGTTCTTCCCAAGAAGTTACATTGGCCCTCAAACATTTTAATTTGCAGTTTCCAAAAGAAAAATCAAAGGCAGCATCCTGAATTATAGAAACACAACCTCAATGAGCCTAGAGCTAAGGGAAGAGGAGGAAGACACAGAATAAAAGTTTCTCTAACATTTTCATCCCTGGGCTTATATCCAGTTGCGCACCGATTATTGGCACCGGTGAATTCTACTGAGAGTGACTCCCTGGACAAAAATAAGTCTAAGTAGTAATCAACCTAAAGGATGGCTTGAGACATCAATTTGTTTAATGTTAGATTTAGAAATATGTTCAGAGATAAAGTCTCTGAGGGCACATTAAAACTGCTTCCCATGAAAGACAAAACACTTACCTATATCCTATGCATTTCTGGAGTGTCCCTCCCTCTTGAGGACCCACAAGACCCATTCCTGGAGGTGGAGAGATTCCCCCTGGTACGGCAGGGTCTCCCACAACTTCCTTCCGGGTTCCCAGGACTCCAGAGGAAGTTGCCACTGGAATGTAGACTAAAGCAGGGTCATACCTTGGAGGAGGGTTCTGGGCTTGGAGTGACAAAACCTGCGTGGAGTTCACCCTGAAGAATCTCACCCGAAAGGAGTCCACTCTGTCACCATTTTTCAAAGCCCTCTTGGGACCAAAAATTTGCAAAGGATGTTAGTGATATTCAGAAGAGAGGATATGGTGCAGTGCCCTAAAGCTTCCTGCCCACCCACCCCTTAAATGCGGGGTCCAGAGTTGCTGCCCAACCTGTCCCACCCAAGGGATAGGTGTACACAAGAGGATGTAGGATTCAGGTGGTGGATGCCTTCTGATTTCCATCTGCCTGGGAGGTTGTGCTGAAGACATTTATATGGTGTTCCTGATACAGAAGAACTTGATCCTGGAGGCAGTAGCCCCAGATGGGACCTGGATCATGGTTAAATTCCTAACTCTGTTCAAAAGAAACCTACAAGACCAGAAGGAGTTTTCAGTTTCTTAATTCCAGAAGAGAGGTAAAACTTAACCTTTCAAAACCCGGCTGGGGCCAGAGATAGTTGTCTTGATCCTTCCGTGCATTCTCACGTCTCCTACCACTTAATTTCCTCAAGCCTGAGGGTCTCTTTTTTCTGTGCTCTTTTAGAGTGTGTACTGGTTAGTATCAGTCAGGAGGTGGGGCGTGATTTCACTGATACGTCACCTCACTTTCTAGCATATTTACAGGCGAATGAGAGTTTGGCTTTTGAAAAACACAAAGAGTGTGCAATTTAACTCAACACCACCAAAAACACGAAGTCTCCCCCTGAGACCCACTTCTGGAAATTCTTATCACCATATAAAAACCACTATTGTGCTAAGCTTAAAGTAAACGCTGTAATCCTGTGTCTTGCCAGGAAATACATTTGCACAGGCATTTCTAGACAGAACAGAAAGTACAGAGAGCACCGTATCCGAGTGAGAGGGGATCTGAGAAGAAAGTTTTCATGTATTCTTTCAAAGCCTTTTAGTAATTCACGAACAGGCAGACCATTCAGTGGCACACCTGAGTTTTCCATTTCTAAATAGTGATATAATAACATAGTAGTTTGATCCACAATTCTGTCCCTGAATGTCCCATTTCTTGGTGGCGATTTTCAGTGCTACAAGTGAACTTTATTGGCTTTGGGGAGTATTTCCCATTCTCTCTCCAGTGCTTTCTGAAGCTGTGCGATTGCTCGATGAAAGGTGCTTTGTGAAAACACTGCCTTGTTTTAAGAAAACATTATTCAACTTTTATGCCATGTCTCTTCCCAGTATTTGCGTTAATAGATTGCCCTAGGTATATGTACAGTTGCACAGTTTCTATATACATTTATTATTACATTATGTTTTATCTTCCCTGAAGATTGTCCCCAGTAGTCTTCTATATGTCTTGTTTTTGTTATGTCTGATTCTAAATTTATCCAGAGATGGCTGTGGTTTGATGAGTTTAAATCATAGGAAGGACATGTGCTGAGTTAAAGGCTCGTTGGTAATTTTTTTTTTTTTTTTTTGGATGCTGGGTGTTTTTAACCCTCCCCTCTTGCAGAGGAGAAATCGGTTTTTATAAGAATGTGTATTTAAAAACATTTTTTGACACATGACTTCTGAAGCCTGAGAATTCTGTGATACGGGAAAGGGCCGGGGGATCATTTGCAAGAGAAACATAAAAATGAAATATTAATATGATCAGGCACTAGCTTCAAGGCATTTGTTCTCTAGAAAATCAGTGCTGCCACATTTCATTTCTTTAAGCCCTCTGTCTAACATAGCTCATATCTCTGTCCTCATTATTAAATTATAGGCCTAAGGAGTCAATGGAGAGGGAGGGCATCTGGTCTCACGATTGATTTTATTTATTGGTTGTGGTCAGGTTGCAGACCTCTGGGAAGCAGGCAGTTTCCAAGAATAGCAGATTTTAGTTGTTACTTAGTCATCTGTTCAAAGAACTGGTTATTTAGCCAGAGTTCAGTAGCTGCCTGACTGTCCACAGTCATTCTCCTTTTCCTGTGTCTGGGACCCCACCCCAGTTCTGAATCCATCCTGCATAGCAGGACGTGTCTGAGCTGTCCTGCCTTTCTTCTTCTCACCTCCAACCAGTGGGCATTTGTAGTCACCGGTGTAGAAGGACTTGGACTGTTGTGTTCCATGTGGTAGCCAAGACCATCTTGATGGCACAGTGACTTAGGAAATGGGGAAGACCTGGTTGTGAGTGCTAGGCTGCCCCAGGGCATTAGAGTACATTGGAGCGTCTGAGTGGCCAGATTTAACTGTATTGGACCTATAACATAAGCTGTAAACCTACTATTTGTACTGGTGTAGTTAACGGTAGCCACCTCTCATTTGTTGGTTCACTTCAGCAGCTGCCTTGTTGCTGGTCACCTTCTGGGTGTTGGTGTTGTCGGTGCTGAAGCCAGCAGTTTATTCACGGCTCTGATTTTCAGATGAGACCGTTAGAGGAAGATCACTGGATTTGACTCTTCTGTCCTAATGCGCTACCTCCATCTCACTTCACATCTGCTCCAGTGTGAACCTTGGCCTAGACTTTAAATCTATAAAATGTAAAAACTTGCATTAAGAATTCATGACTTTAGTGTTTTTAAAAATGATTTCAGAGTGTCAATAGGAGTTGCCACGTTGCATAGTATGTAGACTTCCATCATCTCACTTGTTTCTCTCTTATCTCCTCCTCACTCCTTCCTCCTGGATTGCCTGTGAAACTTCAAAAATGCATTCCTCTTTAAATACACAATAATCCAATTCTCATTAACTTTGGTTCTAGCCAACATATAGGACCTAACCAGGTGTATTAATCCGTTCAGGCTGCTATAACAAAGGGCCATAGATTGGATGGCTTATAAAAAACAGACATTTACTCCTCAAAGTTTTGGAAGCTGGCAAGTCCAAGATTAAGTTGTTGGCAGATTCAGTGTCTGGTGAGAACTGCTTCCTGGTTCATAAAAAGCCATCTTTTTGCTATAACCTCCCATGGTAGAAGGGGTGAGGGATCTCTCTGGGGTCTCTATTATAAGGGTACTACTCCCATTCATAAGGGCACCACCCTCATGACCTAGTCATCTCCCACAGGCACCACCTCCAAAAACCATTGTGTTGAGGGAATAGGTTGCAACGTATGAACTTGGTGGGGGACATAAACATTCAGTCCATTGCACCAGGGGAGAGGGGTAAAATGGGGAGAGAGGAGAGGGTCTCACTGTGCACTCCAGTCTTTGGTAAAATTATTTTTCAGACCAAACTATTTCCCTTTCCAAGATTCTCATGCCAGCTGTGCAAATGATAACATATTTTCTCTGTTCTATACATTTGGATGCTTTATTCCATCCACCTATGTGTAAGAAGCACACATTTATTGTTTATTTGTGTATTCCTTCCACACCTGTTTCTTAAGTGCTCGCTCTGTGCTGGGGAATGGGCTAAGCACTGGTCTACACAGGCCTTACCTCAAGGAACCACTGTTTCGGTGACAGGCAGAAAAGCAGACAGACAGGTCAACCTTGTGTGTTTTGAGTGCAGTGTCACTGGATGTTATGGATGCACAAAAGAGGACTGTGTAGTCCATCCTTCAGAGGTCAGAGCGGCCCAGGTACGCTGAATGATGGTGCAGTCTTGAAAGATGAGCAGGAGTGAGCCGGGTGAAGGAGGAGGGGAAGGGAGTTCCAAGAAGATTGAGGAGCACTTGCAAATGGATAGGTGAGACCTGTAGCACACGTCAAAGAACATCAGTCCTAGCCATGCTCGAGTGGCTTGCTTGGGATCACGGCAAAGCCTCTTCCCATGAAGGCTGAGTGCACCCAACTGTACTTTTGTTCTACAAGTAAAGGCCCATGTAGTTTGCTTATGGTATTTGTTCAGCAAAGCCTTTACCCTTGGTATCAAGAGCTTGATTTTTCTCATTTCCCCGTTGAATTGCCATTCTTCCCCTTCCTGCTGTCTTGGCAGCACTTAAGGAAATGGAGATGTTTGGGGAAGCTCTTCTGAGATCTCATCTCTAAAGTAATAACAACCAGGATTTTGCACTGTGGGTTTGTTCAGGGTCGAGCACCTTGGAGTTGAGTAGATGTACGTTCATAGCCCAGTTCTACCATTTCTAGCTGCCTACCCTTGGGCAAGTTATTTGAGGCTCAGTTTCCTTATCTGTAAAATGGGAATAGAATAATACCTATGTTATAGAGTTATGGTGAGGTGAGGCAATGCCCCATGTAGCAAAAGCATTCATCAAATGGTAGCTTTTGTCTTAATCCTCATTAAGAATGTAAAATCCCACTCACTGAATAGGGAGATGGTGGCTGTAGAACTTTATGCCTATGTGGCAAAAAATGGTTGAGAACTGAGTGCATGTGAGAGAGGAGGAAGGAGATCCCCTGGTCTCCTTTCCTCTATTTGTTACCAAAATAAGAAAATAAAGAAGCTGTTGCAAGGAATTTGCCAGGCCTCAGTGTCCCCTTCTCCAAAATAAGGGTTGGTTTAGATGATGTTTTAAGTCCCTTTCAGACTGTAACACTTCATTTCAGCCTCCTGAATAATTGCTAATGGAGGAAATCAATTATCAAGGTACAGGTCTTCTAAATTATGGTTACATATTACAGTCCCTAAGAAATTTAAAAAAATCCTGATGTCCAGTTCCCACCCAGACATGTTAAATCAGAATCGCTAGTGGGGTGGTGATTTTATGGGGCATCCGGGGTTGAGGGTTACACTAGTGGCTAAAGTAAGAGTCTTGTCTTTGATTTCCAGCTTACGGCATCCTTTATAGCAAATCACCTAAGTCGGAGAATTAGATGTCAAAAGTGAATATCGCAAATTGCTTTCGCTGTTGTTTGTTGAAAATTTTCTGTGTTACTCCTTAAAGTGAATAATTAGCCTTCTGAGAGATGGATGTAACTGCTAGTCTTTGAACCTCCTTTACCAAAATATTCCTAGCATAAAGACGTGTGACCAATTATGTTTTTAATTAGAATGGAAATGTGTGTAAAGCTCTTTCATAAAAATGTGTACTAAATCTGTTTTAGAGAAAATTACTTGTCAGTCTTTTTTTTTTTCTTTTTTACTCAATTCCAATTCAGGCTTTGGCCTCCAATCAAGAGAAGCCACTACAATGAAATATTTTCTGACACTATGTGGAAATAGCTGTCCTTGATGTGTGTGTCTTTATTTATGTCAGGGCTCCTACCAATTCCCACAAATAAAACCTGTTTTTTCAATGAAAAACATTTCAAAGCGGAAGAAGAACGTATGTCATGTTGACCAAAATAGCATGAGGATAATGAGGCCAACATTGAAGAGGCTTTAAGGGCCCAAATCTTCATGGGAAATATTTGTTGATTTTACCTCACTGTAATTGGAAGAGAAAGCATAATGGTATTTTTGCTTGACAATTGCTTGATTTGTATTTATTGAACTTCAGTATGTGTGGTCTGTTAAAAAGAATTTCATAGGAGACATTTCATAAATCATATATATGTATATACATAATTTTAGAGAGATAATAACTATATACATTGTTTTGTAACTTGCTTTTTTTTTTAACTTACCATAAGTAGATGTTCTTCCTTGTCAAAACCTTTGATCTCCATCATCATTTTAATGCCTATATAATATTCTTAATTTTCAATACACAAGAATTTGTTTAACCAATCTCATTACTGGGCATTTAGATTATTTCCAACTTTTCCTATGCCCCAATGAACATCCTTGTTCATATATCTTCTTGCCTTTGTACAATTATCTCTTTAGGATGAATTAATAAAAGTGGGATTACTGGGTCAAATAGTGTTCATAATTTTAAGAATTTTGATACATATTGCCAAATTGTATTGAAGGCTGTACCAATTTATACTCCTACCTGCGCAGTTGTTTCTTATTCAGCAAATTCTTTTCAGCAGTAGAGTGTTGTCATCTGCATAGTAATTTGAAATCCAGAGTTAAACGCTCCCCTTGTACTAACTCGGCAAATACCTTCCTCACAACCCAACCTCATTCTGCAACGTAAAATGCTAGCGACAGCTAAACACGTATTGAAGCAACAGGGGTGGAGGCCAGGAGAATGAAGAGGAGAAAGAGGTTGTCAACAATGGGCTTAGAAGAAATTCATCTTTTTTTCTCTTGCCAGTGTCTGACCCAACCTCTTGGACGATGAGCTTCCTTCTAAAGAAAAGTTGAGGTTGGAGAGAAGGGAAAACTAGAAATTCCACTTAAACTTCCTCCGGGTCTCATATTTGAGATTGGCAGTCCTGAGGCTTTCCAGATGACTTTTATGCGTTTGAACCTGTCTTTTGATCTTTTTAAAATTTCCTCCTCATTTCACCTGTTCTGGGTTTATTGCCTGGAAAACAAGCAGATGAACATATTAGCTCCTCCTTAAGGTGCCTCTAGGCTACAGGAACTTTATGTTCAGGTCAGGAATCGTATAACATGACTACATGCTCCAAGTTTATGGGCAAGTTAAGCAACAGGGAATTTTATGCTGGGATTTAGGACACAAACTTGTAGTAGACACATTGTGAGGTGGGAGGGAAATTTAAATAAGCAAAAACTCTGCCATTAATACTGATTCAAGTTCTCCAGTTGATGGAAAAAACACGTGAGGATTTTCTTCTTGAAATTGCCTGTGAGTTAGACAAGGGTCAGGAGAACAAAAATATTACAAACACATCTCCCTTCCTTCCCCCATATATTGATTCTCCTCTTTCAGATGAAGTCAGTTTTCTAGTCAGTCTGTGTACAGGCCAGAATGATCTAAAACCTTTTAATTAGATGCTTTAACAATCTCGATCCCCATTAATTCCAGGAGGGAGGGGGGAAAAAAAGAGAAGCATGTGTCGAGTTGAGAGGGCAAGACTTCTACATTCTCTAAAAAACTGACCTACACCTTATGTATCTGTCCTTACAGCCTGTAAAAGCCAGCACAAAGGAGAGTACCAGCTGGAATCATTCAGGGAAGGCAATGGCTTTCAAAGCCCTGGCTAGCAGCAGGTGGAATATGCATTAGGGGTTCTTTTATTGTTCAAGTAGTACTTATTTTCAGTGGGAAGCAATATGGTTCTTATGCAGTCAATGAAGAGCAAATTCAGGGTGTTTGCCTTTTAGCCAGAGTGGCTGATGATTTGTGATGACTCTGGCATCCATCACCCACAGAGCTCAAAAAACACTGGACTGAAATACTGATGGACATGGGTCCCGGCTTGACAGACTTGATTCTTCAGACCCACGCTGAGGTCCATAGGTACACAGCCTAATGGCCAGTGTGATTCCAAAGTCTTGGGCTCCTGGTCAGTGGGTGCTTGGGACTGTTTTTCCAAACGTGACTGGCCTCTCTCTGACCCTTTCTCATTTGGCCAGCTACACTACTTTGCGTGGATATGCTGTGTATGGTCCAGGGGCGATTTGAGTAAATTGCTTTGTTTCTCCTGATAACATCTCTGCTTCGGAGTCATAGGTATTCCCATTCTAAATGTAGGTGGCTGCTGGTGGTGGGTGGATGGAAGAGGAGGGGATTCCTCACTTGTCCCCCTGCCTTGGGAGTTCAGGGATTCTAGGAGAGGTCAGTGGTGTCCAATGCTGGGAGAAATCAGATCATATGCTCCTTGAGGGGACGATTTGCTGGTTTTGTTCCCCACTGTTCTCTCAGTGTCTGGCACACAGTAGGAGCTTCTTAGATACA
This sequence comes from Monodon monoceros, assembly GCF_005190385.1. Lineage (NCBI taxonomy): Eukaryota > Metazoa > Chordata > Mammalia > Artiodactyla > Monodontidae > Monodon > Monodon monoceros. The sequence continues at coordinate 49,418,324 of NW_021703783.1, forward strand.
TCACGTTGCCCGAGACCAAGTAGCACGGTAGAGGGTGACACTAACTGGTTGTGACAAGAGCAAGCAGGAAAGCTTTACTGTTCTCTAAGGAGAGATGCTCAAGGGACTTAAGAATATGAAAAATGGTTCCCATCATTAATTTCCACTTTTCTTCCCTGCGTGCACCTTGGGCAGAAGTGGGGCAAGAGGTAGCTTTTTTAGGATACCTTGACTCATCATTGCTAAGAATTCAGTGTAAACTCACATTCAGAGCCCAAGGGCTTTCTTCCATGCTTTTTGTTAAATACAGGGTAAGGAGTTGGATCCTAATTGAAGAGGGAACCCATGGCATAGAGCAGTGGTTCTGGAACTTGCACGTACGTCAGAATCACCTGGAGGGCTTGTTGAAACACAGATGCCACGGTCCCACTTCTGGAGTTGACGGAGGGCCTGAGAATGTGCATATCTAACAAGTTCCCAAGTGCTGCCGATACTGCTTGTCTGAGACCGAACTTTGAGAGCCAGTTGGCTTCGAGGAAAAAGCACTCACATTGGAGTCAGATAAAGCTGGACTCCTGTCTTGCTGTGTGACCTTGGTCAAGTCCACTTTGAGTAGCCTCAGTTTCCTCCCTTGCAAAATGGTGACAATTTCCACCTCACCCACAGGACTGTTGTGAGGGTGAAATGGAATGAAGTGACCAAGATGGCTGGTCCACGGTACTCACTCGCTCCAGTGATGTGAGACCTTTCTCCCTAACTCGTGTGGGCTCCTCAGACAATACAGGGCCTGTTTGAGGGCTTACGCCTTGTGAACTGAGCATCTCCTGTATTAACTTCACATTACCCCTGGTTTACATTTCCTGAGGGTTGCACCGTTACTGAACATTTGCTATGTGAATGGCACAGTGTGAGATAATTTTTACAGTATGTATAACATTGGATATTATTCCTCTTTAACAGATGAGGTTAAATAACTTGCACACAAACCCACAGCTAGTAAGTGGCAGAGCTGAGCATTCAAACCAAGGCCTCCTCACCACGAGGCTCTTGGCTTCTTTGTTAGAGTGGTTCCCATGAGTCCCTGTGGGCAGAAGATGCCAAGATTATTAGGTCCTTTCCTCTAGTTACTCACTCACAGGGCATATCTATCTAGATAGGTAACACATCTGAGAAAAGTAAACAGTTATTCTGAGGATGTGAGTGAAAGGGGTAGGATTTTTTATGTATCTTTAAGCCCAGCACTCTGTCTCATTCATCGCACATGCTGCCTTGTGCACAGAGGACTCGGCAAATGCTTGGGGAATTAACAAAGGCAGTGAAGGTTCAGGTCAAGTGACACCCTCATCTGCCTTAAAATTACTGGGTCCCCTCCTTAAATGACCAGTAAGACTTGCCTCTATCATTTGTACACACCAGTTGGCACTGGTTCCCGAACAACTGATGAAGCGTCTCTTAAGTATTGATTTAGAACCTTTGCTGAAAATGATCAGCAGTTGTTAGTAACTACCCTTGCCTGGATGATTTGCACTCTTGATTTGATTTACCAGAATAATTTGGAAGAGCAAACCAGGGCCCCTTGTCAGGACAGGATCACTTTTGAATACTTGCAGGTAAAATCGCACCTCGACTTTGCCTAAGGTAACCTTGAATCCGTCCGTCCTGAATCCTGTGCCCCTGGAGAGGTAGTTCTCACACTTTAAAAAAAAATATCAGTCACTTACTCCGCGATCCCTTGCTTCTTCCATAAAAACCTCCAACAGATCAGAAGAGAAGAGTGCTCTGCGCAAGTAAGGCCACAGGGTTGGCCCGTCTGGGTGGGAAACCTGCAAACAGGGCTGTGGATTGGCGATCATCCAAAGATGCATGGCAAACTGCCCACTCCTGCTACTTGGCATTCCTGAGGGCAGTGGTGGCTTTGGCGACATCTGCAAATAGCAGGCAGGGATGTAGTAGGGGCAAGTGGGTTACATACTCTGAAAAGGGTGGTGGCCCTTATGCTATTCTTGTCACATGCACTGTAGGTCACTGCTTCCTACGTTGGAGCCGATGCAGTCCTGCTGCTTTGTCAACACAAGTATCCAAGGACAAATTTTAATTGTGCCATAAGTATCGGGGAAGATAATGAAAAAATTTCTCCAAAAAAATAACAATTTCCAATAAGCAACATTCAGTCAGCCTAGGCCAGTTAATTACTGTAGGTATCTGTTCTGAACGGTCAGTACCTATAACTTATGCGTTGTTAAATATTTTGAATATCACTCCCATGGTTTCTGTAATAGAAACCGCTAGAGCAATTTTGTATGTACGCTTTGCAAGATCAGTGGGCGGATGACAAGGTGTGACTTCCTAAAATTGTCAACACTATTTCTTGTTTGCTGTTGGGTTAAGAATGGGTTAGTTGGTGATTGTACTTGAGTTACTGGACACAGAAGAATGTCTAATGGTGTGACACAGGCCATGAGATGTGCAAAAGGAAAACTGTTTTAGCTCAGACTCCAGTCAGAAAACAATTCTTCTGCAGGCACTCTTCTCCGATTCTTCTTTCCCACATCCAGGTCACAGCAGCAGAGAAGACAGACCCAGAATACTCAGATTAGAGACAAAATCCATTCCTTGGCTAACACGTAAGGCAGGCAGCCAATATTTTATGGAGGATTTTAGAGAAAAATCATTTTCTACAGAAATCAGTTGGCAAAGATTATTCTTAAATTGAACTTTGATCAGTTGCATTGCATATGAAGAGACTAAGAATATTTGAAAATAATTGAAAGAGCCTGAACTCAAGGTCACATTCATCTTAGCCCTGACTGGCATAGATGAGCACATTGTGTGGCAGAGTGTCAGGTGAGCAGAAGCTGGGAGAAGAGGAATGCAGTCCAGGCCCACCATGCAGTAGGTGCTCATCTCCATAAGCTGCTTTCCTTGACCACAGCAACAGAGCTAGTTCATGCTCCGTGCCCTCTGCCAGCCTGGCAGCAATTATAACAGAGACAATTTATCGGACAAGGGATTTACACCAGCTGGAGCAAGCAGAATAAGATATCTTTTCTCTTTTTAATAGAACTGAGTGAAGAGTGGAAAGCAGAACTACTGACATGTGTATAAAAGTAAATACATTCATTTCTCAAAAGTATAGCATATTTCCTTAAGAATATAAGAGAAGAAAATCGCGTTTCCAAATGTATACTTTCATACCTAAGTTTTGGACTCACATATAGAAGGCAATTAATCACTCATTTATTTACTTGAAGATTCTGTCAAATTGCAACATGGCTTCAATTCTTAAGAGATATTTGGAAGCAAACACAATTTTTTTTTTATTAAGAAAAGTGAACAGATTTAAAGTTCTCTTTGTCACTTGTTTGATGTCTTACACAGATGGAATTTTTTTCAATTTAATTCAACATGCATTTATTGGACTGTTGCTGTATATTTGGAATCATGTTAGTTGCTGGGGTATAGAGATAACGCTAAAACCACATATCGGAGCTCTTTCATTACCAAGGTATCTTATTAAAGTGTGTGTGTGTGTGTGTGTGTGTGTGTGTGTGTGTGTTTGTTTACACCGTAATTCTTACTTTAGGTTTGTGTATGTGGATGGGAACAGGGGTGGAGAAAGTTTTTTGTTTTAAAGAAAGTATCATTGAAGTTCTCTGATTTCAAAAAGATGAAGAAAAATCCTTCTGAGTGACACTAGTGGAGTTTTCTTAAAGGATAAGTGGACATCACAAAGGACTTCCTAAACCAATCCCACTCCTGTGTTGTCCCTTCCCATGCACCCCAGCACACAGCAGTCTCCTTGGGAGAACGTGCTTCCCTCTGGCCTAACACAGGTGCTTCTTGAACTTGGAGTCAACTCAGAACCTACACGCCAGTCGGCCAGTCCCAGGGATCCACTCAGCCTCAGTGACACTGGGTTGAATGTTCTCAGAGAGTCACTGTTCTCTCTCTCTCTCTTCCTTCCTTTCACACACCAACCAAAATGAACCCCAAGGCAATTTTAAAGGGGAAGAGAATGAAATTTATCAAGTTCTAGAAAAGAAAGGATTTTAAAAAGGCAAGAAAAGAAGTAAACGTTGGACACCATACCTATCTGACAAGTCCAAGCTAAATAGTAAATAGATGGGAAAAATGGAGATTCCTCTGATCTGGTAAGGGATAGCTGTGACTGCCAAGATGAGACCATAAGCCTACAGTGGGCACAGTTGTTTTCTCAGTGTCAATTGAGCACTGTAGTTATTAAAAACAACCCACCTGAGTAATTTGGGGGTGAACTGAATCAGTAGAAGGTATCCTTTCAGTCTGACAGTTGCTTTACATCCAAGTCCCTGTTGGCCACCTGGGGGCAGCACGAGAGTCCCAGGCCTTACAATTCAAGTATCACCTGGTTTCCTTGTCTCCATAAGGTTTGAGAGACCAACTAGTCTTGTGAGAATGTGTGTGTGTAAATGTAAAACCTATCTTTTCTGTCACCACGACTGAATACAAATTCTACAAGACTCCTCTGTGAGCATTTGGGTGTCAATCTCATGCATATTTCCCAATAGCCCTGGTCTCATCACTTCTCGGTGGATATGTAGCATCATGACACAATCTCATTTACAACCTTTCATGGTCAGATTATAAAATCATAACTCCTCAAGGAAGATCTTTGAGGGCAGAGTACAGAGACCACTGAGAATTACTAAGAACAATTAGGAGCTCTGAGTTCTCTCTCTAATTTTTCCAAAGCCCCACCCTATGACTAGACCAAGAGATTTCAGTGTTTGTTCCCTGGGGAAAAATTTGTTGGCTTGGAGACTTAAAAATTCCTATGGAGTGAAAAGGAGTGGGTACACACACATACCACCCCACTCCCATCCCCACCAAGGGATCCCAAGGGCATGAGCCCTAAAGCAACCTCATCCTGATTCTAACCCCATCAGAGGACATCTGGGTAGCCAGGTATCCTGATGGTTCTCATTTATTCAACATGAAAAATGCCTACTGGGACTTCCCTGGTGCCGCAGTGGTTGAGAGTCCGCCTGCCGATGCAGGGGACATGGGTTCGTGCCCCAGTCTGGGAGGATCCCACGTGCCGCGGGGTGGCTGGGCCCGTGAGCCATGGCCGCTGGGCCTGCGTGTCCGGAGCCTGTGCTCCGCAACGGGAGAGGCCACAACAGTGAGGGGCCCATGTAGCACAAAAACAAACAAACAAACAAAATGCCTACTGAATGCTAGTCCCTGTGTGACTCCTGCAGTGGGTGGGGGTAGGCATTAAAAATAAAAATGTGCCCTCCTATAGGAAGGAACAGCATAAATCTTGAAAGGCTTTACATACAGATATTCTCAGCACAGAGCAGGGCTTGGTCGGCAGTAGGTGATAAATGAATGTGAAATTGAATGAGGATCTGACTCGGAGTACACCTCGGTTTGACAACTTTCTTTAAAAATCACCAATTCTCTCTAGTGTATATAGGTTTTTTTTTGCTTTTGTTTTTATTTCTTTATTTGTTTATTTTTTCAGCTGTGTTGGGTGTTTGTTGCTGCGCGCAGGCTTTCCCTAGCTGCTGCAAGCAGAGGCTACTCTTCGTTGCGGTGCGCGGGCTCCTCATTGTGGTGGCTTCTCTTGCTGCAGAGCACGGGCTCTAGGCGCGCGGGCTTCAGTAGTTGTGGCACGCGGGCTCAGTAGTTGTGGCTCACAGGCTTAGCTGCTCCGTGGCATGTGGGATCTTCCCCGACCAGGGCTCAAACCCGTGTCCCACGCACTGGCAGGCGGATTCTTAACCACTGCGCCACCAGGGAAGTCCCTGTTTTTGTTTGTTTTTAATTGTGGAATTCTGGAGAACAAAGAAAAGATTGTCAGGATGGGGAGATTTTTCTCTACGGCTCTCTGTGGACAGTTTACAAAGTGGATGGCTCTGTGGTTGACTAAACCACAGATAAGTTCCTTAGGGACCGATATGGAATGCATCTCTAAGGCTTGCTGGTGATTAGGCCTGTCCCAGTATAATGCATAGTGTTAAGAGCTGTGCCAAAAACATGGTACTCCAGAAGTCTATCTTGGAGCTTAGCGTTTCTCTGGGAAAAAAAGCCTGTTTTCATATGATGGACGACTCTAAATTGCTTTGCTGTGGAGAAGCAAACATTCTTAATAAAGGACATGTGAGTAAGGGATGTCCTTGGAACAATCTCAGAGAGGTCTGGTCCACCCCCCAAGTTGCTAGGTGCCTTGTTGCATCCTCTTAAAGTTCATGTTCCTTTCCTCCAGAGCACAGGCCTGGAGTGTACATAGTATTCATCCATGTGCTTGTTTGGTTAGGGTCTACTGTCTTCCTCTAAGCTCCATCAGTGCAGGAATTGGGTGGGATTTTAGTAACTACTGAGTTCCCAGGACTTGGTATAGTGTATGGCACAGAGTTAACACTAAATAAACCAGGACTTCTGTGAATGAACTCACACTCTATTTAAGAGCCATAGTATCACTGTCATAATGCACCTGCTGCTATTAGCTCTGTCACCTTGCAATTCTGCTCACTCCCTGACACTATTAAACATATGTATTTGTGGGATATATAACAGATATATACACATATGTATATATATTATATACACGTGTATATATACACGTGTGTATATATATGTGTGTGTGTGCGTGTTATATCTACATATACACCTCTGTGTGTGTATGTGTGTGTGTATCTGGCAAAATCATAAAGACAAACAGCAAACTGATATGAGTATATGCAGTAAATATGACAATGTGTTAATATTCTTATTGTGTAGTGGGGAACATCAGTTAAATGAAAGAGAAAGAGAGAGCTTGGCTATTTCAAGTAGCCAGGAGCCTCTTATGTACAATACAGCTGCACACTGGGATCATTTGGGAGCTTTAACAAACCCTCATGCCTGGGTCTCATCCCCAGTTGGGTGTGGGTGTGGCCTGGGCAACAAGAGGTTCTAAGAACCACTCAGGTGATGCCAATGTGGAGCTAAGGTAGTGAGGCACTGGTTGAGGACCAGACAGTACGTCGTTTTGGAGCAGATTTTGTTACCTTTGTGAGGAGTCACTCTACATCTAAGGCGGATTGTTACCCCTTCCTCCAGAGGAAGAGCTTCAGGGATGGGGACCTTTCCTTGTGGTTTGACAGAGGACAAGTGTGGAGAGGAGCCCAGGAACTTTTCAGGAGAGATGCGATCAAGATTTTGACCCCGACTTTTTTGAGATTCAAACTTCCAGTGGATTGAGATGGTTCCAGTGAAGGTCCATCACCAGGAAAAGATCCCAAAGGGTCCCAAGAAGAGTCTTTCATGAGAGAAGGGGGAGTCTGATAATATGGGCCCAATGTGAGGCCACGTTTATAGCACTAATGATAAAAACAGTGACAGATTGCTCTGAGACTTTTACCCTAAGTGATTTTGTTGACCTGGTTCTGTGTGTTTGCCCTGCAAGTAGGTGGTATACAGTGATTAATAGTCCCATCAGGCTGACCTGGCTGGGAGAGCATCAGTTCTCTAATGGAAAGATGGATAGTCGGCTGGCGAAAACCCAGCAGATGTGCATCCTTCTTCCAGCTAGTTGGTGAACTCATTGCCTTGAGGGCAGTGACTCTGTTTGGCTCTCCAGCTTCAACCTTCTTTGAAGATACTAAGAATGTGGTTAATTATCAGCTTGCTCCACCTTTTTTTCAGCTGAGGCTACACCTTAGATTTCTGCTCAGTTTCCTTGCTGCTAAATTATTTTCCTGGACTTGTGAGATATACCTCGTTGGAACGAGGAAAGGTATTTACACAGAAGTACCTGTTCTGTGCTGAATGGGAAAGATAAGAGGCACCTCAACCGTGGTGTTCGGCCTCCAGGACCCTTTCAGCAATGGGGGCAGAGGCTGCTGGCACCCCCACTGGAAGACAGAATTCAATTTAAGCCTCAACAATCCTTGAAGTCCTTTGCATGCTCTTAGAGAGGCTGAATGAGTGTCACTTCAGATGTGGTGAGAAGCTGAAATGGAAACTATTATATCAAAACATTTCACTTGGTGGGGGGACTGTTTGGAAAAAAAATCTTAATTTTTTTTTTTAGGAACAAAGAGGAGTTGATGAAAGGATTTGAGGTTATAATGACCAAAGTCTCTACTGCCTCTCTTTTCTCCCCACCCTTCTTCCAAAGTGGAGAAAAGAAATGAAGCCAGAGAAATGTCTTAAAAAAAACTGGCAGGCCAAGTTTTTAGCTATACCTAAAAGCTTTAGTAATACCTTTTAATTACAGTTGTACAATTATAAATAGGAAAGAAATGAAAAGATGAAGATGCGGTTTGTAATGAAATTACCATAAATACCATGGCAAGCTTTAAAGTCGTCACGAAAATCTGTAATACCAAAACATGAATATGGAGGTTAACTTCTACCAAGGGTAGAAATTAAAATTTTGTGGATTTGTGGTCTTCCTTGTTAGTTTGGTATTTCCTCCTAAGTACACATAAGTACCATTATTTTACAGACACAGACAGACCTTTAAAATGTCAGAGTCCTGGTTGGCAACTCTTATGTTCTCCAAGCCACTTGGGCAAGCTGACATAGAAATGACTTGAGTTACCAAGGCAAGTGGTGGGAACATCAAAAGAAATCTAGTCCAACTGCCTGGAGGGTTTTGATTATTTCTCCTTTTGGAAGCAGGCATGTATTTTGTTTGTGATGCACAAGTTTATCTTCAGTCTTTATTTAAAGATCCATTTTACTTCCCACTGAATGGACACATTTTTATGGCTGGGGATAGGGGATCATAACTGTGAACTGCTGCATTGGTCCTTAGGTGAATAAGCTAAGCTATTCGATTGGAGCCCTTAGGTGGGTTACATCATCTTTTGTTGCCTTTGCTTTTCTCACAAGTTAGCTTCTGTTTGTTAAAATATTGCTAATGAGATCAGTATCACGAGGTCAGTTTCCATAAGTCTGTTCCCTAGCTGCACACTGCTAAGAGATCTTGAAAACATGGAACTTTGATCAGAAGAGAGATTAAATAAATGAGTTTGGCTCACTTTATTGCACACCTTTCTCCAACATTGTGAAAATCCTTAACATGTCCTGGTGATGGTAGATTGTGTCCTCTCTTTGCCCATGACAAGAAACTTTTTTCGTTTTCTAAACCAAGAACAATGATTTTGCTGCTTCTTACTGCCATTAGCGTATGGGCTAGCACAATCAATTAAGAGGTATATTTTTCTGCCTCTGCTAGGAATAAGAAATTATGCTGTGATGGTTATCTAGGATTAAAGATGGGACAGCAAAGTAAATCTGAGGATGCCAAATTGAGGAAAGTATTGAGAAAAAAGGGCAGATTAGAGAAGGCTTTTTATGTGGACTTAAAAGAAAATCCAATGGATAATGGAGAGTCGTTGAAGGTATTTGAGCATGGAAACGACATCATGAAAGTGGTATTTTGGGATAAATCGAAAGGTAAATAAATTGGAATCTGGTCATTGCCTGCCCTGGAGACACTGTGGGGGCAGGAACAAAGTGACAATAACTTTTCCTTAGCTTGAGGCTATGGGAAACCTAAAGCCCAGCTACTAATACCAATGGTGGGTGGGAAGTCTGGCTCCTGAGAATTCCCTCTTTCTTTGTCCCACTGCCCCTACCAGTTGGGCTAGGTGGTTTCAAGTGAGGGGTGCAGCTCTCCAAGTACTGCAGTATCCCAGGTGGAAGGAGAGGGAGGTTCTTGGAGGGCAGGACCTCCTGCCTGAGGATACATGTAGTTGTGTGTGGTAGTGGTGGTGGAGTTTGAAATAGCCAAGAAGAAGTGGTCTCACTCCTCTCTGCCCCTTTCTAAACTCTCAGGAAAGAATCAATATAAGACCTGGATGACTTTGATTAGCCCCTCCATCTGGTGCCACATTGCTAGCAAAGAGAGCTGATATGCTGAATTCATTGGGGGAAAATAAGGAGAAGTTGGAGGAGCTTGGCTGCTGTAAAAGAAAGATAACAAGTTGAACAACTTATAACAAAGGGAGTTAGAATTAATGGGTCAGAGCACAAGAATATAAAATACACATCATAAATATCCTCAAAGGAAAAAATATCAGAAATGGAAAAAAGAAATGAGCAGTCCTAAAGAAGATCCTACCAGAGATACTGGGTAAGATGAAGACAATAGATGAAGAACTCAGAGGGATTGAATAGTAGAATGAAAACCTTGGATGAACTAATCAATGAGCTGGAAGACCAAGCCCTTAGGCATCAGAAACAGACAATAAGGAGAAAGATTGGATAAATGAAAAGTTAAGAGAAAGAGAGAAGTGCCAATATGATAGGGATCCTAGAATGGGAAAGAAAGAGAAAGTATGAAGAAATATTTCAAGAGTTAATAACTATCTATATAGAAATATGGATAAAAGACTTTAGATTGAAAGGGTTTTAAGTAGAGATAAGGAAAAATCATACAATAGAGATAAGGGAAAATCAACACAAGCCACATTATAAAGACATTTAAGAACTTAGAAGACAAAGAAGAAATTCTAGAAGATTCTTGAGAGAAGGAGCAGATGACCTCGAAAGGAACAAGAATAAACTGCCATCACACTTCTCAACAGCAACACTCGATGCAAGGAGACAGTGGAGTAATAGTCTCAAAGCACTAGTACATTGTTCCTGAGGTTTTATACCCAGCTAAATTACCATTGAAATGCAAGGGGTGACATGAAGATATTCTTAGTTTTACAGAGTCTAAGAATTTTTACCTCATAAAGACAAGCTTCGAAATGCTACTGGAAGATGAAAAACCATTCCAGCAGGATGCTAAGAGTATGGGAAGTGTATCGGTCAGTCAGGGAACAAATCATTTTAGATGTTTCAAGCTGAGAGGGATTTAATGCGGGGAGTTGATTACAAAGATGTTGAAAGACTCGGGGGAGCAAAAGGGGAAGGGTGGTCTACTCAGAGCTCAAGGAGCTGCTATTGCACCTGGGCTGGAGCCTCTGAGCCCACACTCACTCTGGCTGCTCCTGGAGCTGCACTGCCAGTGCTGCTGGAAGCGTGGGGCTGACACTGGGCAGGAGCCACCACTGTTGAAGCTGAGGTGCTATCAGAAACAGAATGGCTCTGATCATCTTTCTACCTGCTGATCAGGCGCAGGCGCCTCCCATTGGCAGAACCTAACTAGGATTTGGCCCGCAAGGAAGTCTGGGAAATGTAGAGCCTTTTGCTTGCCCTTCTTCCAGAAAAGAATATAGAAGAGCAAGTGTGAGACTAGGAGCTGAAGACAAATATCTGGCCTGGGAGCTAAGGGCATGTAAATAAACTAGAAAGGTTAATTCCTGTCTAAATAAGGGGAACAAAGAGAGAAGGCAACAAGGTCACGTCCATTATAATCTAGAACAAAAATGAACAATACCATTTCATTGGCAGGGAGGTGAGAGTGTGCTGGAGCATCTGTTTGGTAAAGATATAGATACTGAAAAATGTAAGAGACCGATAGTGTTCTATCTCACTAGTCATTGTACAAAACATAACTAAAGCAATAGTGAGATAACACTTTACAGACTTCAGAGTGGCAAATATTATAAAATTGAATGACTTCAAATATAGGCAAGAATTTGATAAAAAAGGAACCCTCGTGCATGTGAGAGTAACTGGTACAGCCACTGTCTGGCAGTACTTACAGACACTGAGGATCTAGCCAAACCACTCCTGGGATTATAGGCCAGAGAAACAGTTGCATCATAAGGGGACATGAACAATGATGTCCACTGCTGCGTGTGTGTGGTAGCAGACAGGTGGAGGCTAAGAACTTAGATACCTATCACTAGGAGACCGAATAAGTAAAACATGGGGAAGCTTACTATGGAATATAAACTAGGTACCTAAGGGCATTATGAAAACACAAAAACATAGTGTTAAGTGAAAATAGTAAGATATAGAATAAGATGTATAGGAAAATATTACTTATGAAAAATAACATACATACCCAAACCCTCCACATAGCATTTAAGGATACCATGGTGGGTTGAATGGTAGCCCCCGCAAAAGATATGGTCACATCCTGGAATTTGTGAATGTGATTTTTTGTTTGTTTGTTTTGGAAAAAGGGTCTTTGCAAAAGTAATTAAGTGAAGATCCCAAGATGAGATCATCCTGGATTATCTGGATGGGCCCTAAAGCCAATGACAAATGTTTTTAAAAGAGACACAGAGTGGAAACAGAGAAGAGAAGGCAGCCAGGTGAAGACAGGCAGAGACTGGAGTGATGCGGTCCCAGCCAAGGACACCTGGAGCCTCCAGAAGCTGAAAGAGGTAAGGAATGGAATCTCCCCTGGGGCATCCAGAGGGAGTGTGAGCCTGCTGATACCTTGACCTTGGACTTCTGCACCTCCAGGGCTGTGAGAGGATAAATTTATGTTGTTTTAACCTCATGTTGGAGATAATATGTTACAGTAGTCACAGGACACTAATGCAGATGCCTTTTAAATCTTTATTTGATAGATTTCTAAAGCTGTACATGAGGTGCAGTCAGTCCACCAGGGGTCCACAGGGACTGGATGGCAGTGTCAGGAGGCTGCCTTGGTGACCTGTGCACTGTGCTCCTCTTCCACACCCTCTCCCCTTTCCCCTTAGAATCTGTCTTTACCCTGTGTATTGGTTATCCACTGCTGGGTAACAGATTACCCCCATATTCAGCAGTTTAAAACAACAAGCGTTTATTATCTTACAGCTCCTGTGGATTGGGAATCTGAATGCCGTGGCTTAGCTGGGTGCCTCTGACCTACCATCTCTTATAAGGCTACAATCAAGGTATCGGCCAGGGCTGGAGTCATCTCAAGGTAGGATTCATTTTCAAGCTCACTCACGTGGCTGTTGGCAGGCCTCAGGTTTTCACTGGCCAGAGACATCAGTCCCATAACCTATGGGCTCCACAGAGCTGTTCACAACATGGTAGTCTGTTTCCCCCAGAGTGAGGGATGAAAGAGAGAGAGAGAGAGAGAGAGGCCACAACAGAAGCTGTGATCTTTTATAACCTAATCGTGGAAGTGACATCCTGTCACTTCTCTCTGTTCTGTTCGTTAGGAGTGAATCACCACATCTAGCCCATACTCAAGGGGGTGGGGAGGTTACACAAGAGGTCGGTACCAGGAGGCAGGGATCACTGGAGGCTGTCTGAGAGGCTGCCTAAAATACTCCAAGAGGAAGTTAGAGAAATAGAGTACTCTCTCTCAATAGAGAGTAGGATGTACCCGAGTTGAGAGGGGCCATAGGAATTCTTACGAGAAAATGTGTCATAAGCAGAGTTAAACATTTACTCATACCTCTGCCGTTTCTCTCTGGCCTCTTCTCTGGGTTCTATTTGATTAACCAAACCAACTGAACAAAAACTGAGAAACTGACTTCCATGCCGATCACTTCTCCAAATTTCAAATCCCATCTCCCTCCACAAACTGTTTGCTGTTGTTTGCTTTCTGAAATCCTCAGGACTTATTTTTTATATTTTGTCCAGCGTTTATAGTAGTTATTGGGAAGGTTGTTCTGTAAGCAACTTACACCGCTGCAGTAAACATGCAACTCTATTTAAAATGCATTTGATCAATGTCTGAAAATATGTTACCCTGGTTACAGTGGGAGGGAAAAGGATGAAAAAGCCTAGGAATTGCTGGGTCAAAACAACTTGTTTGGGCTTCTGTAAAAGACTCTAAGTATTCTAAAATTCATGGTTTTTTCCTGGAGTAGAAACAACATGAACTAGAGAGCTTGATGGCTCTGGTTTAAATTCCAATTCTACCATTACTAGCAGAGTGACCTCATGCAAGTGACTTAATCTGTGCTTTAATTTCCTCATCTGTAAAAATCAGGTAAAGATATATAGCTCTTTGGAATGTACAGGGTCAACCAAAGCAATGTATGTGAAATGCATGCAGCACACTGCATGGAACACAGGCGGCCTTCTTCAGAGCTCTGTACACTTTCCTTCCCTCCCTTCATTATCCAGTTATCCGGTAAGTGCCTAGAGCCAACATAGTTTGGCATTTGCTGGACCATCATCCAGAGCATCCCAGTGTGCACGGAAAGAAAACAGCTCATTGAGAATAGCTGTCTTTGTAGGCAGAGTGTGGTGTGTGCGTAGGGCTGGCTCCCTGCCTGGGATGCAGGGGTCAGTGGGGCTGCCGCCAGCCGTCTGCTGTGTTAGCCAGGGAAATAAACTCACAGCCCTCCTGGCACCTACTGCTGGCCTTGGGTAAACATAATTAGAGTCTTTAAAAAGAGAAGAGGGAACACAACCAAGATCCCCACTCACCATGTAAACAGGATGTCCACTGAATGGCAGCCGTGGAGATGTTTATGTTCTGTTCAGGGGACAATTGACAAAAGGCCTCTGGGAACCTTTATTGCTGCCTGGAGCAATGGTCTGCCAACAATGGTGGTGGCTGGGTTCTTCCCCGGTTTGTACTGTGGCTGCTGAGCTTCCGCTGAGAGCTCTGGGGCTGTGCTGTCTGGAACCAGATGTAGTCCTTTCGCATGCTGGGTCTGGTTATCAGCTCGAGGCCCTTTATACGCAGATGAGGGCATTCTGGCCTCTGTTGCTCAGTTTCCAGCGTGCCTCCTATGACCTAGAGGCTGGCTGGTTGAGGCCTTTATGGAATAATAATCACGGATAGCTACCATTTACTCAGAGCTAGGCAGCGGGCCAAATACTTCACATGGATGATCTCATTTAACCCTCATTATAACCCTTTGTGGTAATTTTATTGTCCTGAGGAGGCCCTGCAAAGCTAAGAAACTGGATTAGAAGTCAGATCAGTTGGATCTCAAACCTGTGCTTAAATAGTAAGCTTAGGTGAAGGCAGGGGCCATGGTCAAGTTCAACACTCCATCTCTATGGCCCAGCATAGTGTGTGAGAAAACACTTGTTGAATGAATAATTTTTCAGAAAAAAAAAAAATTCTACCAAAATGCTGCTCTCCACTGATGTTCTGGGGAGCACATTTTCCCCTAGTAGTGAGAGTGTGTTGCGTGGTTTACTCCACACATTCCTTTCCACCCTGGCAACTCAGGGCGCTCACTGGTCAGTGCTGGCTGCAGTTGGGTCTTGGGTATGGGCTGAGGCACCAAGACAGGGACCAATTGGCTAAGTGTCTAACGGAGAAGCCAAGTCCTAATTTAGTCCGGTCTTCTCTGGAATTCTAGGCAGGGAAAGCATCTCTTGAGACCATCCAGTCGCCTGACCCCAAAGCAGCAGAAACAGTGAAAGCAGATGCGCATCTCAGCTGGCCTTTGTCTCTGGTGCACAAGCCCTGGAGAGTGGTTTCTCTGCCCTTCTTCCAGGACACAGGAGGGTTTAAATGGAGCTGTGAAGATAGGCTGAGCAGATTTTCCAGGAATGCCAGGAGGTGGTCCCTCTCCCCTTATAATTCCAAATGCAATAGGTGGGAGACCCAAGAACCCTTTAGTCTTCGAATTCCTGAATAGAAGGGAGGGGCGTGCTTGTTCTGCAGGATGGATTAAGACATCGACATGTCCAGGTCCAGAACAGAGCATGGTCTTTATCTTAAGTCTGAGTTTTTAGATTAGAGGGAAATGCAGCCTTCTCTCTCTCTCTCCTTTTGGGGAGGCACTTGGGTGGTGGCAGGGACCCTCCCTGGAGTCGATCATTTCCCTGCCTAGAGCTGAGGCCATAGTGACCTCAGTATTGTTACTAAGTCTCAGTCAAGTGCAGGTGGTTGTTTTAAAGTGGCCCAAGTTGTTGGGATATTGCTGGAAAATAAAAGCAAGCCAAGGATTGCTCAAACTGGTATTATTTGGTTGATGGTAAAATGATGGAAATGATGAGGTCTTGTGCTGTGTTTTTTCATTGTTGATGGTGGATTTTTTTTTTTTTTCTTTTTTGCATTTTAACCATCACATCCCTGTGTCCCAGATTCTGGACCCATTGGTTGATGATGTGTCCTGTTGGGATACACCAGACTTGCAGATAGGCCTGGGATTTCTGGGAGCAGTCTGGGACCAAAGGTATAATTCAACATCCTTCTCAGTGGTCTCTTTTCCTTATGTTTATTCATTCCTGCACACGGCATGGCCTTCCACAGTATTGCTGCCTCTCATCTTTCAGTCCCAGTGTCCAGTCTAGGCTCCCATTCCAGCTGCTTCTCACATAGGAAGCAGGGTGGCCTGTCCAACTCCCCTGGCATGCCAGTGTATAACACCTTCTTTATCTTGCCTTATGAAGAGAGATCCTATACTTGTTTTACCAGTGGCAGAGCTCACGGTTCCTCAGCTCTAAGAAGTAAAGGACAACCTGCTGGGGACTGGGGCAGGAGGGGAAGCAGCTGCAGCCATGGCAGCTGGAAAGACTGTGGGTTCTGCTGACCCTCATTTGGCTGAGTCAATAGAAAAACAAGCATGATAATGGAATGGATACTCTTTTTTTTAAAATTAATTAATTTTATTTATTTATTTTTGGCTGCTTTGGTTCTTCGTTGCTGCACGGGCTTTCTCTAGTTGCGGCGAGTGGGGGCTACTCTTTGTTGCGGTGCGTGGGCTTCTCATGGCGGTGACTTCTCTTGTTGCGGAGCACGGGCTCTAGGCATGTGGGCTTCAGGAGTTGTGGCTCACAGGCTCAGGAGTTGTGGCTCATGGGCTCTAGAGTGCAGGCTCGGTAGTTGCGGTGCACGGGCTTAGTTGCTCCGTGGTATGTGGGATCTTCCCAGACCAGGGCTTAAACCCATCTCACCTGCAATGGCAGGCGGACTCTTAACCACTGCGCCACCAGGGAAACCTGGAATGGGTACTCTTGATTGATACGTACTGATAAAAGTCTTGGTGGAGGCTGTGGGAGACTGGGGGAAAAGGGTTAAGATCTGAGTAGAAAGAGTTTGAAAACAGATTCAGATTCATTAAAGTTGCTGGTGGAGATTGTTAATGATTCAAAGTGTTTCTTTGGATCAGAGGGTCATGGGGCTCTTTTAAATTGAGCATTTTTTTTTTAATTAAAAAAAGGAACTAGCAGATTTCCCCAAAATATAAATTGGCCTTTTCAGTAAACTGCTTCTTCTTGCCATCAGAGAGTCATGCGAGTCTCAGGAATGGCAAACATCTGTTTGACGGGCATCCCGACCTTGGCTTGGCAGAGAACTCAGGAGAAACAGCTTCACGATTTGATGCGTAGTTTTCATTTGAGATAGCAAGCATGGTGGGTAGCAGTGAAGCCAAGTATTAAGAGCAGAGTAGCTATTTAATAAATATTTACTGGGCTTCCCTGGTGGCGCAGTGGTTGAGAGTCCGCCTGCCGATGCAGGGGACACGGGTTCGTGCCCCGGTCTGGGAAGATCCCACATGCCGCGGAGCGGCTGGGCCCGTGAGCCATGGCCGCTGAGCCTGCGCGTCCGGAGCCTGTGCTCCACAACGGGAGAGGCCACAACAGTGAGAGGCCCGCGTACCGCAATAAAACTAATGATAATAATAATAATAAAAAAAAACAGCAATTAATAAATATTTACTGAGTGCCTACTATGGGCCAGCTAAGCTATGTGCTGGGGATACAGCGGTTACTAGGACACACCTAGGACACAAATAGCTTAGCTTCACACAGACCCTGGGGATAAAAGTTCACAGTATGTTGTCATGAATATTCTATACCTTATTGTGGTTCTTTCTTGTACAGCTATTGGACAGCCAGGCATTTTTTTCTCTTCACCATTTACTCATTAGCATACTAGCAGACCTTTTCAGGGTGTTTGTATTAAGATTAAAATTATAAAAATAGTCGGAGATTCATGAGTGCAAGTTTGCTCTTGTAAACCTGTCAGTACTTTTCAGAATTTGTAATTTTTCAGACTTTATGTAAGTAAAATGATAGATTTATAATATAACTACCCCCAGCAGGTACTGGGGCGATATCTTTTAATAAAGCATTTAAATATTTTTGCCACTAGGTGGATATATATGAATATTGACACTGATTGTGATAAAGATTGTAAGTAACCTCACATCGTTTCAGGTCAGGCAGGCATTGCTGCAAAGTGAATTATGAAAAATATTCAATTTTCAAAGATTTAAAAAATTCTCACAATTGTAGATAAAGGAATTGTGGAAAGTATTGATGAAGATCATTCACTATGACCCATATAGTTTATTGCTTCATACACTGGAATAAAAGTTTACAAAGTGTGTTGCCATGAACATAATCACCTTTGCTGTGATTATTTCATCAGATTTACCTAGAAAACAATTTTGAGTTTTCCCTACAAACAAGTTTAATCAGAGGAAAATCAACACCACCACCCACCGCAGATCTTCTGCCATTCGTGTTTGGATTCTTTCCCCAGGCTGCAAGGTTGGCATTCTATTGGAATCACACTGCTAGCTGACTTCTTGTGAACCGTCATGTGAAGTGGGAAATAGAATTCCACCAGAGCTACACTAAATCTTCTAATTAGACATAGAATTCCACCCGAGCTACACTAAATCTTCTAATTAGAGCCAGGAAGTATTTTATTTGATGTACAAAACAACATAAAGCCACCATCCTGGCCCATGGCCCCCATGACATCCACATCAGTGGCTGGATGGAGAGTAGGGGCAGGAGGGAGCTACGGATAGGTTGGTGAACGTAACCACACTGGCCTCGTTTCTGTATCTTGTGCACTCCAAACTTCTTCGCAGCCTGTGTGCTTTCTGTTTCTTCTTGGAATCCACTTCTTGTGACTTCTGAAGAACTAATTCCTTCTTGTCATTTAGGCATCTCCTAATGGCACCTCCTGTGACAGACGTTCCTTGACCACCCTATTTAATGTTGTCCAACTTCAGTCACTCTTTATAACATTACCCTATTTTATTTTCTTCAAAGCATTTCTATGAGATGACCCTGCTATTTGTTAACTTACTTACTTGTTCAATATTTTTCTCCTTCACAGAACAAAGACCTTTCTGACTCATTGATAGGATTTTTAGTCCCTGGAGCAGTGCCTGGCATATGAAAGGGCTCACTAAACATTTGTTGGATGCATGAATGCCCCCTACAATATCACTAGTTCCCCTATTTTACGGTGCCTCCCTCTTCTCCCCTCCCAACATCCCAGTGTTCCTTTTGTGACAAATGTCTCGGAAGAAAAAATACTGCAAATGTGGGAAACGTGATAGAGCATGAAGTGTGGTAGAATATTAAATTAGCTTCATAAACTGTGAGTCATAAATCATGGTTCCATCTGTCCTGTGACAGAGTGAAAACAGCACAATCTTCCACAAGATAGGAACTGAAAACAAAGAGAAGCCATGAGTTTTGACTCATGAGCCTGTTACTATTATTTTGGATTGTCTTCTCTTTCCCACACTCCTCAGCAATCATTTTAGTCATGCTATGCCCTTCTGAAATAAGCCCAGGAATCTGTTCATAGTAGATATTGGTTCCCTCCAATCTACAAGTTTCTACCCCTTAGCTCCATACCTGGCACCTTGAAGCCATTCAACAAATATTTGAGGGCTATTAATGGTAAATTCCACTGTTACAGATTTCTTCTTCTGAGTCAATTATGTTATTTTTCTCTAAAACAAAAAGATCCTTTAGAATTAATACAATCTAGTATTCACTGATAAATCTCACTGAAAGATTTGATGGGGTATAGAGTACAGGATAGGTTTTTTTTTTTTTTTTGTGGTACTTGGGCCTCTCACTGTTGTGGCCTCTCCCGTTGCGGAGCACAGGCTCAGCGACCATGGCTCACGGGCCCAGCCGCTCCGCGGCACGTGGGATCTTCCCGGACCGGGGCACGAACCCGTGTCCCCTGCATCGGCAGGCGGACTCTCAACCACTGTGCCACCAGGGAAGCCCTACAGGATAGTTTTTTAAGCATGAGTCATTACTTGAGCAGGAGAGGTCTGGGTGAGGCATGGTCACGGGCCGCACGAGGGCACAGGTTGTCCTGAGAAATGATGGGACATTCAGAGGGGAGAGAGGAATGAAGAAGAGTTTCCAAGACAGCTGGTTCATATTACAGTTTTACCTAAGGCCAGCATGGTGACAGATGCTGTTCTGGGAGACTTGGTGCCTTCAGATTATGCCTATTGGCTAAAAGCATGGTGAAGACAGGAGGTCACCAGGACATCCTGGGACTGACAAAACCATAGTTTTATCTTGGGGAAATTAAGTTAAAATGAACATCAGTACACAGATGACATTTCTGACAGGCTTCCCAAGAAGTTGATGGCAGTGATTGCCTCTGGGGAACAAAAATGAGGGGCGGTAGGGTAGTGGGTGGGTCTGTAGAGTTTTGTTTTCCTCTTTATAACCTTTTCTAGAATTTTAATTTTCCCCCATGACATGTAACTTGTTTCACAATTACAAAATTTAAAAATCAGTATCTTTTAAAGACTTTACCATATTAAAATGCTAGCTGAGTAAAAGTGAATATCACAGCAATTGCCATAAAATAGTAGTAGGGGGACATTATGACAGGGTTCAAATTAACATATTAATATGAGAAGAAAACCCTTCCATTTGTAAAACACTGTTATTCATGAATAGTTTTCAGTCTTCTGTACAGTGTTGTTCAATCCCTGAAGACACTATAGCAGCTCCAGAAAAAGACCGGGCAATGGTTCTAGAACACAGACCCTCAGGCTTAAAATTCTCTGACATAATGCCTCCTGCTCTACTCAGTCTGCTCTCCTTGTGACTTGGTTTCCTTTTCTCCTCTCTCATTACCAATTAGACTGCTGCCTCTGAGTGTTTTGAATTCAAGCCCTGCAAGACAAGAACTGACTGTCGTACAGTACTCAGGGTAGTAATCGTTTCCTAGGCTTGTTCACTCCCCTGTATCTGTATCATAAAATGCAGTCACCTGAGGTCACATGCAAATGCATCTGATCTTTTCAACCTGAAAACTTCTAACGCATAACTCCCGTACTTAAAAAATCCCAATACTACCTCCTTACATTGATAGCACACTGAATAGATTTTCAAGCTCCCTTATGCAGTCCTCCTTCATCATCAAGGAGAGAGGGGACTTTCCTTTTGTGATCCCCTCCTATCATGGAAGGAGCTGTTGAAGTCACAACTACACATAGGGAAAGAAGATTTGCACGAGGTATGAAGGTATCATGATCTATAGCTGTTGGGGAGTAAAAGGTTTTTCCAGTTATCATCTGTTTCTGGAACAGCAGACCTTGTTTAGTCTAAAAGACATGAAGTAAGCCGGGCACTATGGTTTTACCCAAGCATTAGTCAGACGCTTTGGATAATTGTAATTTGTGTAAGAGAAGAGCTGTGCGGAGCTGCAGTAGTAGTAGAGTTGCACCAAACAATTGGGGGGGTTTTCTTTTTCATTTTCTACTCTCATAATTTAGAAAGGCCAGGGGACTTTCATGAGTGAGAACTATAGGCGTGACCTTATTTGGAGCAGCAGGAAGATCAGAGAGATTGTTGAGGCATCGTCTGGCTCTGTGATTTTTTTCAGTGTTGACACAGTTAACGCTTTTCTGATTTCCTCGGAATTGCAATAAGTTACAGCCCCCTTCCTGGCCTTACAAGAGCAATTTGTTGCCGATAAACTCCTTGCAGGCAGACTTCTTGCAGGTAAAAAATGGAATATCCATTGAACTTATTACTGCATCATTATTTTAAAAATTAACAAAGCCTATGTGTATATATAATTTGAATCTTGGTGGAGAAATCTATTTGTTCACCAAACATATGTTCTTTCCCCTTTACCGGGGAGACCTGTGCTCTGCCATGTGGTGTGAAAGGGGGAATGTTCAGAGAGGTGGTACCCAGACAGAGGCTATCTTTCCCGGGCCCTTTGCCTCATGTATGACGACTTCTTGCCAATAAAAATGAGAGCCGGTGTGCATCACTTCCAGGCCGGGGTTTTAAGAAGAGATGTACATTTTCCAATGTACTTGTCTCCAGGATTCCACTGGATGTAGAGTACACTGAGGTTTAGGGGCGGGTGGAGCCAAAAGAAGCCTGGATCCCCGAATCACTATGTGTTCAGGTCAACCAGGAACACCTGCATTGGACTATTACATAGCAAGGAAAAAAACCTGTATTATGCAAAGCCACTGAAATTTGGAGTTTATTTATCCCCCTAGCTTGAGGGTCAGAAAACATTTTCTGTAAAGACCCAGATAGTAAATATTTTAGGCTTTGTGGGACATATATGATCTCTGTCTTGTGTTCTTCTTTTTTTGGCTGAAAAAAATGCTAGATATTTATTTTTTTCAGTTTTTTAAGGTATAATTGACATATAAAATTATAAATTTAAAGTGTGCAACATGATGGTTTGATATATATATATGTCTTCTTTTTTTAATAACCCTTTAAAAATATAAAAATCATTCTTAGCTCACAGGCTGTGCAAAAACAGCTGCAGGCTTAACTAAAACAAACTTTTAATACATAACAAAACAACAACCAAAACCCACACAACAAAACGGTGTAAATGGTGTGTGAGATACTACTACTGTTGACCAGCAAACCATGGAGACTGGAGAGAAGACCTTTAGCCACTTGGGCCAACCATTCCACCATTAGGATGGCTGCATGTGGTTGTCCATTGTGGCACCCAAGTGTTCCCAAGACACACACAGTCCAAATTTATTCTCATAAATGCCAGTGTCTCCAAAGTTGAAGTTGGTGTACTGCATCAAAATACTAGAAGAGTTAAAATCTCATAACTGAATTGGCATATCTAAGGATTTGAATGGATTAGGGCTTCCTCTTCCACTGTCTTCCTTTGTCACCATACAGCACTTCCTCCACCACTCTTTGTTTTTGGTTCCTTTGCTCCTGTTAGTGGGGTCTTCAAACAGTAGATCAAGATCAACTAGCAGATCTTGAAGCTCCACATAGTAAGATTCCAAGATGGTGTCTCCATTTCCCTGATCCGTCACCATCACAGGCCCAGGTTTCCCAGGTGGATGGTGGGGCTGCCAGCCCTGGCACCTTCCATTCCACCCAGACCCTTCTCTCAGTCAGCACAGAACCCAAGACCACTCAGCTTTGAGGAAAGTGAACATCCAACAATAAGATGAGATAATACATGATAGATTCTCCCATGAAGATTTCAAAGAATTTCCAATGGTGTGAGAAAAAGCTTGTAGAAGAATATTAAGTGAAAGAGCAGAATTGAAAATTACATATTCAATATGATCCCAATTGTCTAAAAACAAAGACTTGAAGGAAATACACCAAAATGTTAACAGCGGTATTCCTGGGTGGTGGACTATGAATGATTAAAAAAAAATTCTGGGACTTCCCTGGTGGCGCAGTGGTTGGGAGTCCGCCTGCTGATTCAGGGGGCGCGGGTTCTTGCCCCGGTCGGGGCAGATCCCGTATGCCGCGGAGCGGCTGGGCCCGTGAGCCATGGCTGCTGAGCCTGCGCGTCCAGAGCCTGTGCTCCACAACGGGAGAGGCCACGGCAGTGAGAGGCCTGCGTACTGCAAAAAAAAAATTCTGTTCTGTGCTTTTTTGAAAATATGTACAAATGGGCCTGTGTTATTTTTCAAAAGGATCAAGAAAATTCATGGTAGTTCTTCCTACAAAGTCTTTGGAGAACCCTGCTCTACAGAGTGAGTTCCAGCTCAAGTCTTGCTCTCTGAGTTTCTGCTCTGAGAAGCTCTTAGGGGACCCTGAAGCCCATGTTCAGATCAGGAGCAGGAAAGGCAAGAGGGGCGTGAATGATGGAGTTCTGAATATGAGTGAGCGTAAGATTTGAACCAGAGGAAATCTGGAGGCCCAAAGCAATGTTTGTTTGGTGAGCTCTGTTTCTTCCCTTCCTGCAGGCATTCAGCTTGTTTCAGATCCAGTGTCTTATCCCCAAATATACCCTGTCCAGTCTGGTTCTCCATCCCGACTCGGTACTCCCTGAGTCCTGGCACAGGAAACAAAACAGGAAAGGCTTGCAGGCCCAGGCTGTCCTGTCCTCTCATTCTCGCCGTTCCACGTGGGGGTCAGAGCAGAAGCCTCCCCGCCATGCTCTGTGCTTGCAACTCTCACCCCTGAGATCCAGACCCTTCCTGCTGCCCCTCATCCTTCTCGAATGATCGTTGCAGGCCTATGCTGTGGTAGCCCCGCACAGGTCATCATTTTGTTTGCGCACATGCAC
This sequence comes from Monodon monoceros, assembly GCF_005190385.1. Lineage (NCBI taxonomy): Eukaryota > Metazoa > Chordata > Mammalia > Artiodactyla > Monodontidae > Monodon > Monodon monoceros. Next base: position 49,442,361 of record NW_021703783.1, read on the forward strand.
GTGTACGCACGTGCTCCCTGGACCGTTTACGGGTGCACTGCTGGGCACGGGGTTACGCAGAACACTCGTTCATTCAGCCAGTCAGCAAATTGCCCTGTAGGTGCCAGGGTACAGAGGAAGCCAGATAGAAAAAGTCCCTTCCCTCTTGGAACAGACTTTCCCATAGGGAGATAGACAGTAAGCAAATACATATATGCTGTAATGTAGAGGAGTGGTAAGTGCTATAAAGAAAAATAAGGCTGGGGAAGAGGCTAGCGACCTGGGATGGAAGGTGCCTTTAGAGAGACTGGTCAGAGAAGGCTTCTCTGTGGCAGTTCCATTTTAGCAGAGACTTTGATGCAGTGAGGGAAAGAGCTAAGTGCAGAGTGGGGACAAGTGTTCTGGCTGAGGGAACAGTAAGTGCAAAAGCCTTGAGTCAGGACCAAGCTTGATACCTGTCCTCAGGTTGCTTGCCTTCTAGTGAAAGAGACAGATGGGTAAACAGACAGTTTCAATATTGTGTAATAGACATTTATCGCTCAGCGTTTATAACTGTCTAAGTTTTATGACATTTAAAAATGTATGTTATCGGGCTTCCCTGGTGGCGCAGTGGTTGGGAGTCCGCCTGCCGATGCAGGGGACACGGGTTCGTGCCCCGGTCCGGGAAGATCCCACGTGCCGCGGAGCGGCTGGGCCCGTGAGCCATGGCCGCTGGGCCTGCGCATCCGGAGCCTGTGCTCCGCAACGGGAGAGGCCACAGCAGTGAGAGGCCCGCGTAATGCAAAAAAAAAAAAAAAAAAAAAAATGTATGTTATCTATTGTCTGTGCCCCCAGTAGAAAATAAGCTCCATGAGGGTGGAGATTTTTGCATTTTTTTGTTCACAACAGTGTCTCCAGGTCCTACAACAGCTACAGGCACATAGCAGATGCTCAGTATTGTTTAAATGGAGGAGAGAATCCCACACTTGCCCCTGTTCTCTCAGTCCGCCTCCCTAGAGGCAACCACTTATTAGGCCCTGGGAGGAGTGTGTTATTTAAATGGACCACCACGGTCTCCACCCAGCTTTCGGGTGAGTCTCTGAGTATGCCAGGAGGTGGAGGGTGCCGCCCCCCGGCTGTCATGTGAGCTGCAATAGACACTGGTTCCCTGGGGATACTCAGGACCTGGGTGCCCTTCCTGGTTGCGGAGCGAAGGAGGTAATCAGGTGACTCTGGTTTAACCCCGCATCCTGAATTCAGGCTTCCATGAGGACTCGGCACTTAGGGAAGAACATGCCCACTGCCCTACACAATGGGGACCATTCTTTCAGCTTATGCCCTATCTTACACGGGAGATCTGGCAGCAGGTATTCTTTCTGCATGTGAGTGTGTAAAGCCAGGGCTGGCACAGGCCTCAGTGCCCTAAATGTTGGGAGTCTTTGCTTTTGCAGTGACCTTGATGCACAATCCCTGAGCAGCACCCTGGCCAGGGACCAAGCTGGGGTGCAGGAACTCAGTTCCCATCTCAGAATGGGAAATATGCAAGTATCAAATCATCCACATGGAGTATCTGGGGAGTCAAACTGAATTTTCCATCATTTCCTTCATAGACAAACAAGGCAGGAATACTCCTGAATTTTATACTTGGGGCCATTTACAATTTAAAGTATTAGGAGAGAAGAAATCAATAATTACTGAGTGTCCATTATTCTTGTTAGATTAATTAGAAAACTGTGGTCCAGAAAATTTAAATGTGCCCAAGACCACACAGCTGGTAAGAGAATGGTTACTTAATTAGTTTTAGAAAATTAAAGCAGGATTCCTTGCCTCGAAGCACATCTCCCAAAAGGCAGTTTCCTTCTGATGTCTGCAAGGCCCCATTCAGGTTTCATTCTGTCTCTTTAAATCCCTTGGGTCAAGTTACTACATCTTAGGGTTCCGAGTACCCATCACAAAGCCTAGCAGTTTGTAGATACAATAAATGTTTGTTAATAAACGGGAGAAAAAACTTAGCCACCAACACTCTGTGTGAATTAGAATTAGTGTACTGATTTTTTTCCCTCATACAGGAATAGCATATTTGCTAATTATAACAGTTACCATGACTTTGCCCTTCCAGTTAACGGCCACTGAATTCTTCCGTTTGTTCAGCCAAAGTCTGTGGAGCTATCCTTGACTCTTCCTCTCCTCTCACACCTTTACATCCAACACACCATCAAATTCTCCTGCTTCCCCCTCAAGAGGCGTCCTGATCTGACTAATTCTCACATCTCCCCTGCTACCACCCTGGTTCAAGCCACCATCAGCTTCTACCTGGATCACTGCGGTAGCATCCTCATGGCCAATGGGCTTCTGCCTGTGCGCCCTCCAGCGTATTCCAGAACAGCAACCAGAGCAAATCCTATGAAAATGTGTCAGATCACATGACTCCTACATGGTCCGTGCCCCCCTCCCCACCTCCATCCTGGGACCTATGCCCCCCATCCAGTTTTATTGAGATGTAATTGACATGTAACATTGTATAAGTTTAAGGGATACAACATCATGATTTGATGTATGTAAAATGACTGCAGTTAACATCCATCACCTCACAGTTACGTTGTTTTTTCTTATGATGAGAATATTTCATATCTGTCTTAGCAACTTTCAGCTATACAACACAGTAGTGTTAACTCCAGTCACCATGGTGTACGTTACATTCCCAGAACTTACTTATCTTATAACTGGCAGCTTGTACCTTTTGACCACCTTCAGCCATTTCCCTCACCCCAGCCCTCCACCTCTGGCAACCACCAGTCTGTTCTCTGTTTCTATGAGTTCTGTTGTTTTAGATTCCACATATAAGTGACTTATTTCTGACTTATTTCACTTAGCATAATGCCCTCAAGGTCCATCCAAATTGTTGTAAATGGCTGGACTTCCTTCTTTTTTTATGGCTGAATAATATTCCAGTGTGTGTGTGTGTGTGTGTGTGTGTGTGTGTATGCCACATTTTCTTTATCCATTCAACTGTTGATGGACACTTAGATTGTTTCCATGTCTTGGCTGTCATAAATAATGCTGCAGGGACCATGGAGGTGCAGATATCTCTTTGCAATAGTGATTTCATTTCTTTTGGGTACATACCCAGAAGTGGAATTGCTGGATCATATAGTAGTTCTATTTTTAATTATTTGAGAACTTCCATACTGATTTCCATAGTGGAGCATCAATTTACCTTCTCAGCAGCAGTGCACAAGCGTTCCCTTTTCTCCACAGCCTCGCTAATCCTTGTTATCTCTTGTCTTTTTGATGATAGCCATCCTAACAGTTGTGAGTTTTATTGTGAGTTCATTGTGGTTTTATTTGCATTTCCCTGATGATTTGTGATGCTTAGCATCTTTTCATGTTCCTGTTTGTTGTTTGAATATCTTCTTTGGAAAAATGTCTATTCAGGTACATTGCCCATTTTTAAATTGGATTTTTTTCTATTGGGGTGTATGGATTCATGTATTTTGGATATTAACCTCTTATGAGATGTGTGGTTTGCAAATATTTTCTCTCATTCTGTATGTTGCCTTTTCATTTTGTTGATTGTTTCTTTTGCTGTGCAGAAGCTTTTTAGTTTGATGTAGACCCACCTGTTTAGTTTTTGTTTTGTGACTGACTTATGCTCTAGGTGTCAAATCCAAAAACATCATTGCCGAGACCAATGTCAAGGAGATTTTTACCCTATGCTTTCCTTTGGGAATTTTGTGCTTTCAGGTATTAAATTTAAGTATTTAATCCATTTTGAGTTAATTTTTGTGAGTGGTATAAGATAGGGGTCTAGTCTCATTCTTTTACGTGTGAATAATTTTTCCCAGTATCATTTGTTGAAGAGACTCTTTTCTCCATTGAGTATTCTTGGCTTCCTTATTAAATATTAGTTGACCGTATCGTGGGACCTTTCTGACCTCATCTCCTATTGCTCTCTCTTTCCTCTTTGGTATTTTTGACTCAGTAAAAGATTTGTTTTATTTTCCTGTTGGATGCTGTTTCTTTGAATTTGTCTGCATCTTGTAGTACCATGAGTTTACAAAGGTTATCCTACAATTTATTAACTTCTCACTCTGTGCCATGGCTTTATGTAATCTGGTGGTTTTCCACTCTGGCTGCGCATTAGAATCCCTTGGGGAGCTTTAAAGAAATACCAGTGTCTAGGTCTCCCCTGCAGAGATTCTGAGGTAACCGATTCTGGGAGGTAGATGGCTATAGGACATCAGTATTTCTTTTTAAAGCTCCCTGGGGGATTTAATATGCAGTTGTCACCAAGAAGCACTTATGTAATTCTTTAAAAAAATCTCCTGAAATATGTGTTAGTATTCTCATTTTGAGCCCTGGGATGGCAGGGACTTCATGTGTCTTTTTTTTACTGGTATAGTTTCAGTGTCTAGTAGAGTGACTGACATATAATTATTGCTCAATAAATATTTAATCAGTGAATGAGGAAACTGAGGCATTAAAGGCTTAAGTACCTTGTCTAAGGTCCACACAGTTAGTGATGAAAATTATAACCCATATCTGTTTCCAAAGCCAACACACTTAGCCATATATTACACTTTTTTGCTAGACCCTTACCTTACCATGTAAGTGTAGGGGGCAGTGCAAGATGGAAGGTAGGTGACACTGAAGACAGATTTTCATTTCACAACTTCTGGGATTTTGACAAAAATACTGCTTTGTTAAAATGGGCTAGAATTGATATGGAAGATGTTCCAGGAATATTTGATGAGACCGTACCTTTCAGGAGCAGAATGAATTACATTGGAGGAAGGGGCTTATAATTTTGTTTTCCCTGGACTGAACTGACCCACAGTATATTTTAGGGCAAAAACAAAAGCTTTCTGTAAAAATTCTGTTCTATAGTAATTGAACCACAAGTCTTTTCTAAAACAGCATAAATCTGTGCTTCCCGAGGTGAAAGTGTATGCCACAAACCATGTCTTGACATTTCGTATATTATCATGTGGTTAGCCTCTGCTTTTAAACTTTAGTTATCTTAATGATAGAGATTTTCCATAAAACACTGTGTGAATGGGCATGTGAATGTGGTTGTTTGTATGAAAGAGAAAAAAAGATTACAGAAAAAAATTGCGAAAGAAATTATACCAAGAACCAAACAATGTTATATCCAGATACCTTTTGTTATAGGCTAAATGTTTGTGTTCCCCCTCCCGCCCCCCAATTTATATGTTGAATCCCTAAACCTCAGTGTGGTTGAGTTTGGTGATGGGGCCTTTAAGGAAGTAATTAAGGTTCAATGAGGTCATGAGGGTGGGGTTCTGATCCAGTAGGATTAGTGTCCTTGCGGGTTCTCTGATGAGAGGCACCAGAGAACTTGCTCTGTCTCCCCGTACATATGTGGAGGAAAGACCACATGAGGACATAGCAAGAAGGTGACCATCTACAAGCTGGGAAGAGAGTCCTCACCAGAAACTGTATCAGCTGAAATCTTGATCTTGGACTTCTGGCTTCCAGAACTGTGAGGAAATAACATTTCTTTTGTTTAAACCACCATCTGTGGTATTTCATTATGGCAGCCCTAGCAGACCAATATACCTTTGGAGGAGTGTTGGGGGCTGTAAAGACATGAAAATGTTATTTTTGTGTCAAAATTCCCAGTCACTAATACTATGCCAAAGCCTTTTATTAAAGTTTATTACCAGAATCTTAATTAGAGGGAAATTTCAGAAAATGGGGTGGAATGTATATGAAACTATTTTTCCTCGATGAAAAAGCAAATTAGTGCCATCTATAAGTTAACTCTTAAACGAGGTTAGAATACTACAGAAAGAAAATGACAATGCATACTCATGGAAAGCTATGGGCAGAATTGCTCCATGGCAGGACAGATGCAGGTTTCATAGGCCAAGAGGACCTTTTTGAATAATAAAATTAAAATAATTAACATAGTACATTTTGTTCATGCTTCAAGAAATATCACCTAACCAAGCTTCTTAATTTACTTTAAATTTCCTAGTCCTTCAACCTTCTCTTGTGAATATATTGCATTCTCTTTGTTGTCCTTAACAAATCTGAGTTTCCAATCTTTTTTTTTTTTTTTTTCATGTTTGGGAAACAGTTTAAAAGAATTGATTATGAACTTAGGCTTTGTGGGGGTTTCTGCTTCTGGGGAGAATAGACAAGGACATGGGGGACCTTCTCTCCCATTGAAACCATAAGGAAAACCTAGAAAAAATTGTTTTCTATGGGACCAGGCAGGGGTGGTATTCACATGAGGAAGCTTTGATTAACCTTAATCTCTCTTGAATTTCAGAGAGAAAGAAGCCGATATAAGAGAGCAGAGGGTGAAGGCAGCCTTCTCTAACTAAGAAAGCTTCCTCGTAGGGAAACAGGATCAAGGGGAAATAGGCTAGGCTTTGGACCAGGTGGGGCTGTCAGGATAAATGAAAGTCTGAAAAGCCCTATATTCTGGGACAGATTTGAAGACCCTCCCCAACCATGAGTTTTGGTAAGATAGTAGCAGTGGAGGAAGGGCTGGTAAGCAGAGAGAAATTGCTTAGGTCTGTGCATTCCTGTGGTGTTTGGATTCCAGATCCCTGCCTGGAGATGAATCCAAAGATTAAAAATATTCCAAAAATATATGAAACTGTAGCCAATTTTCTTGCAGCTCAGCTACTGAAAGCATAAGAAAGGTTGTGACTCAGGAGGTTGGGGGTTGGACTACTCACAGGTGATTTCAATCGATTTAAAGCTGTACCCCAGATATAAATGAACTTGACTTTAAAAGAAATATTAATGATAAGCTCCTCACCCTAACTTCCAGATAGAGAAAAGGGCTTGTATTTGCTGTGAGATAAAACAAAGTAAAACAAAACCAAGTGTTTTACTTCACTCATCACTGTTCTTTTATATATAATATCTAGAATACAATAAAAGAATTATGAAGCACACTAGGAAACAGGAAAATGGGATCTATAATCAAAAGAAAAAATAGTCAATAGAAACAGACCCATAGATTACTCAGTTATTGGAATTAATAAACAGAACTGTAAAACAACTAATACACATATGTTTTTAAAATTTGCAGGAAATGATGGCTATAATGGGTAAAAATATTGGGTATTTTAGAAGAGATATGGAAAACTCTAAAAAAAGAACAAAATAGAAATTATAGAACTGAAAAATACAGTATCTGAATCAAACACTCATTAGATGGGCTTAACATTAGATTGAACACTGTCAAAGTGAGGATCAGTGAACTTGAAGACAGACAACCAATGTATTTATATTAATGTCAGATAGAGTAGACTTTAAGGCAAGAAGCATTACCAAATGAAAGAAGGACATTTCATAAGGATGAAAGGGAAAATCATTAAGAGGACAATAATGCTAAGTGTGAGTGGACCTCAAAATATATGAAGCAAAAATGGATAGAAATAAAGCCACAAGTATAGCTGGAGATCTTAATACACCGCTCTCTCAGTAATTGATAGATTAAGTAGACAAAAAATGAGAAAGGATATAGAAAGTCTGAACCATTCTCCCAACTATATTAACTTGACATTTACATAACACTACACCAAACAGCTCTAAAATACTCATTCTTTTCAAGTGCATTTAGAATATTTACCAAGATAGAACTCATGCTGAACTGTAAAAAGAAGTCTGAATAAATTCAAAAGACAGAACTTATACAGAGTATGTTCTTAGAACACAATAGAAAATAACAACAAAAACAAATCAAGAAAAACCCCCACATATTTAGAAATAAACAACATGCTTCAAAGAAGGAATCGCAAGGAAAAAGAGAAAATATTTTGAACTGAATTATAAGAAAAACACATAACAGAATTTGTGGATGCAGTAAATAGTGCTTAAAGAGAAATTTATAGCATTAGTGTCTTACATTACAAAATAAAAAATTTTAAAAAGCAGTGCTCTCATCTTCCACCTTTAGGAGCTACTGAAAGAAAAGCAAATTAAGTACAAAGTAAGTAGAAAGAAGGAAAAAATAAAGAGCAGAAATCAATGAAATAGAAAGAGTCAACAAGGCCAAAGCTTGGCTCATTGAAACACCTGATAACATTTATAAATCTTTAACAAAAGAGAGAAAATGTAAATTACCAATGTTAGGAGTGAAAGGGAGGCATCGTTAGGGACCCTAGAGACATAAAATGTTAACAATGTAATATCATAGCCTATGTTATGCCAATAAATCCAACGACCTAGATGAAGTGAACAAACTCCTTGAAAAACACGAATTAACAAATCTGACAAAAAAGAAATAAAATTTCTAAGCCCTATATCTGTTAAGGAAATTATATTCAAAATGAGAAAACGTCCCACAAAGAAAATCTCAGGCCCAGATGATTTCACTGGTGAATTCTCCCAAATATTTAAGGAAGAAATAATACCAATTTTACACAAATTAGATCAACATAAGAGGTTGTTGTTATTGCCATCAATATGCTTTTCCTAAGTCTCTTCCCTCAGTTGTCAGCATCTGTCTTAAAACAGAGAACAGAACTTTTCCTTGTCTTCTACAAAAAGTCTGAGGTTATTTTGTAAATCCTTCCTTTCCTATCTGTGTTCCTTTGACTTCATGATATGTGGTGTTTGCAAAACACTCTGTGTTGCTGTCGCCTCTGACTTTAATCTTCTGTAACCTTTTTACACAAAACCAATTGTTCTTCTGGGACTCGAGAAAAAGGCCTGCCCAGCAGCGTGATCAAAAGTTTTTCAGGATCCTATCACAACTGGTTTTTTGGTGTCTTTTAACAACAACTAAAACGTTGTTTACTTGTTTCTTCATTTCTTTTGGATAAGCCTTTTCTAGAGAATGACAGAGAATTGTTCAGATCAAGTGTTTCCTGATTTAATTTGGTTTCATATAATGGCTGAGATTAAAATTTGCATAGTAAATGGAAAATTTGTGAGCAATCACAATAATGGCTGGAGGAAGCTTTTTTTCCTGCCTTTCTTCAGAAATACTAAGAGGCAGTTAGACTAAATCCTTCAGAAGCATTCTTTATTGCTGTTGTTTGATGTGGTTCCAGCCACATCAAACACAGGAGGCATCCAAACTTCTCTGACTTGAAATGACTGAGGTTGCATTTTTCAGAGACCCCAGGAAACTGGTCGTGATGACGGAAGAGTAGTCACAGTGAGAATGCCTGACCTGAGTGACAAAGCATACATAACTGACTAAATGAAGAGGGATCTGTTGCTCTGGACACCCCTTTTCCCTACCCCTTCTGGGTTTTTTTCACTTGATTTCCCCACTAGCTGAAAGCTGACTTTTGTATACTTCAAATAAAGGACAGTTTCTGAAGGGCTGTGATATTCCACTGTATTAGAATACAGATTAAGCTGCCATAACAGAGACTCTAAAATACAGTGGCTTTAATAAGATAATTTTTTTCTCTCTCATGTAACAGTTAGGAGGTAGGTTGGAAATCCATGGCAAGTAGATGGGTCTGTTCCACAAGGTCATCCTATATCTTATTTCTCCATCATCCCCCAGAGCAAGGTCTTAACCTTTGATCCATGGACCCTTGGGAGGCCATGCATAGAAGTTAGGGAATCTGTTGAACTTGGATGGAAAATGTTAACTCTTTATCTTTCATTCACCTCTAAATAAGATTTAGTACTTCTTTCACTTTCAAACATAGACAACAACCAATAATGATACTAGCAGTACTTTTGCCACCAATAGAAACTACAGATAATTTTATGTCATATTAATTTGTTGCAAATATCTGATAATATCACACTACATCACTACTAACAGTAGACCTGCCTTTAGAGCTTGCTATTTAATGGGTTAATAAACACATACTTATTAATAGTAAAACTTCTAAACATAATTTTGAGATGTATATTTTAATATATTTTCCTTTTTAACCTTATGTATCTTATTTTATGCATTTATAAACTTTACTCTAAGAAGGGCTGCATAGGTTTTACCAGACTGCCTAAGAGATCCACAGCACAAAATTGGTTAAAATGTCTGCTCTGAAATGTTTCCCTTGTCCTCATGGTAGAATCTTGCTCCTCTGATCCACGTCATTCATTCTAGTCAGAAGGAAGGGAGAAAGAGGAAGTGGGGTCAAGCGTTTTCCTTATAAGAAAACGTCCTAGAAGTTGCATACATCCCTTCTGCTTATATTATGCTAGTGGTAATATGGTCAAATGGCCACATCTAGCTGCAAGGGATGCAGGGACTGTACTGTCTAGGGGCCATGGGTGATGCTAAATAATGATGATAATGGTGGGGTGCTCTAGAGCTAAAATGAAGAGTAGGAGAATATATCCAGCGTGTAGCTGACCATCTCTACTCCCACATAATTCTATCTGGACTCTGAAATATTTCAGTGATGCTTCAGTAAAATGTATGATTTCTCTTGATCTGGAGGGACAAGCACATTTTCAGTCATATTTGAACTGTGTCTATATTGTCTTTCTCCCAAAAGTCCAGGACACGTTACAGACACTTTCGTGAGAAATTGGTCTGTAAGATTTTCAGTTAGACCACTGTGTTTTTGTTTTGTTTTGTTTTAGTTCTAAAAGAAAGGACTTAGTTTTCTTTTAATTGAAGTATAGTTGATTTACAATATTGTGTTAGTTTCAGGTATACAGCATAGTGATTCAGTTTTTTTGTAGATTATATTCCATTATAGGATATTACAGGATATTGAGTATAATTCCCTGTGCTGTATAGTAAATCCTTGTTGCTGATCTTTTTTATGTATAGTAGTTTGTATCTGTTAATCCCATACCCCTAATTTGTCTTTCTCTGTCTGACTTATTTTCACTAAGCATAATATTCTTTAGGTCCATCCACATCACTGCAAATGGCAGAATTTCATTCTTTTTTATGGCTGAGTAATATTCCATTATATATATATATATATATGTATATATATATGTATATGTATTACATCTTTTTAAGCCAGTCCTCTGTTGATGGGCACGTGAGTTTCTTCCGTGTCTTGCCTATTGTAAATAGTGGTGCTATGAACTGACCATTGTGTTTGTGGGCTAGAAAAGCATTATGAATGTAGAAGGTGCTTTCGTTAAATGGAAAGACCATACAAATGCAGATAACTACATTCAACACAAGTGATAAAAAACATTAATGATCAATCCGTCTGGTTGTGGAAGTCCTTTGTATAGAGTTAAAAGCTTTATTCGAGTTCTGCTTCTTTGTATTTTGGGGTAAACATACATTGAATGTCTATTCTGTTACATGCAAGATGCTGGGGACTGGGTACACCAACATTAATGAGACAGATTTCTTATCTTCAAGAAACTCAGAATCACATTTGAATGTGGGTGTGCATGTATGCTTGTGTATGTGGGGGTGGGGAGGATGGCACATGTAAGTAAAATAAATTGTCTTTAAGTGTGATTGTTGCTAAAACAGAGAATAAAGGTGTTGTGGATATAGAAAAAAGATAGAAGGAAATGAATGTCAAGTAAGGAATGGAAGATTAATCCTCAAAGAGGTGGAATTTATCATTACACATGTAATCAATAAGTCATCTGTCCCTGAAATGTATCTCTGTTTTCACCCTCTTTTGACTTGGAGACAGGTATCAACAGTTCTTTGCAATCTTCTTAAAGAATTTTCTACTATCAAAACACAAGGCAGCAGTACAAATTTTATTGAATATTTTGTAAGGGATGAGAGTAACTGACATTGCACAGTTCAATGTTATTTCTCTCCAAATTATTTCACTTCAGAACATCCCTTGAGACCTTCCTCTTTTTCAGTCTCTCCAATCCAAAGTCAGTTAGGGGTTCATCTCTGCTGTTCCTCCAGAGCTAGCTCTTCTGCTCTGGTTTCTCTTACAGTGGAATCTATAGCACCCTCTCCCTGGCCTGCAACTGGTCTTTCTTCTGAAGAGCAACTTAGTTTTACCCGGCACTGCAAATCTGTTTACCTATATCCATAGTACAGTAGGGTCTTTTAAGTATAGAACAGGCCACTCTTTCACATTGTATCGAGATGACAAATTAAAAAAAAAATTGTGGCTACATCCAGAACTGTTCAGGACATCACTTGCTTTAGTGATGTGAGTGAAGCAAGATGCCGTAACATAGTGTTGGGGAGGTAGGGTTGGGTGATAAGGTGGCTCATTTTAATGATTATGTTACTTATGATTGCCTTTAATTGTATACAACAGTGACTCAGAGTGAATCAGAGTGACCGAGAGCTACAAAGGGGCGCTTGAAATTCTGTATCTTCCCTACTCCTGAATGCTGTACAATACTTAGGTTCATCTTTTCAAGTTTCCTAGAGAAATTAAATATTGTGCATAACTTGGAAGTAAAGGAAGGGCATGAAGAGAGAGGAGAGAGGAAGAGGTACTAGGTTGGAAAAAATGACAGAAGTAGTGCTGGGACGTTGCGGTGGTGGTGGAGTTGTGGGCGGAATCAGGAGCTCTTCATCCCACGTCAAGCTTCTAGCTAAAGTTAACATAGCCAAACATTCGCTCAGCTCATTTCTAGTTTGGAAGGGTAGGATGAGAATGCCTTTCTAGCTGCTCTCTCTCTCTCTCTCTGTGTGTGTGTGTGTGTGTGTGTGTGTGTGTGTGTGTGTGTGTGTGT
>NW_021703783.1:49454925-49568374 GCF_005190385.1 Monodon monoceros
TGTGTGTGTGTGTGTGTGTGTGTGTGTGTGTGTGTGTGTGTGTGTGTGTCTTTAAAAATGGCTAATTGAACTGGAGTCAAGGAAGGAGAAAGAAGGGTGGAGAGAGCAGGTTATAATGCGGGTGACAGATACTAAATAGTTCTCTAGGAGTGGCGAGTAGAGGAGGGAAAGAGAGCGTGGGTGTGTCTTTATTAGAGCTCCAACGGTTGTTTCACTTTATGTTGCAAGTATTAGCAAACCTAACTCAAGCTGTTTTCAATGATAGGATTTTCATTAGAACATCATTAAGAGAGTAGGCTTTGGAGTAAGACTGCTTGGGTTTGAATTCTGGCTTTAACCTTCTGATCTTGAGTAAGGTACTTAATCCTGGTGTCTCAGTTTCGTCATTTGAATTAAATAAATTCATTAAATTAAATTAATAACTGTAAAGCACATAGAAAAGTGGCTTCTGGCAAGCTTTCAACAAGTCTTAACTACTCTTTGTTATTATCATGTTAGTAAAACCAACATCCCAAATCTATAAAGTCAGTTGGCAGAAGCTCACCAGGTAAAGGGAAATAATAAGATTCTTTACTTTGCTGTACTTTCATACACTGAATATTTTAAATCATTATATTCACAGTGTTAACTGTGCCATTCTCTCCACAAAATTACGTGTGTACATATGAATCACGGGGCTCTAATTTGAAACTCTGAACAAGCTGCATATGTGGTCACTTTAATTGTACAACAAACCTACAGAATATTTAAGTGTAAATGATGATGATTTTTAAAAATTTATTTATTCTTGGCTGCGTTGGGTCTTTGTGGCTGCACGCGGGCTTTCTCTAGTTGTGGCCAGCGGTGGCTACTCTTTGTTTCAGTGTGTGGGCTTATTGCGGTGGCTTCTCTTGTTGCGGAGCACGGGCTCTAGGCACATGGGCTAAGTAATTGTGGCTCGTGCGCAGGCTCAGTAGTTGTGGCGCATGGGCTTAGTTGCTCTGTGGCATGTGGGATCTTCCCAGACCAGACCAGGGCTCGAACCCGTGTTCCCTGTATTGGCAGGCGGATTCTCAACCACTGCACCACCAGGGAAGTCCCTATGATGATGATTAAACACAGATAAGCTGCAGTTATCAAAACCTGCACCCAAATTGACTCTACAGGGTGAATAATTAGGCAGCAGTGTAAAGAATGCTCGTGAGGACCCGGCTGCTAATTGGATCCGTGCTGTTTCAATGTTCTCCCAGCTGGAATGGCCAAAAAAGCAGTCAGACATTAGCCTGTGGCTTTTGGGGGTAATTTACAGTCTGTGGGCAGAGGGGTGGCATGAACACTGTGGCACTCCTCGGGCGGCTGGTTAGCATACTGTAGTTTTAATCCCTTAAACCAATAAATGAAGGAGAGAAAAAGAAGCCCAGACTGTAACTGGAGGAAAGGAGAGAAAGAGAGGGAAAACAGAAGGAAGAATAATTTTCATGAAATGTCTTCTTTGGGCCACTTTCTAGGAACATTCAAATATTATCCTCACATCAACCCTGTGGGAAAGATATTCCTATCCCCACTGGTCACAAACATCATTGGCTGTCCATGTAAAAACTATTTCTCTCCTTTTTTTTTTCTTGCTGGTTGAGCTTCACTTTTTTTGAGCGTTTACCTCTTTTATATAACTTAGGTCCTTCTCATGTTCCCATCCCTCAGTAACAAAGGTAATCCTGGTGGGTCACTGCTTTCCCATTATCCTCGACAGGAATTGTGTAGCCCTGAACAAGAGAGAAAATTCTAGTCAATGAAAGGTGACGACCAGGATGCTGGGAAGATTCTGAGCAAGATTTCTTTATTCTCTAAATGAGACCCTGGAAGGAGGTAGGCCTTCTTATGCTGCTGTGCGTAGTTGCATCTGCACAGGTTGCATGAACGAGTGGGGGTCGTCTTGGGGTCATAAGCGGAGCTAGCCTGAGGACAAAACAGACACACTGAAGTGCCTTCTGTCTTTGGACTTCAGTGCATGATTATAAACAGTCTCTTTGTCTAATCCTCTTTGGGGTGGGGTTCTATTACTTGTAGACAAAAACATCTAACTGATATACCATTTTCCATATTATGAGAAAACTGAGGTACAGAAAGGTAAAGAGACCTCTCTACACTTGCATGCATGATAAGGAGTAGAGAGAGGAGGTTATGCCTTCTGGTATGGAGATAAGATGCGTCTCTTTTAAACAGCACTGCCTCCCACCCCCAACACACACTCACACCCCAATCTGACCATTTCTGTCTTTGAACTGGCAATTCAGTTCATTTGCACTTACTGTAGTTACTGATACATTGGATCTGTTGCTCTTGTTTAGGTGATTATTTCAATTTGTTCCACTTTTTCCATATTTCTTCGGAATACGTTTTACTTAGAAAAACAGACATCTCTATCTTCCCCCCAACAAGATGAGAAGTCTGCATACGCTTATGCTCTTAAAACTCTCCCCCTACCTTTCTCTACACTGATCTCATCATTTTGATGTTATCTAGAAATTTAATTAGGGGTTATTATGTGTATATATATTTCTTTTTCTCTTCTGCAAATTTAACTATTTTTAAATAACAGAAACTCTAACAAGATACTTATTCATCTATCTACCTTACTGTAAATTTGTCTTATAGTTAAAATTCATAATATTTACTTATTCTAAAGTTAATCAGCGGCCTGATGAGTGGCCTTATGTTGGTCTCCAGTATGTTAAAAGTTGTGTGTAGTGGTTGTTTCATTGCAAATTAAAAATTCCTTCTAAAATTTGTGAATTTGAGTCAAGCATTTGTGTACCTTTTGAAGTCCTCGGGGAACTATACTCAATTTCTTGTAATAACCTATAATGGAAAAGAATATATATACCATTTTTTAAAAATATTGAAAGAAAAGATCCTAGCACTTCCTGTTAGTTAGACATGTGGGCAAGATAAAAATACATTCAGCCATTCAGTGTATCAGAAGAATGGTCACATTAAGACTCACACTGAAGAAGTGTTTAGGATAAAGTACTTTAAAAAAGAAGGAAAATCCAAGAGATGCTGCATGAGATATATGAAATAAAGGTATTTAAATATCTTAGTGAAGAAAAAAAATGTATTCTACTGAGGAATGTAGTTCCCTGTGCTATACAGTAGGTCCTTGTTGTTTACCTATTTTATATATAGTAGTGTGTGTATATTAATCCCATACTCCTAATTTATCCCTTCTCCGCACCTTTCCTCTTTGGTAACCATAAGTTTGTTTTCTATGTCTGTGAGTCTGTTTCTGTTTTGTAAATAAGTTCATTTGTATCATTGTTTTTAGATTCCACATATAAGTGATATCATATAATATTTGTCTTTCTTTGCCTGACTTCACTTAATATGATAATCTCTAGGTCCATCCATTTGCTGCAAATGACATTGTTTCATTCTTTTTTATGGATGACTAATATTCCACTGTGTATGTACAACATCTCTTTATTCATCTGTCGATGGACATTCAGGTTGCTTCCATGTCTTGACTATTGTAAACAGTGCTGCACTGAACATTGGGGTGCATGTATCTTTTTGAATTAGAGTTTTCATCTTTTCCGGATATATGCCCAGGAGTGAGAATGCTGGATCATATGATAACTCTATTTTTAGTTTCTGAGTAACCTCCATACTGTTCTCCATAGTGGCTGCACCACTTTACATTCCCACCAGTAGTGTAGGAGGGTTCCCTTTTTTTCCACACCCTCTCCAGCATTTATTATTTGTAAACTTTTTAATGATGTCCATTCTGACTGGTGTGAGGTGATACCTCGTTGTAGTTTTGATTTGCATTTCTCTAATAATTAGCGATATTGAACATATTTTCATATGCCCGTTGGCCATCTGTACATCCTCTTTGGAGAAATTTCTATTTAGGTCTTCTGCCCATTTTTTGATTGGGTTACTTGTTGTTGTTGTTTTGATATTAAGGTGTATGAGCTGTTTGTATATTTTGGAAACGAATCCCTTGTCAGTTGCATTGCTTGCAAACGTTTCTCCCAGACCATAGGTTGTCTTTTCCTTCACTGTGCAAAAGCTTTTAGGTTTAATTAGGTCCCATTTGTTTATTTTTATTTCCAATACTCTAGAAGGATGGATCAAAAAATATATTGCTGCGATTTATGTCAAAGAGTGTTCTGCCTATGTTTTCCTCTAGGAGTTTTATAGTATCTGGTCTTACATTTAGGTCTTCAATCCATTTTAAGTTTATTTTTGTATGTGGTGTTAGAGAATGTTCTAATTTCATTCTTTTACATGTAGCTGTCCAGTTTTCCCAGTACAACTTATTGAAGAGAATGTCTTTTCTTCATTGTATATTCTTGCTTCCTTTGTTGTAGATTAATTGACCATAAATGCATAGATTTATTTCTGGACTTTCTATCCTGTTCCATTGATCCATGTGTCTGCTTTTGTGCCAGTATCACACTGTTTTTATGACTTTAGCTTTGTAGTATAGTCTGAAGCCAGGAAGCATGATTCCTCCAGCTCCATTCTTCTTTCTCAAGATTGTTTTGACTATTTGGGGTCTTTTGTGTTTCCATGCAAATTAAAAAATTTTTTGTCCTAGTTCTGTGAAGAATGCCGTTGGTAATTTGATAGGGTTTGCATTGAATCTGTAGATTGCCTTGGGTAGTATGGTCATTTTAACAATGTTTATTCTTCCAATCCAAGAACATGGTATATCTTTCCATCTGTTTGATTCGTCTTCAGTTTCTTTCATCAGCGTCTTATAGTTTTCAGAGTATAGGGTCTTACAGTTTTCAAAACTCCTTAGGTAGGTTTCTTCCTAGGTATTTTATTCTTTTTGATGTCATGGTAAATGGGATTGTTTCTTTAATTTCTCTTTCTGATATTTCATTGTTAGTGTAGCGAAATGCAGCAGATTTCTGTATATTAGTTTTGTATCCAGCAATTTTACCAACTTCATTGATGAACTCTAGTAGTTTTCTGGTAGCATCTTTAGGATTTTCTATGCATAGCATCATATCCCCTGCAGAGTGACAGTTTTACTTCTTCTCCAATTTGGATTCCTTTTATTTCTTTTTGTTCTCTGATTGCCATGGCTAGGACTTCCAAAACTATGTTGAATAAAAGTGGTGAGAGTGGACGTCCTTGTCTTGTTCCTGATCTTAGAAGAAATGCTTTCAGCTTTTCTCCATTGAGTATGATGTTAGCTGTAGGTTTGTCATATATGGCCTTTATTATGTTGAGGTATGTTCCCTCAGTGCCCACTTGCTAGAGAGCTTTTATCGTAAATGGGTGTTGAATTTTGTCACAAGCTTTTTCTGAATCTGTTGAGATGATCCTATGGTTTTTCTTCATTTTGTTGACGCAGTGTGTCACACTGATTGATTTGCGTATACTGAAGAATCCTTGCATCCCTGGGATAAATCCCACTTGATCATGGTATATGATCCTTTCAGTGTATTGTTGGAGTTGGTTTGCTAGTATTTTGTTGCAGATTTTTGCATCTATGTTCATCAGTGATATTGGCCTGTAACTTTTTTGTTTGTGTGACATCTTTGTCTGGTTTTGGTATCACGATGATGGCCTCATAGAATGAGCGCAGAAGTGTTCCTTCCTCTGCAATTAGAGATGGTTTTTTAAAATAAACCAACCTGTTTAATCTGTGCTATAGGCTATGGAGGGAGGGGTCACATGTCTACACGTGAGTCAGAGTATTTATTAAGTGGACAGGAACATGGCCTGACTCCTCACTGGCCACCATGGTGTGAGAACTCACCAAAGGGAAAGTGTATCTGGAAGAAGAGTGAATAGCAGAGGCCATCTGGTTTTGTGCCACACCCCCACAGAGAGATTCTCTTGCAGAGGTAAACTTAAAAGATTTGGGCTTTTATAAAGGGAAGGACAATTTTCACTTTATACCCCTACTCTCACAGTGGCTTAGCAGGGCAGGTTTTCCTAACAGGGTTCTGTAGCTGTCACTCGTCACTCACTGTTAAGCCTCCAGCAGGGCAGATACACGAAACGATTGCAATTCTTTTTCCTACAGGGCCTGTCTGCCTTCAGACTCCTTCTCAGAGCAGAGCTCCAGGCAGCAGCCAACACTAATTGTGGAGGGCTGACACACTAGATAAAACGTATTCGCTGCTCCACCTCTGTGCTTTTCCTAACTTCCCTCCAAAAAGAAATACACTAGTGCCCTGCCCATTCTGTGAGGTGCTGCTTTTGCTAAGATGCAAGGCTTGTTAATGGGTTGATGTGTTTTCTTTCCAGGTAATATGTTTCTCTGTAAAGTGTAGAGAGTGTTTTAATGTGGAGGAATGATCTAACGGCTGGAAGCTTCAGTAAAGTCAAGTGAACAGGAAGGCAGCATACTATGACAAAAAGAGCACGGATTGTGGCTTAATAGGCACGCGGTAAATGTTAGTTCCAGTTCTGTTTTTGTGTTGCGTGCCTCCCGATTATCTAGTACTGTAACAAAGACCTGATCTTGGGTGGCCTCGGCCTGCAGGGGCTTAAAGCAGGATTTTGGTTCCTGGCCAGAGAGTGAGGTCGGGCAGCAACAGTGAGAGTACTGAATCCTAGCCACCAGACCACCAGGGACCAGTGGCCAGTGACAAGGCCCTGGCCCATCAGCTGTGTAGAAATGAATTTCCACATAGAGACGGAAACTAGTGAAGCAAGTAAAGTATTTATTAGGAGGAAAACAGTACAGTAGGTGTGGATAGACACACGGGTGGGCTCAGAGAGAGAGTTGCGCCCTCGTGGTGGTTTGAATCGCTTTTTGGGGGCATTTCTTCTGGGTTTCCTTTGACCAATCATCCTGCTTTGCCTGGTTCTGAGTCCGTATTTGGTTTATCTCAGCATCCTCCCCTATGTGCTCATGCATCTATTAGCCAAAATGGATTCTAGTGAAAAGGCCTATGGGTAGTTGACATCACTTACTATGGGGTGGCACCCCCTCCCTTTTTGACCTCCAAGGAGCCTTTCTGTGCATGTGTAGTTGGGAAGGGCTCCTTGACTTCGAGAATGAGGAATATGTGGTCTTTTATCTCTTATCTGGGCAGGGCCCAGCCTCCTCTATCATCCTGCTTTTATGGAGTTTCTGCTGTTATGGAGTTTCTGTCCACAGGGGAGAAACTGTTCAGCCTGGGGCCCATCTATCTCCTGCTTCATACCCACAAAAATTTAAGATATGGACCTTTCCTTTGAGAAGGTTTTATTTATATTGATGAGATGATACAGGGCAATCTTTTCTCTTTCTTCAGAGACTATTGTATTACAGGCAGCAGTGTGGGCAATACAGTTGACTTAAAATTTGGAAAGAAAAGAGCAGCCAGTTTTCTGCTGTGTTGTCTACACAATCTCAAACCAGCAGCTGAGTTTTTTTCACTGAACTCTTTTGGGTATTAGAAGGCAGACTAAATATTTTACTTTCTGCCCAGCAACTTGAGGATGGAAAACACATCGTTTGATTAATTAAAAGCAAAATGTTGGAACTACTTACCTTTCCATTCTTTAATTAACAAAGCCCACAGGCCACATGAGGAAGTAATAACACTCATTATGTTGTGATGAAGGACTGTGATGATGAGTTAAGTCAGACAGGACTCCAGGCACGATTCCCTTCAAGGCTTCCCCAAGATGTTGTCCCGAATGTAGACAGATCCTTACTTGTTGAAGAATTCGATCTCACCAGTCCTGGCACATGTTTTTTCAGAGAGTGCATTTCCTTTTGCAAGGGAAAGAAGAGCCCTTGAAACAAAGGGTTATATTTTATTTAAGCCTAGGCATCCTTCCTGGAATTTCCTTTATTGAAAGAACACCTCCTTTGATTTGTATCTGTTTGTGTTAGTCTTTGGCACAAAAAAAAGATTGATCCCTTCCAGGCAGAACTGTCCCATCTGAATGATCAAAAACTACATCAACTGACTTACAAACCAACAAATTATTTTCTTATTGTCCCTTAAATCTCCCAGGAAGCACTGGGAGATTTTTGAAGATAGTCTCCATTCCCCAGGCTTTGTTCACCATCCTTCATGCCTGTGGGTGGCCTCGAGGAATTTGAGGAAATGACAGACACTCATTCTACCTGCAGGTGGAAACCACCCCCAATCCCCTTCCTCCAGAGTCCTTGGCTCCGGTGCTCAGTGTGAGAGCTTCCCGTGCTGTGTCACTGAGGCATTGCTGAAATTTTTAGTCAAGTGGCTTCTCACCCCCAGGGAAAGTGAGCTTTAAAATAATATTCGCTGCTCACTCAACTACGGCAGTATCAGTTAAGACGCTTTGTCCACATAAATGTAAAAGAGGAAAGAAATAGCAGACTCACTTTCTTTTCTTAAGTCCACTCCCTGATGGGAATAAGAAATAACTCTTGGGAGATTGGGATTGACATATATACACTAATATGTATAAAATGGATAACTAATAAGAACCTGCTGTATTAAAAAATAAAATTAAAAAAAAAAGAACTCAGTAGCATTGTGTGTCAAGATTTTTGCCCTCGTTTCCATTTTTTTTTTTTGAGGTTAAATTCAACATCTCCATTATCTTTAAGAATCAGAGATGGTGATAGCTTTTCAATTGGATTTTTTTCCCCAGAAAGGAAATAAAGGCCTGTAAAAAAAAAGACTCTTTTTAAATGATCTCATGGGAAGCCCCAAATTGAGCAGCAATTGGATTTTCTAGAAGTCTAACAAATATGCTTTTTAAGTGACCCTCTGATGGAATACCTGTAAAAAAAATCCTTGCTTCTTCCCATGAAGATTCATTCACCAAGTTTGATTGTATAATAGAAGTCACCATTTTAAGTTAAATGAATTCTAAACTGTTACTTTCTTCTTGTTTTTATTTTAATGGCATGATGGAGTCTTTGCTGGAATTTTAGAAAAATTTTGTGGCTGACTTTGCATGCCACATTTCAGCAAGTTGTAAATTTTATGGCTCTGGAAATACAGTGTTAGCAGTGGAAATGCTGACCCCTCCCTGATTATAGTGGCACAAATAGCAATGCTATAATCTCTGTCATTGAAAAAATTGCATAATGCTAGAACCTTGAACATGACCTGAATCGTAGAATATTTTAAAACTAGCTGAGGGAAAGCATCCCCAATTCCATGGAGTCAGTGCCTGTCTTCACCAAGCTGGTTTAGCTGCAGGTACAGAAGCCCTCTAAATGTACTTTCTCCTTCTTTTATATCCTGACATAATCTGGTAGGATGTGAGGAGCCCCATCTCCAGTAATAGGCAGGTGGAATCTGAAACTTGAAGTCCCTTATTGGTGTCTGTTGTGATTCATGTGAACCTGGGCTGACACCACCCTGGTACAAACTACCACTAACTCTTGCCTGGTTATTGACCTTACCTCTTATCTGGTCTTCCCAGATCCCCTCTGACACACCTGTCATCCATTCTCACACAGCCTCCAATTTGGCAATCAGATTATGTCTTTCAGTTGTGTTAGTTTGCATCCTCTGAGAAGCATATGGCAAAACAGGGTTAGATGTGCCTGTTTACTTGTTGGGGGTAAAGGAGAGAGAGCGGAACAAGATGGAGAGAATCTTCAGACAGAGATGCAGGCCTGATCCCTCTGAAGGAGGCTGGTGGGGAGAGTGTCAGACTGCAGTGCAGGTCTAAGAAAGTTTCTCGCTGCCTGATGAGCAGTATGTGAGTCAAAATTGCCATGTGTCATGTCTTGTGAGAATGAGTCTGCGTTATTATCCCTGTGTCAACAAAAAAATAATCAGTTGATCTAAGAAAGAAATGGAAAATTTTATTCAAGCCAAGTTGAGCATTATAACACGGGAACAGCATCTCAGAAAGCTCTGAGAACTGTTCTGCCTGTTAGAAGTCAAGGCACAGTTATATAAGTTTTTTGAGACAGAGGGCTGTACAGTAAATGACACATTATTGTACGTATTATTGACAGTTTACAGAATCCAGATCTAAGAGTCATTGTGGCCCCTTACAAGATCAAGAAGGAATGTTATCTTTTTCTTTTTTTTTTTTTTTTTTTTTGCGGTACACGGGCCTCTCACTGTTGTGGCCTCTCCCGTTGCGGAGCACAGCCTCCGGACGTGCAGGCCCAGTGGCCATGGCTCACGGGCCCAGCCGCTCCACGGCATGTGGTATCTTCCCGGACCAGAGCACGAACCCGTATCCCCTGCATCAGCAGGCGGACTCCCAACCACTGCGCCACGAGGGAAGCCCAGAGAGCTGAACACTTTTTAAGTTGATGAGGACTTATCAGTTAAGGTTTTTGGTCATAAGTAATAGAATCCAATTGTTGTTAACCTAAAAGAAGGAAAAAAAGACTGAAAGGACATGGGGTGATTCACACCACACCATCAGATGGCTTCCTGCCATCAAACAACCGTTGGATTTCACACTAGAGGGGAGAAACCATTAAACTCTGTATTTTCCAGTGTAATGGCAGTGTTTTGAGTCCATAACAATGAAATCATTGCCTTGGGTCATCTGTTAATTCCCTATGTGGCTAAACATTAAGCCTGGACAGTCATCAATTACAAAAGAGAAGGGGCTAGAGTAAGACATAAAAATAAATAGAAAAGGAGCATCTGAACAGGCATGAGGCAAAGCTCTCCAGAGCCCAGGATGCTGGCTTCTATGTAGTAGCCAACTGTGGTCTGTAAAATCCAGTAATCAATTGTATGAGACTTGGAGGAAATGCCAGGTCAGGGATTCATCAATGCCATGTGTATATTGCCACGCAACAGTCAACAGTTTGGGAACTGTGTGAGGCTGTTTTCTGGCTGGACTGATTGATGGATTTAAAAATGTTTTTTGTCCAAGCTGCAATATCCAAGGGGGAAAAGGCCATCTTTTAGACTTCCCCTTGTGATGAAGGACTCAGAGAGGCTGTGAAGTCGGTGGATTTGGTAGATGGGACTTTTACCCTTTATGCCCTTCCAACAGTTACACTCAAGATAAAGCACTCCACAATCTGAGCAATAGAACCAGGGAGACACAAACACTTTCTGGCAGGAACAACTTCTAGGCTTTTTCAAAGTTGCCAAAGATCATGGGAAGAAGGGAACATGAGAGAGTAGTGGAAACACCCAAGAATGTGTTGAAAGAGTCACAAAATTCAGCATGAAAGGAAATAAATATTAGAGATGACAATTAACTAAGGAGAAAATGAATTCCAGAATCCCTGTGCTACTCATTGAATTGAAACTGGTTTGCTGTCTTGAAGCTAATGAATAGAGGGTAATCTAGAAAGTCAGGCCATATTATGATTTTAGATCTAGTGCTGATAGAAATTATTATATAGAATTTGAGTTTGAATTTTCTTATATCCTCTTTCTCTCTATAAAGTTAGTTGCTGCAGCTGTGATAAGGAACAGGGAACAAAAGTAAATATAAAACTGTGGCTTCTTTAGAAGCTGTTTTGTTTATTGCAACATGTGTGATGGAAGGCACATTAGAGATTTTCTAGCATACTATTCCTATGACTGAGGTCCAGAGAGAATAAATTACATACAGTTAAAGATGAATGAAATAGGACTTTTGCATAGGATGTAGGAAGCTGGAAAGAGCATCATTCTCACCCTAACAACCACAAAAAAATGGCAGTATGCAAATTCACAATTTTCTTGAGCCCATCAGAGCTCTCAGGGCAATCAACCGACATGAAGTCTAAAGAAAAACAGGTGCTTCCAAGGAGCAATGAGACTCAACTACTTGTTTACAGGGGCAGACCCACTGATAAGTAGAATTTGACTACAATTTTTAACAAATCGCTAACGGCTGAATGTGGGCTAGGTTGGAGAATATATAACCCCAGGAGGCTGTAGACACAAGGGGACTTCACAGCACTTTGGAACTTTTCTCCATGGACCTCATCAAGTGCTCACAAAAAGACTGGGGGCAGGATGAGAATCCCGAGAAAGCCTCCATCACAGAGCAGACCTGGGGGAGGGGAACAGCTGCCACTGTGGGAAAGACACAAATCCTTCTTCTCCCCATCTCTCATGTGGGACAAATGCTTAAATCACTAGTGCATTGTTGCTTTTAGGACACCGGAGAAACCCAGTGTAACTGTGGAAAGGAAACTGCAAAAAACTCTGTCCTGGGGGTGGGGCAGGAATATGAGCTGGTCCCAGACCCACAACTGAGGGTGGGGTAGGATCACTGAGATGGCCCAACTCTGGGGATCCAGGGAACATGGTGCTTGACTAAGATTGCAGATGAGCAAAACAACTGAGATATTCTCCGCAGACTGCCACTTGCTGTCTGCTCCCAAAACCAGGCTAAAAAAAACAATTGGACAATTAAATAAAATTGTACTTGTACAATTAACAAGTAACAGCACTGAGGGGTAGTGAAATGGAAGACCTAAAGCTATGTGGAACAGACATTCAGGAGAAAACCTCCTACAATCCAGTACCCACCCTAAACACCAGGTAATGTTAGAGTAATTTAAAGCTGTTGGTGCACTCAAGGTAACTATAACAACAAATCACAAACTCAGCTCAAATCCTGACTAGATTGATTTAGCTCCTCCACACTAAAGACCTTGCAGAAGGAAATGCATGCCCATATGTAGACACACAAACTAGTAGCCTTAATGTCTACTGACCTACACAAGAAGTTTGGCTTTCAACAAACAGTTACAAGGCAGACAAAGAAGCAAGAAAACAGACACAGAGTCGGGGCAAAGCATTTAACAGAACCAGACTCATATGTGACACAGATGTTGGGACCATCAGACAGGGGCTCTAAATAGCTATGATTAACATGTTAAGGGCTCTGATGGAAAAGGTGGACAACATGCCTGAAAAGGTGGCTACATTCAGCATAGAGATGGAAACAAAAGGAAAAGAATCAGTGGATAAATGGAAAACAGGAACAGAGGTGAAGAATTCCTTTGACAGGCTCATCCATAAACTCAAAACAGCTGAGGAAAAAATAAGTGAACTTGAAGATAGACCCATAGAAATTACTCCAATTGAAACACAGAGAAAAACAACTGAATAAACAGAACAGAATGTTCAAGAGCCATGGGACTATTTCAAATGGTCTTAGATTAACAATGATCTGAACACTGACTTTCAGTAGCATTTGACACAGTGGCTACTTCTTTTCCATGATGAACTTTCTTCACTTGGTTTCAAGGGCCCAACACTCTCTTCATCTCCTTTGTTCTTCACTGGCTGCTGCTTTTCAGTTTTCTTTGCAGGTCCCTCCTTTTCTTCTAACCCATAATGTTGGAGTGACAAAGGGCTCAACCCTTGGTCTCTTCTCCCTTCTACAGTCATTCCATTGCTGATCTCGTCTAGTCTCATGGCTTTAAATACCACTTATGTTCTGGTGACTCTCGCATTTATATCTCCAACCCAGACCTCCTTCCTGAACTCCAGATTTATATATTCAACAGCTTATTGGCATATCTTCCTGAATGTCTAGTAAGTATCTCAAACCTTATATGCCTCGACTTAAACTCTTATATATCTCCCCACAAGACTATTCCTCTTGTAGCCTTCCAGTGTCAGCTGTAGCAGTTCCATTCTTCCAATGTCAGGCCAAAAGCCATGGCATCATCCTTGATGTCACTCTTTCTCTCACATTCCACATCCTAATCATCAGGAAATCCCATTGACTACCTTAGAAATATATCCTGAATGTGACTCTTTTCCTCTCCTCTACTGCTACCACTCTCGACCTAGTCACCACCACTTTCTATCTGAATTATTGAAGTTTCCTCCTAACCAGTCTCCTTGTTTCTAGTCTTATCCTCATTCCACTTTAGCCTGTTTCAAACAGCTGCCAAAGTGGACATTTAAAACATAAATCAAATTATGCCACTCATCTATTCAAAACCATCCAGTGGCTCCCAATATTCAGAGTAGAAGCCTGGTATGGGCTGAATTATGTCTCCAAAATTCATATGTTGAAGTCCTAACCCCCAGCACCACAAAGTGTGTCTGTATTTGGAGATAAAGTCTTTAAAGAGGTAATTAAAGTAAAATGAGATGCTATGGGTGGGCCCTAATCCAATATGACTAGTGCCCTTATAAGAAGAGGAGATGAGGACACAGATAACACGAAGACTGAAGGATGACTGTGTGAACACACAGCAATAAGACAGCATCTGCAAGCCAAGGAGAGAGGCCCCAGAAGAAACCAACCATACCAACACCTTGATGTCAGACTTCCAGCCTCCAGAACTGTGAGACAATAAATTTCTGTTGTTTAAGCCACCTAGTGTGTGGTACTTTGTTATCACAACCCCAACAAACTAATACAAAGCCCAAATCCTTTCAATGGCCTGTGAGGACCTACATGATTTGGGTCCCAATTCTGTATCTCACCTCATTTCCTCCTCCTCTCCCCCTCTCTCATGCTACTCCAGCCACACTGGTTTTGAGCAAGCCAGGCATACTCTTGCTTTAGGACCTTTGCCCAAAACTGTTCCTATTGCCTGGACTACTCTTCCTCCAAATATAAGTGGCTAATACACTTTCCTTTCTCTAGTCTTTGCTCAAATGTGACTTTCTTAATGAAACCTACCCTGAAAACTCTATTTAAAACTTCAAACTTTCCTCTCTCCCTTCCCCAATACTCACAACCCACTTTTTCTGTTCTGTAACCTTCTAACATGATATAATTTACTTGTTTGTTATTGTGCCAGAAATGTCCTTTGCTCCTTCAGATCCACTCTTTACCCTTTTCCACCCTGCTCTGTGCCCTGAGAAGGTGACATCTGTGGGTGGTATCAACAATCTTCCGTGCTCTCTGGCTTCTAGTTGAGTTCAGCCACGGGAGGCTCAGTCAAAAGATTGGATGTGGGGAAAAGAGAGAGTTCAGGGTGTGTATGTCCCCAGATTCTTCTGTCAAAGGAGACTAGACTGATCAGCACAGTGTCCCTTTGCTTTTGGAGAAGCAAGGAGTTGAGGGATTGGCAGACTTTCAGAGTCTTCAGTTGGTTGGCTTCATCTGTAGAATTTGTTACTCACAAGTCTGTTGTTGATTGGTTGACTCTTAGAGGCGTGTTTACTGAGTGAGTCTGTCCCTGTTCGGCTGACTTTCAGAATGAAGGCCTGACAGTAGTTGGCTTGCAAAAGTATGTTCACTGAAGTGTGTTTTTGATGATCATTTGAACTGGTTTAAAAGTGGTTCTGATGACTACTTATTACCATGGATATAACTTTTCTAAGTGTGTGGCAAGTTCTGAATTCTCACCTCTCTGCCATGCTGTGCTTTGCTCTTTTCAGTCCTCTGGTAATGGCTTCCTCCTGTTGCTAGCCTTGGGGTCCTTTATCAGGAAAGAGTCATTGAACTATGTGCATTCACTCCTTTTGAGTGTGTAGTCTATTTTCTGGAGGGATCCTGATACACTGTTTGTTTGTCTTTCTTCCCCTGCTAGAAAGTATACTCCATGAGAGCAAGGATTTTTTTTCCCTCAGTTTTGCTCATTGATGTATCCAAGTGCC
This sequence comes from Monodon monoceros, assembly GCF_005190385.1. Lineage (NCBI taxonomy): Eukaryota > Metazoa > Chordata > Mammalia > Artiodactyla > Monodontidae > Monodon > Monodon monoceros. The sequence continues at coordinate 49,470,360 of NW_021703783.1, forward strand.
TGGAACAGTGTCTGGCATGTAACGGTGCTCAATAAATATTTGTTGTTTGCTTGATATACTGGTCCTAAAATTCTTATTGAATATAAATTTATACCTCTCAATCTGTACCTCTCTGTATCACTTTTAATATTTATTTCTCTTTTTGTTCTCTGTATAAATATCTCAGTACTATTTCCCAATTTATATTTCTCTCTTCATCTTGTCTAGCCCAGAATTTATGTCATCTAATGGATGTCTTATTTCAATGACTATATCTTTCATTTTATTTCTAATTGTTCTTTTTCTAATCCAACTGTTCTGATTTCATTTCTGGCTGTTTATGCTTCATAATTTTTTGTTCTTTTTATAGCTATTATGGCTTCTTTTGTCTCTCTGAGGACCATGAACACACTTATATTAAAGTTGTTTTTATATAGTTCAGTATTATTTTGCTTCGGTTGATTTTTTTTATCTCTTGATTGTAGATTTTATGACTATTTTTCTTCATTTTCCTCATATGTTTTGGAATTTTGTTATATAGGCTCATCTTGAATTGGAGTTTTCTTTTTATTCCTTGATTTTGCTCTCTTTCTCTCTCTGGGCTCACCTCACCCTGAGTAGACATTTTGTGGTTGACTCCATACAGTACTCTAGGGATCCTTAACCCAGAACCAGGTCTTGGTTTGGGCTCCAGACCTGTGGTGATATTAAAGAGAGAGTAAATCCTATCACCAAGCATGTGGACAAGTTGGTCCTGGGACTGGGGGTTATATCTGCATTCTCCTCCCATCATAGAGAAGTGGGCATAAGTAACACATAGCCTCAGGAAGTAGTTAGTTGAAGCATTTTCAGCCTTCTTAAGGGCAGGAAAACATACTTAAGTCCCTGGGTTTGAACAGTGAATCTGGCTCAGGTCCCAGACTATCTACAGCTTCACAATATTTTCTGGTTTGTATTTCTGTTCTGTCTGTGGTTCACAAAATGATAAACTTCTGTTTGAGGTTAGGCTGTCTCTATTTTCTCTTTTTATATTTTATCTATCATTGCTATGTGATGAAAGTAGGGATGGTACTTTAAAGCATAGATTTCTAACATATCTTGACTTGGAGTCAGATGGTCTCCCATAGCATAATTTTTTTAAACACCTTTATTGGAGTATAATTGCTTTACAATGGTGTGTTAGTTTCTGCTTTATAACAAAGTGAATCAGTTATACATATACATATGTTCCCATATCTCTTCCCTCTTGCATCTCCCTCCCACCCTCCCTATCCCACCCCTCTAGGTGGTCACAGAGCACCGAGCTGATCTCCCTGTGCTATGCTGCTGCTTCCCACTAGCTATCTATTTTACATTTGGTAGTGTATTTGTGTCCATGCCACTCTCTCACTTCATCCCAGCTTCCCCTTCCCCCCTTGTGTCCTCAAGTCCATTCTCTACATGTGACTTTTTCTTAAATTCAATCATCCTTGTCTCTATCTGGTAATGGGTTCCTATTGTATCAACAGTAAGTATGGAAATTGGCAGTTGCAGTTTACTTTTATTTCCCAACAGGATTAAACAAATCATCATTGGCTATGATCTTGAATTGTCTGGGTACATTCTGCTTTGTTCTATAGATCAAAAACCCTGAATGAGAGTTCAGAGAAGTCCAATATTGCTTAGAAAAGAGTTCTGTGATACCCAGCTTGCTTAATTTCACCACTACTGACTCAGTGTTTGTCTATTTTTATATTTTCTAGAAAGAACATATTTTGGACTGCTTATCAGGTTTATGAACTTCTTATGGGTTCACATAAAAGACTGAGCTCTGACCAGCCTAGGTTAGAAAAAGAAGCCTAAGTTAGGCTAAAGGAAAAGGTAATTCAGTGGAGGGAAAGAACTTCCCTGCATTTCCAGGTATTTAGTTTCCTTGGTATCTTTACTAGTGAAACTGACTGGAAAAAAGAAACTGATTTGACATGAAAGTTGTAGCTTACCAACTGGTATCTGGTCTCCTGGAAATCAACCAACCAGAAACTTTTAACTCAGTAAATTTAATAAAAGGCAGAATTGAAAGGGCCAAAATTGATGTTCTCCAAATGAGAAAATTGGAGCACTGCTCCCCACCCTGCCTTAGAAATAAAGTGCCTTTTGTTAGCGGTTTACAGATGCAGAGAATGGTTGCTATACAGATTCCACATTGTTTTTCATGTTTGAACCAAAATAAATTTCCAGAAAATTTGGATTTTTCCAGAAGAATTTCTAGGAAAGAAGGATAGGATACAGGTTACCTATAGGTAACCTATATAGGTTATATAGGTTATAAGAGGCTGTATTCAGTTGCTCAGTAGACAAACCTGAACATAACTTCCTGTTACTGTTGGACCAGATGGTGACTTTAAGGCATCTTTAAAACCAAAAACCCCACAAGAAAACAACACACACACACACACACACACACACACACACACACACAGACACCAGACACACAACAAAAACCAAACAAAGACCTCACCAACATGGCCAGACTGTTTTCCTTACTCCTGAACATACTACTCATATGGGATTTTGAACTGTTAGGCACTCTGTCCCTCCTTAACATTCTTCCTTCAGTTTACTTCAGTCCAGCTTCCACTTCCACCATTCTGCTAAAGCTGCTTTCATCAAGATCATCATCGATTTCCATGTTGCCAAATGCTACTTATTCTTTTCTCAACTTACTGTTGAGAAACGAATGAATAAGCTACTTTTTGTTAATTTTTCGTTACTCTTACCCCTCTTTTAAAATATTATAGGTTAACTGTGCATACTAATGAATCTCTTAATTCAAGTTTGTGAGATGTAATTTTGACTATTTATAAGTGATGACATTTTATCCTCTAAAATCTCAGTGATTTAGATAAAACCTTTCTTTCCCTCCCTTCTGTCTTTCCTTCAACTTCCTCCCTCCCTCCCTCCTTTCCTTCCTCTGTTTTTCACTTTCTTCCTCCCTTTCTTCCTTCTCCAAACATTTATAGAGCAAGAACACTTGATTAAGGAGACTTCCACGATCACCTCTATTACCCTTAGCACTGCTGAGATGTAGTCATAGATGGGCTAGACCAAAAATAGACTCTAAAATGGAAGAAACTTCATCCTCATTCTTTAGGTCAATGTTGAAGCACATGTGTGGAGCTGTAATGGAAAAGAACATTTAAAAATTTTATTTTCTTGAAGTATAGTTGATTTACAATGTTATGTTAGTTTCAGGTGTACAACAGAGTGATTCAGATATATATATAAATATATATATATTCTTTTTCATAGTCTTTTCCATTATGGTTTATTACAGGATATTGAATACAGTTCCCTGTGCTATACAGTAGGACCTTGTTTTTTATCCATTCTATATATAGTAGTTTGCATCTGCTAGTCCCAAACTCCCAATCCATCCTCCCCACCCCCCTTCCCCCCTTGGCAACCACAAGTCTGTTCTCTTTATTTGTGAGTTTCTGTTTCATGGATAACTTCATTTGTGCCATATTTTAGATTCCACATGTACGTGATATATAGTATTTGTCCTTCTCTTTCTGACTTGCTTCACTTTGTATGATAATCTCTAGGTCCGTCCATGTTGCTGCAAATGGCATTATTTCATTATCTTGTATGGCTCAGTAGTATTCCTTTGTATATATGTACCACATCTTCTTTATCCATTCACCTGTTGATGGATATTAAGGTTGTTTCCATGTCTTGGCTGTTGTAAATAGTGCTGCTATGAACACAGGGGTGCATATATCTTTTCAAATTAGAGATTTGTCTGGATATATGCCCAGGAGTGGAATTGCTGGATCATATGGCAACTCTATTTTTAGTTTTTTGAGGAACCTCCATACTGTTCTGCATAGTGACTGCACCAATAAACGTTCCCACCAACAGTGTAGGAGGATTCCGAAAAGAATATTTTTAATCTACTATTATCAATTGGCACCTTATATTCATACCTGGTTCACTCAGGCTAAGGCAAAAGTGTTATATCATTCTAAATACTCAAATCTGTGATTTAGATAATAAGACAAGTAGTTAAATAATTGAATTTTTCACTGTAATATTGGTAGAAAGCATATTGGATTTGGGCTATCTAGTTTGAGAAATAGTTCTGCCCATACTGGGAATGTGATTGAGAGCGAGTCATTTGACCTCTTTGAAATTTAGATTCCTCTTCTTTAAACTGGGGCCATGTGACTTCATCTCATTTAGTAAGTATGAATAGAATGGAAACATTTAGGAACTGGTGCGTGACTCTCTAGCCTCCTGCCAGAGTGACTACTGATGTTCCAGATGGCAGAGCCTCCATCAGCCTGTGTCCTGAGTGAGTGTGCTGCAATGGACATGTAAATGAAGCCTATGTAGCATTAGTAAGCAGTTAACTTTTGCACATTTATATTAGGTCACTGAATTTTGGGGGTTGTTTGTTACTGCGACCTAGCCTAGCCTATGGTTCTGAAGAACCTAGGGGCAGGACAGGAATAAAGACACAGACATAGAGAATGGACTTGAGGACGTGGGGAGAGGGAAGGGTAAGGTGGGACGAAGTGAGAGAGTGGCATGGACTTATATACACTACCAAATGTAAAATAGATAGCTAGTGGGAAGCAGCCGCATAGCACAGGGAGATCAGCTCGGTGCTTTGTGACCACCTAGAGGGGTGGGATAGGGAGGGTGGGAGGGAGACGCAAGAGGGAGGAGATATGGGGATATATGTATACGTATTGCTGATTCGCTTTGTTATAAAGCAGAAACTAACACATCATTGTAAAGCAATTACACTCCAATAAAGATGTTGAAAAAATAACTAATATAGAGGGAAGAAAAAAAATAAGGCAAAAGGTAGAGGAAAATCTAAGATTTAAGTTGGATAATTTTAGGTTGGAAGAAACTTGAACCTACCTATAGGCTAAAGAGAAGGAGCTAATAGAGAAGGATAACTTGAATATATAGGGAAGAGGGTGGCAGGTCATGGAAGGATAAGAAGCAGGCTGGCCTTAAACATGAGGAAAGAGACATCTCTGAGACTGGATGAGATGCTTGTAGATTGTGGGGTGAGGTGTTTAGGGAATTAAATCCCTGATCACTCATTTTCTTTGGTTAAGTATAAAGTACTTTTATTTGCTGAGGGGGAGGAAGGATGGAGTTGAATGAAAAGAACTTGAGGAAGTTGGATTGGTGGAGATTTGGAATGGTTGCCAATGAGCGTGAGAAAGGGAGCTGACCAAGGACAAATAAAGGACTTGACTGTCTCTTACACTCAATTATGAGCTCTTAAAGGCAAAGGATGTATCTTTATTCCTCTATATTATCAGATCCAAGCACAGTGCCTGACATACTAGAAGTGCTCAAGAAATTCTTACCAAAAACATGACTGCCAGTCATTACTATTTGACCCATAGCTTTGACACTGAATGGCTGGGATTTTCCCCTCAACCTTGAAGTATCAGCTTGCCCCAGACTTACTCTTACTTATTTCCTATAAAAGTTATTATTAAAAGAAACAAAATCAAAATCCAGTTCCTAATTGGAAAACTAAATCCCAATATACCCAGGAAGCAAATGCACAGACACAGCAAGAATAATCAGTCCTATTTCTCTTATTGTATTTCAAACTCTTTCAACAGTAGTGGCAATTTTCCAAAAGGACTTTTTTTAACAGAAAGCTTTCATCATGTTCAGTTCTCATATCAAGCAGGTAGTATTGGAATGCATTTGCAGTGTGAATTGCAGTTAACATTCTAAAGAGATATGTGAATTTGGGGGCTGCCTCGTGTGGCAATTAAGCTCTGGAGGAGTTAACATCATGGCTCCATTTTAAATAAAGTGCATGCATTTTTAAAAACTTTAAAAATTACCAAATTAATGTTTACCCATTGAAACCAGTAAAACAATGCAAAAATGTGTAAAGGATAAGTTAAAAATTTCCACTTTTCCCATGCCCAGCCACTGGAGATGATGTTGATAGCTTGGAGTATATTCTTCTTTATGCTTTTCTCTATGCTCAGACAAATATATGTAGCCCTATGGATGACTTTTTCTTATTGTTTTATGTTTTACTAAAACTACATACATTACTCTGCAACTTGCATGTGTAATTGTCTAATTTATCATGTATATTTTCCCCAGATTAATAACTTTAGATTGAATTGTATTACCTAATGTATTAAATTTTCCCTTTCTCATAAATATTCAGGTTTGCTAGTTTTCTGCCATTTAAAAAAAGCTGCAACAAATGTCCTCGGATGTACCTTCTCATGTTTTAAATTTCTTTTTCATAGCATCCCCAGAAATACTCTTTTGGGGTTTGTAATGAGAAAGCCCATTCTAGATATCAGGGGGAAAAATGTGACCAACAAAAGCTAACGTGTGGGACAGTGCAGCAAATGGGGAGCAGAGTGAGAGAAAATCAGAATTGGGTTCTAAGTCTTGTTCCGGGTTTGCTGTGTGTTGGGGAAATCTCCGTGACTTCATCCCTTTCCTTGAAATTGAATTATTAATGTTTTCCTTGTCATCAACATAGCCCTTCATTATTTCTGCTATACAGAAAATGCCGCTTATTTATCATACATACATGATTATACGTATAATACAAATGACTGCTGGCTCCATAGCTCCCACTCATATTTCCCCCAAACCATTTACTTTAAAAAATTTTCCAAAGGGATGCTTATATGCTGCCCCAAAAAGTTATTTGGAGAAGCTTTATGCTCACTTGCCATCAAGAGGTGACAATATTCTTGTCAAGGGGCTGACTCCAAATGCTCCATGCTTCCAGTCCTCTTGGTCCCTAAAGGTCCCAGGTTCTGCCATCTGCCACTGGGATGCCCAGACAACTCTGCTATGTACAGTCATACAAGGTTTTTCCTGAACTGCCCCCATGACTTTCTGGCCCTCTTCTCTCCCTAACCACTGGGCCTCAAACTCAGTCCAAGGGGCTGGATGGAAAACAGACGACAAACCACCCTTTCCATGGTTGACTTCTTCTTTTGGAAGCTCTGATCTTTTGGGCAGTCCTCTGATGACCTCTTTCGAAACTCTTGTTCCAAGACAAGTTTCAGACAAAAGTTCGCAAGGTTACAATCGAAAGCAAATAGATATATTTAGAGGAGGAGGACAGCCTATTCCAAATGCCCTGTTACATATATCCCTATAAGGTGTAGCTATGTTCAATATTCTGAAGCTTAAGTATTCTGTTAATTAAATATGAGGGTTTTGTGAATGAAGAATAACAAAGAAAGTAAGAAAACTCAAAAGGAAACTCATTACTTTCACCACGTGTACAGGCGAAGGGGTGGTTCTCATATTTAGTGGCATTTCATATGCAAACACACATATAGTGACGAAAATGTAAAGAAAAAAGTATCTGTAAGGAGGGATTTTATTACAGAAGTTTTTGTTTTGTTTTGTTTTTTTTGCGGTACACGGGCCTCTCACTGCTGTGGCCTCTCCCGCTGTGGAGCATAGGCTCCGAACGTGCAGTCTCAGTGGCCACGGCTCACGGGCCCAGCCGCTCCGCGGCACGTGGGATCCTCCTGGACCGGGGTACGAACCCGTGTCCCCTGCATCGGCAGGCGGACTCTCAACCACTGCGCCACCAGGGAAGCCCAGAAGTATTTTTTTAATGGCTACATTTAATTTTTTTAAGACTTTATTTTTTAGAGCAGTTTTAGGTTTAGAGGAAGATTGAGAGAAGGTACAGAGATTTTTTATATACCCCCTACCTCTACGCATATGTAACTTCCCCCATTATCAACATCCCCCACTTGAATGTTACATTTGTTATAATCAGTGAACCTACACTGACATCATAAACTCCCAAAGTCCATAGTTTATGTTAGGGTCCACTCTTGGTGTTGTACATTCTGTGAGTTTGGACAAATGATGATGACATGTATCCATCACTATAGTGTCATACAGAGTATTTTCACTGCCCTAAAAATCCCCTGTGCTTTGCCTATTTATCCCCCTCACCCACACTCTGCCAACCATGGCAATCACTGATTTTTTACTGTTTACACAGTTTTGCCTTTTCTAGAATGTCATATAGTTGGAGTCATACAGTATGTAGCCTTTCCAGATTGGCTTCTCTCAGTAATATGCATTTCCATTGCCTCTGTGTCTTTTCATAGCTTGATAGCTTATTTCTATTTAGTGCTGAATAATATTACATTGTATATTCCGGGTATACTACAGTTTATTTATCCATTTACCTACTGAAGGACATCTTTGTTGCTTCCGAGTTTTGGCAGTTATGAATAAAGCTGCTGTAAACAGATATTTGTGTGGACATTAAGTTTTCAGCTCCTTTGGGTAAATACCAAGGAGTTTGATTGCTGAATCGTATGGTAAGAGTATGTTTAGTTTTGTAAGAAACCACCAAACTATCTTCCAAGGTGGCTGTACCACTTTGCATTCCCACCAGCAATGAATGACTTCCTGTTGCTCCACATCCTTGTCAGCATTTGGTGTTGTCAGTGTTCCAGATTTTGGCCTTTCTAAAAGATGTTTAGTGGTATCTCACTGTGGTTTTAATGTGCATGTCTCTGATGACATATGATGTAGACCATCTTTTCATAGGTTTATTTGCCATCTGTTTTTCTTCTTTGGTGAACTGTCTGTTAAGATCTAAGGCCCAATTTTGAATTAGGTTGTTTGTTTTCTTATTGTTGAGTTTTAAGAGTTCTTTGTGTATTTTGGATAACTGTCCTTTATCAGATGTGTCTTTTGCAAATATTTTCTCGTATTCTGTGGTTTGTCTTCTCATTCTCTTAACGTTGTGTTTCACAGAGCAGAAGTTTTTAATTTTAATGAAGTCCAGCTTAACAATTATTTCTTTCATGAATTATGCCTTTGGTGTTATATCTAAAAAGTCATTAACATACCTGAGGTCATCTAGGTTTTCTCCTATGTTATCTTTTAGGAGTTTTATAGTTTTACGGTTTACATTTAGGTCTATGATCCATTTACCTCCATTTTGAGGTAATTTTTTTGAAGGGTGTAAGGTCTGTGTCCAGATTCTTTTTGTTTTTTTTTTTTTTTGCATGTGGATGTTACAGGACCATTTGTTGAAAAGACTATTTTTGCCTATTGTATTGCCTTTGCCCCTTTGTCAAAGATCAGTTGTCTGTATTTTATGTGGTTCTATTTCTGGGTTCTTTATTCAGTTCCATTGACCTATTTGTCTATTCTTCCATTAATGCCATGCTGTCTTGATTACTGTAGCTTTATGGTAAGTCTTGAAGTCATGTAGTGTCAGTCCTCCAACTTTGTTCTTTTTGAATATTATGTTGGTTATTCTGGATCTTTTGCCTTCTGTATAAACTTTAAAATCAGTTTGTCAACATCCACAAAAAAAAACTTGCTGGGATTTTCCTTGGGGTTGCATTGAATCTATAGATCAAGTTGGGAAGAACTGACATTTTGACAATATTGAGCCTTCCTATCCATGAACATGGCATATCTCTCCGTTTGTTTAATTTTTTGATTTTGTTCATCAGAGTTTTGTGTTTTTCCGCATATAGATCTTGTACATATTTTGTTAGATTTATACCTAAGTATTTCATTTTTGGGGTGCTAATGTAAATGATATTGTATTTTTAATTTCAAATTCCACTTGTTCATTTCTGGTACCGGGATACCTCGGAGATATTGTGGGTTTGGTTTCAGACCATCACAATAAAGAAAATAAGACAATAAAGCGAGTCACATGACTTTTTTGGTTTCGCAGTGCATGTAAAAGTTATGTTTACACATTACTGTAGTCTGTTAAGTGTGCAATAGCATTTCTTTAAAAAAACAATCTATGTACTTTAATTAAAAATACTTTATTGCTAAAAAGTGCTAAACATCATCTGAGCCTTCAGTGAGTCATAATCTTTTTGCTGGTGGAAGGTCTTGCCTTGATGTTACAGCTGTTGACTGATCAGGGTGGTGGTTGCTGAAGGTTGGGGAGGTTGTGGCAGTTTCTTAAAATAAGACAGCAATGAAGTTTGCCACGTCGATTAACTCTTCCTGTCATGAACTATTTCTCTGTAGCATGCAGTGCTATTTGATAGCATTTTACCCACAGTAGGACTTCTTTCAAAATTGGAGTCAATCCTCTCAGCAAAGCATCTTCACAGCATCTTCACGAGGAGTAGATTCCATCTCCAAAATCCAATTTCTTTGCTCATCTGCAAGAAGCATCTCCTCATCTGTGAAAGTTTCATTATGAGATTGCAGCAATTCAGTCACATCTTTGGGCTCCACTTCTAATCCTAGTTCTCTTGCTATTTCCACCATATCTGCAGTTACTTCCACCACTGAAGTCTTGAACCCCTCAAAGTTATTCAGGAGGGTTGGAATCAACTTCTTCCAAACTCCTGTTCATGTTGATATTTTGACCTCTTCCCATGAATCACAAATGTTCTTAATAGCATCTAGAATGCTGAATCCTTTCCAGAAGGTTTTCAATTCATCAGAGGAATCACTATCTATGGCAGCTATAGCTTCATGAAATGTATTTCTTAAGTAAGAAGACTTGAAAGTTAAAATTACTCCTGGATCCATGGGCTGTAGAATGGATGCTGTGTCAGCAGACATGGAAACAAGTTTAATCTTGTACATCTCCATCAGCGCTCAAAACAAACAAAGACCCCCGTCTTTGTGAAGTTTACATTCTAATGAGGGGAGAACCAATAGACATAGAAAATAAGTAAATTATATAGTATATTAAAACTTCATAAATATTACTGAAAAAGAAAAAGAAGGGCAGGGGAAGTGGGGTCGGGAGTGTGGGGCTGGAGCGCAGGATGCAATTTTAAATAGAGCGGTCAGGGTAGGCCCTGTCCAGAAGGTGAGGTTGAGCAACGGTTTGAAGGAGGTGCCCAAGCTGGTCATTTGGGCACCTGGGGAATAAGCATTTCAGGCAGAGGGAATAGCAGTTGCCCTAAGGTAAGTGTGTGACTGACACACAGCAAGGAGACCAGCATTCCTGGAGAAGGAACGGTAGTGACTGCAGTAAGAGAGCTTATGAAAGTGGTGTAGGATCATGTAATCGCCTGTAATCATTTTATGTAGCTCATTTACCATCAACTGTTTAGCTCCTTCAGCCAAGATGTGTTTAATACTTCTTTTTTGCTGGCACTGGAGGCATTTAATAATTACTGATTTTTTTTTAATTAGAAAAAATTTTTTATTGAAATATAGTTTATTTACAATATCGTTTTAGTTTCAGGTGTACAGCACAGCCATTCAGTTACACACACACACACACACACACACACACATACCATATACATATATTCCTTTTCAGATTCTTTTACCTTATTGGTTATTACAAAATATTGAGTATAGTTTCCTGGGCTATACAGTAGGTCCTTGTTGGTTATCTATTTTATATATATTAGTGTGTATCTGTTAATCCTAACTTCCTAATTTATACCTCTTCCATCACCCTTTCCCCTTTGGTAACCATACATTTGTTTTCTGTGTCTGTGGGTCTATTTCTGTTTTGTAAATACGTTCATTTGTATCATATTTTTTAGATTCCATATGTAAGCAATATCATGATATTTGTCTTTGTCTGGCTTACTTCACTTAGTATGATAATCTCTAGGTCCATCCATGTTGCTGTGTTTTTAAAAAAATTATAAAAAAAAAGAAATTTGTGGGAATTATTTGAGCACGGGCCTAGAGTGACAAGGTGACCAGCTAAATTCTCTTTTGCAGTTCTACATATCTCTAAATTCTGGACAAGGGTTGCACTGACTCCTGAATTATAGCGAAACATCTCCAGTTTCCATTCAGATCCACGCTTGCTCTGTTGGCAAAGTCTCAACGAGTCCGGCTGGAGCAAGAAGATACTCATTCAACATTGTGCCTTGATTCCATAAGTCAATCAAAGATCATATTCCAGGAGATAAAGAAGTTAGCAGGTTAACATGGCACTTAGCTCAAAAGCACAGGGGCTCATGGTAACAGATGTTTCTGCCTAAAAAAGAGCAATGTTCTTATTTAATATTTAGGTAAAGGAGATAGCTGTAAATGGTCATCCTAGTAAATTTATTGCAAGATTTTTCCTGGCCCACCCCACAGAGACACTTCAACTCAGTGATTTATATTTTATATCTTTGAAATTGATATTTGTATAGCAAATCTAACAAAAAGAAATTAACACGTATCAGTCCTGTCTAATTGATTAATACAATGTCTGGCACCGAATCTCATCTTATATAAAAACTTTATTTGAGCAGAAATTACTTGTTTTCTGAAGGGGATCTGGATAAGAAGCCAGGAGCTAAGCATCTAACACGTTACTTTCCTGTTTGAATAACTAGAGAAATGTGAGGAGCATGTTGGAAAAAGAGAATTGCTCTTCAGTGTCTGTTAAGAATTAGCTGTCTGTCTTTGTACCGTGTACAAGTACAATCTGTAAAATATCACATTCCTAGACGGCAGATTAATGAAGTTCTGAAACCATCAAAATACGATACACCTCTTGAGTAATCTTACATGTGTTAAAATTATTACAGACATTTTCCCATCACCACAATGACAGTCTTTTCTTTTGGGTGTGGGGAAAAAAAGGGAAAGAATTCATAAAATTAACATTATGTCCTCAACATGTGGCAAGTCGATCAGCTATGTGATAAATCTTTTTCAGAGCTGCGCTCTATAGGGCAAAAGTGCCTATTCTCTTCCACTACCTCCTGGCTTTCAATAACTCAGTACTTCAATTTGTATAATTGAGTTTTGCATCAGAGCAAAGTTCCAAAGGCCCCCAGTGGGCAGTTTGTTTCTTGCTGAGCACATTTTAAGGTTGTATTTTGACTTGTTTGTCTTTCCTCCCCTTGAATGCCATGAAACAGTTTACTGGAGCAGAATTGCTTTTATGTGTCCTTTCTCTTTCATGTCCATTGCTGGCTGGCTCTTCAGTAGTGTGGTCATTAGCATGAGCCCTAATGCTTGGGTAACTGGGCAAGCAATTAGTCGAGCCAGACAGATCTTCCTTTTTTTAACCAGGCTCTGCTGGCTTCTCCAAACACAGCCAGAGAAACAAAGACCATGGGAAGAAACCAAACAGTAAGTCATTTCTTTCTTTAGAAGAAACGAACTCAAAACATCATTAAGTTGCCATTTTGTAGTTGAGGACAAGCTGCTTCAGGAAACAGTGCCATAGGGGTAATGTTGGAGGGGATGGCTGGATGCCATCCTAGCCCGGAATTTCCTGTGCTGACTCTTCTGTGCCATGCTGCCTCTGTTGTAGCACATCACCTTGGGGAAAACATTCAGATTCCACATCAACACATGGCTAGTGGAAGAAGCTTCTGGAAATCTCCAGACATAACTGAGAAGCCCACTTGAAAGGGAAGAACTCTGTGAGATACCTCTTCAGACATCTTGGAAACAAATGACAGATTAATGCTGGAGCTGTAATTAGAGCCTGAGTTGAGATTTCTTTTGTCCTGGAAGCTAAACAAACTAGAGGAAGGAAAAAAAAATCCAAATATAATTTATAGACACAGAAGGAACAATTGAATTAGTAAGAGTAGGCAAGAGCTCAAAGATAAATTGGAGCATGAATTCTGTCAGCACGGGATTAGATGAAAGGTATTTTTTAAAGCTTTTCAAACCTCTGAATCCTGTTGCTCTTGAAACACGGTTGAAGAAATGGAAAAAGCATGACTAGAAGGTCTATTGAAGCCAGGAGAGTAGAAATTCTTGGTTCTAGCAGGCTGAGCTCATCTCAGGGATGGGGAATGAAGAGTGAAAGAAATTATGTTCTCACATCATCCCTGTAGAGTACATGAGAAATGTAGCCTCACCCCTCATCTTTGTAGACACCATATGGGATCAATCTTGGTGATGATGCTAAGTCCTTGGTGACTGTGATATTTCCTTTTAAGATCCTTCAGATTTGACATGAGAGTGGGTTGGAGTGGAAGGGTGGAGAAGGGGAGGGAGAAAAAGGGATCATAGGAGATGAAAGAGGGTAATGAATTTCAAACAAACCACTGGAAGACAAAAGGTTGGACTCATCAGAAAAGTTTCAACACTTCCAAAACAAGTAAATTAGGGAAACCTCATGAATTGTGCCCATGATTTAAGGTAGTAAGGGAGGGGGTTCTTTTGTATTCTGCTTTCTGAAGCTGGAATAATTCTGATGGCTGCTTTTGCAAATGCTGTAATTCTTCCTTTCTCAACTTGCTGGAGCTTGCCACTAAGCAGGACACCTAGGATGAGTCGTTTGTGTGTCCTACCAGTTTACAAGAACAATCCTGAGGGAAAGAGCACCAAGTTGGGAGACTGCAGATGTGGGCTTCTGCCACTACTTGTGCAACCTTAGGCAAATCAGATAGCATCTCTGGACCTGCTTTCTAATCTGTAAAATGAAGACATTGGGTTGGATGACTTTTCAGAACCCTCTAAGTTCTTTATGCCCTCAAATATGGCTTTATCTTGTGTCTCTTAGTCATCCCTTCCGGCAACCTCCTCAAAATTCTCTTGAAAAGGAAAATTTCATATAAAATATTTCTTAGATAGTGAAAGAGTTCGGAACACACCACCCCCAAATATTCTGCTCTTGCCTTTAACTCAAAATATTGAGTTAAAGGCATTTCAGAAACAGCAGAAGGGCATTCCGACCTTCCTTTTTCTTCCTGAAAGCAGGAGATGAAACTCACATATGGAAGATGTCCTGCGTATATCAGGAGGAAAGAAACATTCTTATAACCAGGGATGGGGAGAAATTAGTTCAAACAAACCCTATTAAGCTCACCCTCATCCTCCTAATCACTCCTCTGCAATTAATTACTCTAGCCCAAGCCCCTTTGCCTTGTCGTGTTTTCACAATTTACTCCACCTTAATTGTCCAACTTAATGTATAAGTGTTTGGCTTTGGCTGCTTCTTTGGGTCTTCATTTCTCTTGTGAGGGCTCCAGTGTACTAGTAAAAAGAGATTGAAACTTGTATGGTTTTTCCCTATTAATCTATCTTTTGTCCTTCTAATTCTTTAATTAGACCCAGCTGGAGACCCTAAGAGATTAGAGGAGAAAATTTTCTTTCCCTACAATAGCAGTATATGTCTCTAGTTTTTATTTGCTAAAGACGTGACAGGGTGGCGCAGTGGTTAAGAATCCACCTGCCAACGCAGGGGACATGGGTTTGAGCCCTGGTCCAGGAAGATCCCACATGCTGCAGAGCAACTAAGCCCGTGCGCCACAACTACTGAGCCTGTGCTCTAGATCCCGCGAGCCACAACTACTGAGGCCTGCGTGCCACAACTGCTGAAGCCCACGTGTCTAGAGTCCGTGCTCCGCAACAAGAGAAGCCACCGCAATGAGAAGCCCGTGCACCGCAACAAAGAGTAGCCCCTGCTCGCCGCAGCTAGAGAAAGCCCGCACACAGCAACGGATACCCAGTGCAGCCAAAAATAAATAACTAAATAAATTTATTAAAAAAAAAAAAGACCTGTGACAAACATTGCCATCCATAGGCGTGTGCTCCTCTTCCCTGCCTTTCTTCTGGGGGAAAGTCTTCTTCCTTTCTTTCTGTTCTTAGTAGGAATTGCAGATGGTGAGGCCCAAGTAGAACCCTTAAAAATAATATAGAGTGAAGGAAAAGGAAAGGAAGGAAGGGAAGAGAAAAGTGAAAAGGAGAATCTGGCCAAAATGAGAGTTTCCTCTCTCATGGACTTTGTCCCTGGGTAGCCCTCAGGATGAGAGGAGTTCAACAATTCCGAGTTTGACAGCCCTCCAATTGCTCAAAATTTCTAAAAAGAACTAGAGATGCTTTAACTGGTCTAGCTGAGCCTATGCACCTACCTCTTCTTGAGCTCTATGGACTTTATGTTACACTAATAAAAGGACACGTCAACTTAGTCTGTGAGACAGACGTGGGATCTACTGACTATAAAAGTGAGCAGTCCTACGGGAGCAGTACCACCATGGGAAATTGGGGTGGCATCCCTTCAGGCTTCCTGTTAAAGAAGCCGGGGCTAGGTTCCTTTGGGGATGACGAAGACTCATGCAAGCCCATGACTTGCCATTGGATCCGTAAATAGAGGTCACTCTGCCTCTCCATTCACTTTCCCAACCCAAACAACTTGCACACTCAGGGTTGCCACTAGGCCTTTGTGTGAGATGGACACGCAGTATCCCTCCATATTCCATCTGGTTTGGCAAAAGGGGCCAGGCTGGATTTGAGCAGGGGCCCCTGCTGGCAGCTGGATTCAGCAGCCTCGCTCAAACTCTTTCATATGGGAATTATCGTCCAGGCCCATTCGAGGCAGAACTCAAATTGCCACCCCTTAATCAGCAACTTGTAGCATTGCGGAGAATCAGAATCTGGTAACGCACAGGGAGCACAATGTTAGTATTGTTCCCCAGAAGGAGAGGCTCCGTTCTGGAAAAACCGGTACTTAGTTTTCCTCCCTTAAATCTCCTTGCAAAGTGAACTTCTTTCTGAAACACTTGGCTTTGTTAAAGGTCAGGAGAGTGCTTAACCTTGGCTAGGGGTCAGGGAAGGAGTGGTAGTGATTGGAAAGAGCAAGGAAACTTCTGGGCACTGGTAAAGTTCTCTTTCTTGATTTGGGTTCTGCTTACACAGGTGTGTTTCGTTTATGAAAATTCACTGAGTGGTACAATTACGATCTGTGTGCTTTCTTGTGTATATGTTACAGTTCAATTAAAAAATGTTTTCTTTAAAAAGTACCCAAGTTGTACTCTCCTTGAGGTGAGGGATTGTGATTTTATTCACACTCTATCCCCTGCTTTGTTTTTGTGTGTGTGTGTGTGTGTGTGTGTGTGTGTGTGTGTGTTTGCAGTACGCGGGCCTCTCACTGTTGTGGCCTCTCCCGCTGCGGAGCGCAGGCTCCAGACGCGCAGGCCCAGCGGCCATGGCTCACGGGCCCAGCCGCTCCGCGACATGTGGGATCTTCGCGGACCGGGGCACGAACCCATGTCCCCTGCATCGGCAGGCGGACTCTCAACCACTGCGCCACCAGGGAAGCCCTATCCCCTGCTTTGAGCACAATGTGTGACTCATAATAAGTACTTAATAAATATTTTTTCAATGAAAAAAAAGGAGGGAATGGCTTTCCTCTGGTATCCCAGCACCAACCATTTGTCGTCCTTCAGAGGTGTTGGCTCCTGACCAGTGAGGGCTGCAACCACACAGTTTATAGATGTCAGCTGGCGGCAACCTCTCAGCACTACCTTGGTGAGGAAACTTAATGCACAGGTGCCTGGCTTTTTGTGTTCTAAGTTCTCTTAAGCATAGGGTGCATTTTCAAGCCTGGAGAAACCACGTTGATTACAAGTGTAAGTCATCCAGGACAAGGGCTCCATGATGGAGAGAAAGCCTAACTTCAAGTACAAAGACCCAGCTGTTCTTGGAAAAGCCAGAAGAACTGCCCTGGGAAGTTCTGTCTTACCCACAGTGGATAGAGCAGCCAGACACCCTGATGCTTCCAGGAGAGCCTTGTTGTCATCATACGACCTATTTGCCCTGGCGCAAAAAAAAAAACAACTTAGAATTTCTTTGAGACAACCATAAACTTACAAAAAAGTTGAAACTATGGTATAAAAACATTGTTTTCTGAACTATTTGAGAATAAGATGCCGACCTGATGGCCCTCATCCCTGAATACTTCAGTGGGTATTACACACAACAGGACATTTTCCTTACATAGCCATAGTACAACCATTAGATTCAGGATCCTAGCAGGTACATCACTACCATCTGAACTGTAGCCTCCACTGTAGTTTCACCAGCTGTCTCCATAATGCCCTTTATTGCCTGTGAAAAGGTCCAGTTCAGGACTATGCATTGCATTTAGTTATCGTGCCTCTTTGGTTTCCTTCATTCGGCTGCAGTTCTTCAGTCTTTCTTTGACTTTCCTGACCTTCACACTTTAAAAGATAATAGGCCAGTTATTTAGTAGATTGTCCTGCAATCTGAGTATCTCTGCCGTTTTCTCATCATTAGATTTGGGTTAATTAGGGTTATTCATTTTTGGCAGTGGTATTGCAGAAACGAGGCTGTATTCCTCTCATTGCAGCCTATCAGAAGGCACAGAATTTTAATTTGTCCCATGACTGGTAATGTTCACTTTGATTACTTGATTAGAGTGGCGTGTGCCTGCTTTCCTCACCATATAGTTACTTATAATTATGGGTATTTGGCGGGGGGCGGGGAGGTAATTTGAAACTATGTAACTATCCCATTCATCATCAATCTTTCACTTTAGTCTTTTATTAATTAAGTATGTATGGTTTCTGTCGTCTTTATTGAGCGGGCTATAATGCATTGCTGTCATTATTTCTTTAAAAGCTCTAATTTCATTGTCTCTCAGCGTGATCAGTGGGCCTCCTTCAAGTTGGCTTCTGTGCCCTTTTGACACGTCTTCTTCATTCTTTGGGTACTTTCGTTTCCTGGTATAAGATACTCTGGGTACATCTTGTATTTTCCCTGCTCCAGTGGGGAACAACAATAACAACAACAACACACACACACACACACACACACACACACACACACAGAGAAATCTTTATTTCTATGACTAGCTTTATATACGGAAAACCATGAGTTCACGTCCATACCTCTGATTCTAGTCCGACACCAACATCACAAGCTTCATATCTGTAGTTTCCTTTTCTGACAATGAGAGACTTGACTCCCATTATCTTTAATATATTTGCTTATTTGATCTAGCTCCTTGACGATAACCAACCTCCCTTCTCCACCGCCATCTCCTCCTCTATAGGGTCCCCCTCCACACCCTCACACCCTGCTGGGACTCCCACACCGTTTGCTGGGTCACCTCTCCATGTGACCTTTCTTCACCCTGCTTGGGCTCTCACATCTACGTTGAGCCACCTCACATTGTATGCCCCCATCCCCTGCTCTATCTCTGGCCGCCTGTGCTGTCCCTCATTTCACACGGGCTCTGCCAGTCTGTGCTGGACTGCCCCTGCATGTGGATACCCTCCTTACTCCATTTGGGCTCTGACACCCTGACGTAGCTTCCTCCATGTGTGGTGCCCTCTCATCCTACCTAGACTCTGACACTGCTCTGGGCTCTGCAGCTCTTGTCCCAGTCTCATTGCCAGTGTGGAAGCCCACCTTGGTCTGCCCCACCTAATGGCTTTAGGATTGAATTCTTCAGGAAAAGCAGGAGAGAGAAATGAAGGGGAAGGGGAATATCGGACGAGGAGAGCTTTCTCCTAAATTTTGGCACAGAAAAAATGTGTTCAGCATAATTGTTTTGAAAGCATATTATATTCTATTTAGATGGTTCACCCATATCTTTTGACTTATAACTGAGAAAGAGATATCTTTTCAGACCAGTAAGGAGAAAGATCTGATTCTTTTTATTATAGTTTTCAGAAAAGTATTTACCATATAACTCTTAGTATGATTTCAAGTAACCCTGGTCGATCCATCCAGGTTAAGGAAGATTGAAGATGTGGCTAACAATTTCAGTGAGAGCGGAGGAAGACACTGCCTTTATTTAGTAATTTTAAATTTTTAAAAAATTTTTAACATCATTATTGGAGTATAATTGCTTTACAATGGTGTGTTAGTTTCTGCCTTATAATAAAGTGAATTAGTTATACATATACATATATTCCCATTTCTCCTCCCTCCTGCGTCTCACTCCCACCCTCCCTATCCCAACCCTCTAGGTGAACACAAAGCCCCGAGCTGATCTCCCTGTGCTATGTGGCTCCTTCCCACTAGCTATCGGTTTTACATTTGGTAGTGTATATATGTCCATGCCACTCTCTCACTTCGTCCCAACATACCCTTCCCCATACCCGTTTCCTCAAGTCCATTCTCTACGTCTGTGTCTTTATTCCTGTCCTGCCCCTAGGTTCATCAGAACCATTTTTTTTTTTTAGATTCCATATATATGAGTTAGCATATGGTATTTTGTTTATCTCTTTCTGACTTACTTCACCCTGTATGACAGACTCTAGGTCCATCCACCTCACTACAAATAACTCAATTTCGTTTCTTTTTATGGCTGAGTAATATTCCATTGTATATATGTGCCACATCTTTATCTATTCATCTGTCGATGGATACTTAGGTTGCTTCCATGTCCTGGCTATTGTAAATAGAGCTGCAATGAACACTGTGGTACATGACTCTTTTTTTTTTTTTTTAACATCTTTATTGGAGTATAACTGCTTTACAATGGTGTGTTAGTTTCTGCTTTATAACAAAGTGAATCAGTTATACATATACACATATGCCCATATCTCTTTCCTCTTGCATCTCCCTCCCTCCCACCCTCCCTTTCCCACCCCTCTAGGTGGTCACAAAGTACCAAGCTGATCTCCTTGTGCTATGCGGCTGCTTCCCACTAGCTAACTATTTTACATTTGGTAGTGTATATATGACATGACTCTTTCTGAATTATGCTTTTCTCAGGTTTTCTCAGCCCAGTATTGGGATTGCTGGGTCATATGGTAGTTCTATTTTTAGTTTTTTAAGGAACCTCCAGACTGTTCTCCATAGTGGCTGTATCAATTTACATTCCCACCAAGAGTGCAAGAGGGCTCCCTTTTCTCCACACCCTCCAGAGAATTTATTGTTTATAGATTTTTTGATGATGGCCATTCTGACCAGTGTGAGGTGATACCTCATTGTAGGTTTGATTTGCATTTCTCTAATTAGTGATGTTGAGCATACTTTCATGTGTCTGTTGGCAATCTGTATATCTTCCTTGGAGAAGTGTCTATTTACGTCTTCTGCCCATTTTTTTTTTTTTTTTTTTTTCCGGAAAGCGGGCCTTTCACTGTCGTGGCCTCTCCCGTTGCAGAGCACAGGCTCCAGACACACAGGCTCAGCGGCCATGGCTCACAGGCCCAGCTGCTCTGCGGCATGTGGGATCTGCCTGGACCGGGGCACAAACCCGAGTCCCCTGAATCAGCAGGCGAACTTTCAACCACTGCGCCACCAGGGAAGCCCTTCTGCCCATTTTTTGATTGCATTGTTTTTTTTTTGATATTGAGCTGCATGAGCTGCTTGTATATTTTGGAGATTAATCCTTTGTCAGTTGCTTCATTTGCAAATATTTTCTCCCATTCTGAGGGTTGTCTTTTGGTCTTGTTTATGGTTTCCTTTGCTGTTCAAAGCTTTTAAGTTTCATTAGGTCCCATTTGTTTATTTTTGTTTTTATTTCCATTTCTCTAGGAGGTGGGTCAAAAAGGATCTTGCTGTGATTTATGTCATAGAGTGTTCTGCCTATGTTTTCCTCTAAGAATTTTATAGTGTCTGGCCTTACATTTAGGTCTTTAATCTACTTTGAGTTTATTTTTGTGTATGGTGTTAGGGAGTGTTCTAATTTCATTCTTTTATATGTACCTGTCCAGTTTTCCCAGCACCACTTATTGAAGAGGCTGTCTTTTCTCCACTGTATATTCTTGCCTCCTTTATCAAAGATAAGGTGACCATACGTGTGTGGGTTTATCTCTGGGCTTTCTATCCTGTTCCATTGACCTATATTTTTGTTTTTGTGCCAGTACCATACTGTCTTGATTACTGTAGCTTTGTAGTATAGTCTGAAGTCAGGGAGCCTGATTCTTCCAGCTCCATTTTTCTTACTCAAGATTGCTTTGGCTCTTCAGGGTCTTTTGTGTTTCCATACAAATTGTGAAATATTTTGTTCTAGTTCTGTGAAAAATGCCAGTGGTAGTTTGATAGGGATTGCATTGAATCTGTAGATTGCTTTGGGTAGTAGAGTCATTTTCACAATGTTGATTCTTCCTCTCCAAGAACATGGTATATCTCTCCATCTATTTGTATCATCTTTAATTTCATTCATCAGTGTCTTATAATTTTCTGCATACAGGTCTTTTGTCTCCTTAGGTAGGTTTATTCCTAGGTATTTTATTCTTTTTGTTGCAATGGTAAATGGGAGTGTTTTATTAATTTCACTTTCAGATTTTTCATCATCAGTGTATAGGAATGCAAGAGATTTCTGTGCATTAATTTAGTATCCTGCTACTTTATCAAATTCATTGATTAGCTCTAGTAGTTTTCTGGTAGCATCTTTAGGATTCTCTATGTATAGTATCATGTCATCTGCAAACAGTGACAGCATTACTTCTTCTTTTCCGATTTGGATTCCTTTTATTCCTTTTTCTTCTCTGATTGCTGTGGCTAAAACTTCCAAAACTATGTTGAATAATAGTGGTGAGAATGGACAACCTTGTCTTGTTCCTGATCTTAGAGGAAATGGTTTCAGTTTTTCACCATTAAGAATGATGTGGAAAAAAAAAAAAAAAAAAAAAGAATGATGTGGGCTGTGAGTTTGTCATATATGGCCTTTATTATGTTGAGTAAGTTCCGTCTATGCCTACTTTCTGGAGTGTTTTGATCATAAATGGGTGTTGAATTTTGTCGAAAGCTTTTTCTGCATCTATTGAGATGATCATATGGTTTTTTTTTTTTGCGGTACGCGGGCCTCTCACTGCTGCGGCCCCTCCCGTTGCGGAGCACAGGCTCCAGACGCGCAGGCTCAGCGGGCATGGCTCACGGGCCCAGCCGCTCCGCGGCATGTGGGATCTTCCCGGACCGGGGCACGAACCCGCGTCCCCTGTATCGGCAGGCGGACTCTCAACCACTGCGCCACCGGGGAAGCCAGATCATATGGTTTTTATACTTCAGTTGTTAATATGGTGTATCACATTGATTGATTTGCATATATTGAAGAATCCTTGCATTCCTGGGATAATCCCCACTTGATCATGGTGTATGATCCTTTTAATATGCTGTTGGATTCTGTTTGGTAGTATTTTCCTGATGATTTTTGCATCTATGTTCATCAGTGATATTGGCCTGTAGTTTTCTTTTTTTTTGACATCTTTGTCTGGTTTTGGTATCAGGGTGATGGTGGCCTCATAGAATGAGTTTGGGAGTGTTCCTCCCTCTGCTATATTTTGGAAGAGTTTGAGAAGGATAGGTGTTAGCTCTTCTCTAAATGTTTTTGTTTGTTTGTTTGTTTGTTTTTGCAGTGCATGGGCCTCTCACTGTTGTGGCCTCTCCTGTTGTGGAGCAGAGGCTCTGTACGCGCAGGCTCAGAGACCATGGCTCACGGGCCCAGCTGCTCCGTGGCATGTGGGATCTTCCCAGACCAGGGCACAATCCAAATCCCCTGCATCGGCAGGTGGACTCTCAACCACTGCACCACCAGGGAAGCCCCTTCTCTAAATGTTTGATAGAATTCACCTGTGAAGCCATCTGGTCCTGGGCTTTTGTTTGTTGGAAGATTTTTAATCACAGTTTCAATTTCAGTGCTTGTGATTGGTCTGTTCATATTTTCTATTTCTTCCTGGTTCAGTCTCGGAAGGTTGTTCATTTCTAAGAATTTGTCCATTTCTTCCAGGTTGTCCATTTTATTAGCATATAGTTGCTTGTAGTAATCTCTCTTGATCCTTTGTATTTCTGCATTGTCAGTTGTTACTTCTCCTTTTTCATTTCCAATTGTATTGATTTGAGTCTTCTCCCTTTTTTTCTTGATGAGTCTGGCTAATGGTTTATCAATTTTGTTTATCTTCTCAAAGAACCAGCTTTTAGTTTTATTGATCTTTGCTATCGTTTCCTTCATTTCTTTTTCATTTATTTCTGATCTAATCTTTATGATTTCTTTCCATCTGCTAACTTTGGGGGTTTTTTGTTCTTCTTTCTCTAATTGCTGTAGGTGTAAGGTTAGGTTGTTTATTTGAGATGTTTCTTGTTTCTTAAGGTAGGATTGTATTGCTATAAACTTCCCTCTTAGAACTTCTTTTGCTGCATCCCATAGGTTTTGAGTCGTCGTGTTTTCATTGTCTTTTTTTTCTAGGTATTTTTTGATTTCCTCTTTGATTTCTTTAGTGATCTCTTGGGTATTAAGTAGTGTATTGTTTAGCCTCCATGTGTTTGTATTTCTTACAGATTTTTTGCTGTAATTGTTATCTAGTCTCAGCGTTGTGGTCAGAAAAGATACTTGATATGATTTCAGTTTTCTTAAATTTACCAAGACTTGATTTGTGAACCAAGTTATGATCTCTCCTGGAGAATGTTCCATGAGCACTTGAGAAGAAAGTGTATTGTGTCGTTTTGGGATGGAATGTCCTATAAATATCAATTAAGTCCATCTTGTTTAATGTATCATTTAAAGCTTGTGTTTCCTTATTTATTTTCATTTTGGATGATCTGTCCATTGGTGAAGGTGGGGTGTTAAAGTCCCCAACTACGATTGTGTTATTGTCGATTTCCCCTTTTATGGCTGTTAGTATTTGCCTTATGTATTGAGGTGCTCCTATGTTGGGTGCATAAATATTTACAATTGGTATATCTTCTTCTTGGATTGATCCCTTGATCATTATGTAGTGTCCTTCATTGTCTCTTGTAATAGTCTTTGTTTTTAAGTCATTTTGTCTGATATGAGAATTGCTATTCCAGCTTTCTTTTGCTTTCCATTTGCGTGGAATATCTTTTTCCATCCCCTCACTTTCAGTCTGTATGTGTCCCTAGGTCTGAAGTGGGTCTCTTGTAGAAAGCATATATACAGGTCTTGTTTTTGTATCCATTCAGCCAGTCTATGTCTTTTGGTTGGAGCATTTAGTCCATTTACATTTAAGGTAGTTATTGATATGTATGTTCCTATTACCATTTTCTTAATTGTTTTGGGTTTGTTATTGTAGGTCTTTTCCTTCTCTTGTGTTTCCTGCCTAGAGAAGTTCCTTTCACATTTGTTGTAAAGCTGGTTTGGTGTGCTGAATTCTCTTAGCTTTTGCTTGTCTGTAAAGCTTTTAATTTCCCCGTCGAATAATCTTGGTCGTAGGTTTTTCTGTTTCATCACTTTAAATATGTCCTGCCACTCCCTTCTGGCTTCCAGAGTTTCTGGTGAAAGATTAGCTGTTAACATTATGGGGATTCCCTTGTATTTTATTTGTTGCTTTTCCCTTGCTGCTTTTAATATTTTTTCTTTGTATTTAATTTTTGATAGTTTGATTAATATGTCTTGGCATGTTTCTCCTTGGATTTATCCTGTATGGGACTCTTTGTGCTTCCTGGACCTGATTGACTACTTCCTTTCCCATATTAGGGAAGTTTTCAACTATAAACTCTTCAAATATTTTCTTAGTTTCTTTCTGTTTCTCTTCTGCTTTTGAGACCCCTATAATTCAAATGTTGGTGCGTTTAATGTTGTCCCAGAGGTCTCTGAGACTGTCCTCAATTCTTTTCATTCTTTTTTCTTTATTCTGCTCTGCAGTAGTTATTTCCACTATTTTATCTTCCAGGTCACTTATCCGTTCTTCTGCCTCAGTTATTCTGCTATTGATCCCTTCTAGAGAATTTTTAATTTCATTTGTTGTGCTGTTCATCACTGTTTGTTTGCTCTTTAGTTCTTCTAGGTCCTTGTTAAACGTTTCTTGTATTTTCTCCATTCTGTTTTCAAGATTTTGGATCATCTTTACTGTCATTACTCTGAATTCTTTTCCAGGTAGGCTGCCTATTTCCTCTTCATTTGTTTGATCTGGTGGGGTTTTACCTTGCTCCTTCATCTGCTGTGTGTTTCTCTGTCTTCTCATTTTGCTTACCTCACTGTGTTTGTGGTCTCCTTTTTGCAGGTTGCAGGTTGCAGGTTTGTAGTTCCTGTTGTTTTTGGTGTCTGCCCCCAGTGGGTAGGGTTTGTTCAGTGGTTTGTGTTGGCTTTCTGGTGTAGGGGACTGGTGCCTGTGTCGTGGTGGATGTGGCTGGATCTTGTCTTTCTGGTGGCAGAACCACGTCCAGTGGTGTGCTTTAGGGTGTCTATGACCTTATTATGATTTTAGACAGCCTCTGTGCTAATTGGTTGGGTTGTGTTCCTGTCTTGCTAGTTGTTTGGCATAGGGTATCTAGCACTGTAGCTTGCTGGTTTTTGAGTGGAGCCGGTCTTCGCGTTGAGACACAGATCTCTGGGAGAGCTTTTGCCGTTTGATATTATGTGAGGCTGGGTGGTCTCTGGTGGACCAATGTCCTGAACTCAGGTCTCCCACCTCAGAGGCTCCTGCCTGACACCTGGCTGGAGCACCAAGACCCTGTCAGTCCCTTGGCTCAGAAGAAAAGGGAGAAAAAGAAAGAAAGAGAGAGAGAGAGAGAGGGAGGGAGGGAGGAAGGAAGGAAGAAAGGAAGAAAGAAAGAACTAAAATAAAATTATTAAAATAAAAAATATTATTAAAAAATAAAATAAAAATGAAAGAAGTGAGCAACCAAACCAAAAAACCAATCAACCAGTGATAACAAGCGCTAAAAACTATACTAAAAAATGGGCAGACAGAATCCTAGGACAAATTTTAAAGGCAAAGCTGTACAGAAAAAAATCACACAAAGGAGTATTCACGTACACACTCGCAAAAAGAGAAAAAGGAAAAATTATATATATATATATATAAAAAGGAAGGGAGCAACCTAATCAATAAACAAATCTACCAATGATAATAAGCTCTAAATACTAAATTAAAATAAACATAAAACTAGAAACAAATTAGATGCAGAAAGCAAACCCCAAGTCTACAGTTGCTCCCAAAGTCCACCACCTCAATTTTGGGATGATTTGTTGTCTATTCAGATATTCCAGAAATGCAGGGTACCTCAAGTTGATTGTAGAGATTTAGTCCGCTGCTTCTGAGGCTGCTGGGAGAAATTTCCCTTTCTCTTTGTTTGCACAGCCCCTGGGGCTCAGCTTTGGATTGGACACTGCCTTTGCGTGTAGGTTGCCTGAGGGCGTCTGTTCCCCGTCCAGACAGGACAGGGATAAAGGAGCCGCTGATTAGGGGGCTCTGCCTCATTCAGGCCCTGGGGAGGGAGGGATACGGAGTGTGGGGCGAGCTTGCGGTGGCAGAGGTCAGCATGACATTGCAGCAGCCTGAGGCGCGCCGTGTGTTCTCCTGGGGAAGTTGTCCCTGGATCACGGGACCCTGGCAGTGGCGGGCTGCACAGGCTCCCGGGAGGGGAGGTGTGGATAGTGACCTGTGCTCATACACAGGCTTTTTGGTGGCTCCAGCAGCAACCTTAGTGTCTCATGCCCGTCTCTGGTGTTTGCACTGGTAGCCACGGCTTGTGCCAGTCTCTGGAGCTCATTTAGGCGGTGCTCTGAATCTCCTCTCCTCGCGTACCCTGAAACAATGGTCTCTTGCCTCTTAGGCAGGTCCAGAATTTTTCCCGGACTCCCTCCCAGCTAGCTGTGGCACACTAGCCCCCTTCAGGCTGTGTTCACGCATCCAACCCCATTTCTCTCCCTGGGATCTGACCTCCGAAGCCCGAGCCTCAGCTCCCAGCCTCCACCCGCCCTGGTGGGTGAGCCGACAAGCGTCTCAGGCTGGTGAGTGCTGGTCGGCACTGATCCTCTGTGCGGGAATCTCTCCACTTTGCCCTCTGTACCCCTATTGCTGTGGTCTCCTCTGTGGCTGTGAAGCATCCACCCCGCCACCCCCCGTCTCCGCCAGTGAAGGGGCTTCCTATTGTGTGGAAACTTTTCCTCCTTCACAGCTCCCTCTCAGAGGTGCAGGTCCTGTCCCTATTCTTTTGTCTCTGTTTTTCCTTTTTTCTTTTGCCCTAGCCAGGTACGTGGGGGAGTTTCTTGCCTTTTGGGAAGTATGAGTTCTTCTGCCAGCATTCAGTTGGTGTTCTGTAGGAGTTGTTCCACATGTGGATGTATTTTTGATGTATTTGTGGCAAGGAAGGTGATCTCCACGTCTTACTCCTCCCCCATCTTGAAGGTCCCCTGAAGACTCTGCCTTTAATTTGTAGCTCTCAATTAGGAGACTTACTGGAACCCAATTGGCTGTCCTTCCTTCTACCAGAGGGATCCAGTCACACCCTAGAACCTGTCTGCATTGTCTGGGCCAGAAGGGGGTGGGGTGAGAACGGGCGTGGGGTTCTATTCCCATATACCCAGGGGCTGGCCTCGGGGGCATTCTAGTGGCACTGTCTTCCCATAATACCCACATTATCACCCTTATTTCTCCCCGGTCCTTGATCTTGTTCTATCTCAGAAAATCCCTCCCCACCTGATGGCATTCCCCAGGAGTTTGGGGCCAACTGTTGGGCCTCTTTTCCTTTTTGCTTATTCTGGGGTGGGGTGGGGTGGATGCTTAATCTGGGGGGGGGGGTCCTAAGACAAGATATCAGTTGCAATGCCACTGTCAACATTTCTTCCAGAGGTCTTTTATGCCAAAGTTCTCCTGGAAGCTTGTGGTAGTAAGCCAGAGGATTGCACTGTTTTCTGTAACCTTCCCTACATTTACAATAATTGGTAATATCAATACTGGTTTTTAAAGATGAAGAAATGATATAGTAAGAAATCTCATAATGAATAATAACAGTCATAGAAAAATTCAGGTTGAATCATAAGTAGTGACCTCATTAGTGCTTATTAATTCCTTTTCCTTTAAGCCTAGACGCAAATAAAAATGGAATTCCTGACCATTTTTCTGGACTTCACTTAACCATTGCTATGCATCATCCTACCGCGGAACAAGGTTATGCTGAATCCATCACCCTGGACTTTTTATAAGAGCTTACTTAGTTATAGTCAATTAGTCATGTAATTGCTTATTTAATGGCTGCATTTCCTGCTGGACTTTAGGCTCCTTGAGGGCATGAATTTTATCAGGCTTATTCACCACTTACAACCCCAGTGCTTTAGAGCTTAAGCCTATAGAGCTTAAAAAAATATTGGTTGAATGAATAAATTAATTTATATTTTCTGAACTATGATATTACAGACCTCACATTATTTAATACTAACAACTACCCATTTTATAGATTGGGAGACAGGCTCTGAGAAATTAAAGAACTTGTGCAAGTATGCATAGATTTTAAAGGGTAGACCCTGAATTCAAACTCATTTAGAGAAAGGATAACCTGTAGTGGTTAAGAGCATAGCTTCTGGAGCCAGCTCCCTGTATATAGGAATTTTACAGGGTGTTATGAAGACTTAACAAATTAATGAAGGCAAAGGATGTAGAACAGAGCTTGGCACAGAGTCAACGTTCAGGAAACATTAGGGATTAATATTATTTATGCTTCTCACCCTGTGTCCTTTTTATTCTACCATGTTGCCTCCTCTACTTAATGAACAGACTAGCTCATTAGCTAAACCTCCTCTCTCCCATTGTCTAAGAGACTAATCAAAATTAATATAAATTAATATACCACTTATGAACTGTGATAGAAATAATATCAAAATCTAGAGACAGCTAGAAGATGGAGGAACCTGGGTCCCTGAGTCACTGTGTGGAGGAAAGCTGCCCACCCACTAGGTGGACACCCACCAGCAATTAACTTATATCAGACAAGTCTCCAAATTTGTGGGTTTATTTATTACAGCAACTAGTAATACCCTGACTAATACATCTTTTTTGAACAAACAGCTGGGTGGGTAAACTAAACAACAGTTGATTTGCAAAATTTATTATTTCTATCTCTGTTTCTCTCTCTCCCTCATTCTCTATTTCTCTATCTTTGTTTCAGTTACTTTCCTGTGGAAATCACACTTGAACATTATTTAGATTTTGGAGGAGGTGGAGAAAGTAAACAAGAAGTCCTATATAAATTTTCACATTAAAAGAAGCCCTATACTAGAGTTTTGGGACTTGCATAGATTTCGTTCCAGTTATTATTATTTACTATTATTCCCTAGTAGTATGGAAATCCTGCCATGAAGAAGGTGGTGGTCAGGGAGGCATTTGAAAATCCTGGATCTCAATTGGTAATGTGATCATAATAGCTCCAAAAACTCACCTCTAAGCTCCATAGGAAGAGAATTGCCTATATATTCAAAAGAAGGAATTTCATATAAAAATTTGCTGCATTCTGTTTCAATTAACCTCACCTATAAGAATCCTGACTGTTTGAAAAAAAGAAAATTATGAGATGATCCCACTTCCAGGCTAAAAGCCCAGATTAAGACCATTGGGGTCTCAGACTTATTACCTCAAAGTGGTGAAATGCAAGAGCTTCATGCTTAGCATGCATTACGTTTATAATTAGAGGAAAAAGCTGCTTTCATAAAAACAAAACAGTGACAGTAACAATACACCCAGCAATATCAGGCTTATTTTTGAAGGTCTTATGTCAGACACTATGAGGACCACCCTGTTCCCTTCTTTTCCACCTGTCTTAACTTGTGTAGGAATTAACTTGAGGCACTTCCTGTAGAAGGAAACTGAACCACCTCTCCCCACCCAAGCTTACACCTCTTGTGTTCCCACTACGCTCTGTACACACACGTCCCCCAAAAGGTGAACAAATTATCTGTTTTCTTTTCTTTTTTCATTTTTTTATTTAAAAAAAATTTAACATCTTTATTGGAGTATAATTGCTTTACAATGGTGTGTTAGTTTCTGCTTTATAACAAAGTGAATCAGATATATATATATATATATATATATATATATATATATATCCCCATATCTCCTCCCTCTTGCATCTCGCTCCTACCCTCCCTATCCCACCCCTCTAGGTGGTCACAAAGCACTGAGCTGATCTCCCTGTGCTATGCAGCCGCTTCCCACTAGCTATCTACTTTACATTTGGCAGTGTATATATGTCCATGCCACTCTCTCACTTGGTCCCAGCTTACCCTTCCTCCTCCCCGTGTCCTCAGCTTCATTCTCTACATCTGCATCTTTATTCCTATCCTGCCCCTAGGTTCTTCAGAACCCTTTTTTTGTTTTTAGATTCCATATATATGTGTTAGCATATGGTATTTATTTTTCTCTTTCTGACTTACTTCACTCTGTATGACAGTCTCTAGGTCCATCCACCTCACTACAAATAACTCAATTTCGTTTCCTTTTATGGCAGAGTAATATTGCATTGTATATATGTGCCACATCTTCTTTATCCATTCGTCTGTCGATGGACATTTAGGTTGTTTCCATGTCCTGACTATTGTAAATAGAGCTGCAATGAACATTGTGGTACCTGACTCCTTTTGAATTATGGTTTTCTCAGGGCATATGCCCAGTAGTGGGATTGCTGTGTTGTATGGTAGTTCTGTTTTTAGTTTTTTAAGGAACCTCCATTCTGTTCTCCATAGTGGCTGTATCAATTTACGTTCCCACCAAGAGTGCAAGAGGGTTTCCTTTTCTCCACACCCTCTTCAGCATTACTGTTTATAGATTTTTTGATGATGGCCATTCTGACTGGTGTGAGGTGATACCTCATTGTAGTTTTGACTTGCATTTCTCTAATGATTAGTGATGTTGAGCATCCTTTCATGTGTTTGTTGGCAACCTGTATATCTTCTTTGGAGAAATGTCTATTTAGGTCTTCTGCCCATCTTTGGATTGGGTTGTACGTTTTTTGGATATTGAGCTGCATGAGCTGCTTGTAAAGTTTGAAGATTAATCCTTTGTCAGTTGCTTCATTTGCAAATATTTTCTCCCATTCTGAGGGTTGTCCTTTGATCTTGTTTATGGCTTTGTTTGCTGTGCAAAAGCTTTGAAGTTTCATTAAGTCCCATTTGTTTATTTTTGTTTTTATTTCCATTTCTCTAGGAGATGGGTCAAAACGGATCTTGCTGTGATTTATGTCATAGAGTGTTCTGCCTATGCTTTCCTCTAAGAGTTTGATAGTGTCTGGCCTTACATTTAGGTCTTTAATCCATTTTGAGTTTATTTTTGTGTATAGTGTTAGGGAATGTTCTAATTTCATTCTCTTACATGTAGCTGTCCAGTTTTCCCAGCACCACTTATTAAAGAGACTGTCTTTTCTCCATTGTATATTCTTGCCTCCCTTATCAAAGATAAGGTGATCATACGTGTGTGGGTTTATTGTTCCATTGATCTGTGTTTCTAATTTTGTGCCAGTACCATACTGTCTTGATTACTGTAGCTTTGTAGTATTGTCTGAAGTCACAGAGCCTGATACCTCCAGTTCCATTTTTGTTTCTCAAGATTGCTTTGGTTATTCAGGGTCTTTTGTGTTTTTATACAAATTGTGAAATTTTTTGTTCTAGTTCTGTGAAAAATGCCAGTGGTAGTTTGATAGGGATTGCATTGAATCTGTAGATTGCTTTGGGTAGTAGAGTCATTTTCTCAATGTTGATTCTTCCAGTCCAAGAACATGATATATCTCTCCATCTGTTTGTATCATCTTTAATTTCTTTCATCAATATCTTATAGTTTTCTGCATACAGATCTTTTGTCTCCATAGGTAGGTTTATTCCTAGGTATTTTATTCTTTTTGTTGCAATGGTAAATGGGAGTGTTTCCTTAATTTCTTTTTCAGATTTTTCATCACCAGTGTATAGGAATGCAAGAGATTTCTGTGCATTAATTTTGTATCCTGCTACTTTACCAAATTCATTGATTAGCTCTAGTAGTTTTCTGGTAGCATCTTTAGGATTCTCTACGTATAGTATCATGTCATCTGCAAACAGCAAGACAGCTTTACTTCTTTTCCGATTTGGATTCCTTTTATTCCTTTTTCTTCTCTGATTGCTGTGGCTAAAACTTCCAAAACTATGTTGAATAATAGTGGTGAGAATGGACAACCTTGTCTTGTTCCTGATCTTAGAGGAAATGGTTTCAGTTTTTCACCATTAAGAATGATATGGGCTGTGAGTTTGTCATATATGGCCTTTATTATGTTGAGTAAGTTCCGTCTATGCCTACTTTCTGGAGTGTTTTTATCATAAATGGGTGTTGAATTTTGTCAAAAGCTTTTTCTGCATCTATTGAGATGATCATATGGTTTTTATACTTCAGTTGTTAATATGGTGTATCACATTGATTGATTTGCGTATATTGAAGAATCCTTGCATTCCTGGGATAATCCCCACTTGGTCATGGTGTATGATCCTTTTAATATGCTGTTGGATTCTGTTTGGTAGTATTTTCCTGATGATTTTTGCATCTATGTTCATCAGTGATATTGGCCTGTAGTTTTCTTTCTTTGTGACATCTTTGTCTGGTTTTCTTTCTTTGTGACATCTTTGTCTAATCACCGCTGTGATTAGAACTGATCATACGAATAGTGGTGTATGGAATTGGGTTATAGCGGGTGGTTTATGTTGCTAACAATAGTGATAAAATTAATAACCCGGAGAATTGAGGGTACACAAGCTAAATGTAGACAGAAAATAGTAAGGTCAACTGAAGCTCCAGGATGTGCTACGTTTCCTGCTAAGGGTAGATACACAGTTCAGCCTGTACCTGCACTGGCTTCGACTATTGATGATGTTAGTAGTAATAGAAAAGAAGGAGGGAGTAGTCAGAAACTTATATTTTTTATGTGGGGGAAAGCTATATCGGGTGCCCCAATTATTAGGGGCACTAGCCAGTTTCCAAACCCACCAATTATAATGGGTATGACTATAAAGAAGATTATTACAAATGCATGGGCTATTACTACCACATTATAAATTTGGTCGTCTCCGAGCAGTGTGCCGGGTTGGCCTAGTTCAGCGCGAATTAATAAACTTAGGCCAGTGCCCACCATTCCGGCTCAGGTGCCAAATAGTAAGTATAAGGTGCCAGTGTCTTTGTGGTTGGTTGAGAATAATGAGCGATTTATGAACATAGGTAAAATGGCTGAGCAGGTATTAGACTGTAAATCTAAAGACAGAGGTTGAGCCCTCTTTTTGCCAAGTCCTGTGATGAATGATCATTTTGAATTGCAAATTCACGGAAGCAGCTTCAACCCTGCCGGGACTTCTGCCTTTTTTTTTCTCTCAGTGGGAGAAGTAGATTGAAGCCAGTTGATTAGGGTATTTAGCTGTTAACTAAAAGTTTGTGGGAAATGTATCCCTGCAATCTAGTGAGGATTTAGCTTAATTAAAGTGTTTGATATGCATTCAATTGATTGCAATCCTTATTGGGCAGGAATTAAGTAAATTGTACTTGCTTAGGGCTTTGAAGGCCCTTGGTCTGGGCTAACCTAAATTCCTATTCTAGGATTGACAGTATTGGTGTGAGACGTAGAAGTATTGTGGATATTACGATTATGGTTGTTAAAAGGGTTATTTGTTTTGTGGAGTTGAATTGTCACTTTTTCTTCATGTTGTTTGTAGAGGGGAATAAAGTTAGTGCTGTGGAGTATGTGAGCCGTATGTAGAAGTATAGGTTGAGTAGTGCTGTGATGGCTGTGAGTGTGGACAGGATAATGGTATTATTTTTTGTTATTTCTTGAATGATCATTCATTTAAGCATGAATCCTGATAGTGGCGGGAGTTCTCCCATTGAGAGTAGAGTGGGTATGGTGAGGGTTGTGGTGACAGGTATTTTGTTTCATGTGTGGTAGTTATAGTGTGGTGGTGGTTGAGCTTTGAATAAAGAGTATGAATATAGTGAGGGTTGTTACGATGTAGATTAGTAGGTTTAGGATGGTTATGGTTAGGTTATACAGTAAGATGGCTGTTATTCATCCCATGTGGGCGATTGATGAGTAGGCCATGATTTTTCAGAGTTGTGTTTGGTTTAATCCACCTCAACCTCTGATTAGAATAGAAAGTATTGATAGGGCTAATATTAGATTTAGACTGATTGATGGTGAAATTTGATATAGGATTGACAGGGGTGCAAGCTTTTGTCATGTTAGTAGGATTAGGCCTGCTGTTAAGGGGATGCCTTGTGCTACGCCGGGCACTCAAAAGTGAAAGGGGGATAGTTCTACTTTAATAGCTAGTGCTATTGTTATTATTATGGATGCTGTTGGGTTGAATAGTTTTGTGATGGTTCATTGGCCGGAATGCAACAGGTTAATGATGACTGCTATTATAAGTAATATGGATGCAATGGCCTGTGTTAGAAAATATTTAGTGGAGGCTTCTATGGCTCATGGATTAAAGTTTTTTTATTATAATAGAGATGATGGCTATTATATTTATTTCAAACCCAATTCAGGCGAGCAGTCAGAGCTGGTAATTACAATTGTAGTTACTAAAATGACAGTTGTTAGGATAATAAGATAATGGGATTTATTAGTATGGGAAGGATATAAACCAACATTTTCGGGGTATGGGCCCGATAGCTTGTTTAGCTGACCTAACTGTAGTATGTAGTGTAATGTGGTAGCACGGAGAATTTTGAATTCTTAAGGGTAGGTTCAATTCCTATGATTCTAGAAATAAGAGGGTTTGAACCTCTATTATTTACTCTATCAAAGTAACTCTTTTATCAGACGTATTTCTTATGTTTGTGGAGGGATGCTTGCTGTTATGATGGGTAGTGACACATGCCATGTACATAGGGCTAGTGTTAGAGGTAGGAAGTTTTTTCAGAGTAAGAGTATTAGTTGGTCATATCAAAATCGAGGGTAGGATGCTCGCATCCATAGGAAGGATGTTGTTAGTAGCAGTGTTTTAATAATGAAGTGAATTGTGTATAGTTCTGGTGTGCAGGGGTTGTGGAATGCTCCTAGGAATAGAATTGTTGTGAATATATTTATTATAATGATGTGGGCATATTCTGCTAAGAAGAATATGGCGAAGGGGCCTGCTGCGTACTCTACATTGAAGCTGGATACGAGTTCGGATTCCCCTTATGTCAAATCAAAGGGGGCTCGGTTGGTTTCTGCTAGGGTAGAAATAAATCATATTATGGCCAGTGGTCATGATGGGAAGACTAGTCATAGTTGTTCTTGTGTTGTGGTCAGGGTTGACAGGGTGAAGGATCCATTTAGTAAGAGTACTGATAGGAGGATGATTGCTACTGTTACTTCGTATGAGATTGTTTGTGCCACTGCTCGTAGGGCTCCAATTAATGCGTATTTTGAGTTGGAGGCCCGGCCAGATCATAGAATAGAGTATACAGCTAGGCTTGATATTGCTAGTATGAATAATACTCCTAGGTTTATGTTGATGAGGGGGTATGGTACGGGTAGAGGGATTCATATTGTGAGGGCTAGGGTTGGGGGTAAGATGGGTACGATGTTAAATATGGAGGTGGAAGATGTGGCTGGTCGTAAGGGTTCCTTAGTGAATAGTTTGATTGCATCAGCAAAGGGTTGGAGTAGACCTTGGGGGCCTACAGTGTTTGGTGCATTTTGGAGTTGTATGTAGCCTAGGATTTTACATTCTACTAGTGCCAGGAATGCTACAGCTAGGAGCATAGGAATGATCAGCATTAAAATGTTAATTATAAACATTTTGTTGGGGAGAGGGTTTGAACCTCTGAGTATAAAGGTTTAAGTCTTATGCAATTACCGGGTTCTGCCACCCCAACAAAACCCTGGTGTTGGGTGATTAGTTTGTGCTTGCTTATTAAGTTGAGATTAGATCATTAATTGTTTTGAAGGCACTTATTTAAAATGGGCCTTATTTCTCTTGTCCTTTCGTACTGGGAGAAATGCGTAATAGATAGAAACCGACCTGGATTGCTCCAGTCTGAACACAGGTCACCTAGGACTTTAATCGTTGAACAAACGAACCCTTAGTAGCAGTTATGCCATTAGGATGTCCTGATCCAACATCGAGGTCATAAACCCTATTGTCGATATGGACTCTAGAATAGGATTGTGCTGTTATCCCTAGGGTACCTTGTTCCGTTGATCAATTTTTTGGATCAGTAAGTGATATTATACTTTGGCTAGTAGGTCCAGGCTTTAATCACTTGGAGGGTTTTTTGTGCTCGGAAGTCACCGAAATTGTCAACCCCTGTGAAATTTTGTTATTCCTTGGTGGTTTAAGATTATGGTTTTGGGGTTGATTAATTGAAGCTCCGTAGGGTCTTCTCGTCTTATTTTGTTATCCCCACCTCTTCACGGGGAGGTCAATTTCACTGATTAAAAGTAAGAGACACTAAAACCCTTGTGTGGCCATTCATACAAGTCCTTATTTACAGAACAAATGATTATGCTACCTTTGCACGGTCAGGATACCACGGCCATTTAAAGATTGTCACTGGGCAGGTGGTGCCTCTAATACTGGTGATGCTAGAGGTGATGTTTTGGTAAACAGGTGGGGTTTGTGTTTGCCGAATTCCTTTTACTTTTTTTAATCTTTCCTTAAGTGCATGCCTATATTGGGTTAACAGTGTTTTTAATAAACAGTTTCGTGTTGGATTATATTTATTTACTGTTAATTATCAGTATATTATTTGTTGCTGATGTAAGCTTGTGCAAGGAGAAATATTTCTTGTTACTCATGTTAACAGTATTGCTTCTATAGTCTTATAGATTAGTCCAGTATAAGGCTAGGAGTTGATTTACTTAGTATTAGAATTGAAATGTGTTTTGTCGTTGAGCTTGAACGCTTTCTTAATTGGTGGCTGCTTTTAGGCTAACTATGGTATTGTTTGCTTTTACTCTCTAGTCAAGGTTGTATCCATTTCTAAAAAGCTGTACCTTTTTAGACTAACGTTTAAATATACATTGAAGCTTATTGTGGTTTTTAGTATTATTTAACGTTGAACTGAAATTCTTTTCCTGAACAACCAGCTATCATCAGGCTCGTTAGGCTTGTCACCTCTACTTATAAATCTTCTCGCTATTTTGCCACATAGATGAGTTTGTTCTAGTAACTGTTCATAAGTAGCTCGTCCGGTTTCGGGTATTTTAGCTTAAGTTCTCTTTGTTAAATTGTTACTAGTTAAGACATTATGCAAAAGGTACAAGGGATAAGCTTTGCTTTTTATTACTTTTAATATTTCTTTCATCATTCCCTTATGGTACTTTCTCTATAGCACCATCAGTGTTTCAATTTCTATCTCCTGTACTTTAGATGTCTGGTGAATGTTTTATTTGACTAGCTTGTGTTAGTATGGTGGGAAAGGTGTGGGCTTAGTTCAAGACATACATAGATCATGAAATCTTCTAGGTGTAAGCTAGGTGCTTTATTTAAGCTATGTCTTGTTTTATCCAAACACACTTTCCAGTATGCTTACCTTGTTATGACTTATCTCCTCTCATATAATTGTTTAGCATGTGTTGATTGATTGTGGCTTTGTCATGGAACCTGAGGAAGGTGACGGGCAGTGTGTGCATGCTTCATGGCCTTATTCAATTAAGCGCTCTACTCTTAATTTACTACTAAATCCTCCTTTAGTTTTTAGGTTTCATAAAAACTTTAGTGTGGATAAAGGGTGTTCTTGGTGTAGAAAATGTAGCCCATTTCTTCCCACCCCATAGGTTACACCTTGACCTAAAGTTTTTATGTGTCATAATTATGCTTACTTTTGCTTCTTTTTAGGGTTTGCTGAAGATGGCGGTATATAGACTGGAGTAGCAAAGGTTGGTGAGGTTTATTAGGGTTTATTGATTATAGAACAGGCTCCTCTAGAGGGGTGTGAAGCACTGCCAAGTCCTTTGAGTTTTAAGCTGTTGCTAGTAGTACTCTGGTGAATAATCTAGTTCTTATGATTATTTGGGTTTAGGGCTAAGCACAGTGGGGTATCTAATCCCAGTTTGGATCTTAGCTATAGTGTGATCAGAATATATTAAAGTCACTTTCGTCGTTTATTTTTGTTTTAATTATGGCTTTTTACAGCTTAATTAAGGTTTAACTTTATCTTGTATGGTTCTTTAACACGCTTTACCCTGTAGTTCTATTAATTCGGGTCAATCATATGACCCCGGTGGCTGGCACGAAATTTACCAATCCTAGTTAACATGGCTTAGTCAAACTTTCGTTTATGGCTTAATTTTTATCACTGCTGTCTCCCGTGGGGGTGTGGTCAAGCAAGGTGTTGTGAGCTGCTGGTGTGGCGTGCTTGATACCTGCTCCTTTTAATCTTAGTGATTTAGAGGACATTCTCACTGGGGTGCGGATACTTGCATGTGTAATTCTATTAAAAACTATAGAAAGGCTGGGACCAAACCTTTATGTTCATGGGGCTGGTGAGCCCATCTAGACATTTTCAGTGTCTTGCTTTATGAGATGTTTAAGCTACATTAACTTGCTGCATGTAGGTGAGGTTTGTGTGGTTGTATTATGTGGTTTATGTCAGATTTAGTATTAGATTTTTGATAGGATGGTTGGCGAATCTAGGGGGAAGTCTGTCTGTGTGGGTGGTGAATGTCTAAATAGCTCATTGGTATGATAGGAGGGGGGTGAGGTTGATTCATTATGATATATAACTATTTTAAGCCGGGGGGGGGGGGCGGAATAGTGAAGTGCTATGTCGTGTAATCGTTAACTGACTGCACAACGTAGGTTGCTGTAGCCAAATAACAAATACATACAAGTCCAGCTACAATTTGCTTGACTGTGTTAAGACCTTTTAAGGTCATTAGCTGAGTCCAAGCAATTTCCCCCCCAAAAGTAAAAGGTACCAAATGCATGAAACCGCAGTTATGTGTGAGCATGGGGTGATTAGTCACTAACCCATCGAGATGTCTTATTTAAGGGGAAAGAGTGGGCGATTTTAGATGAGATGGCCCTGAAGTAAGAACCAGATTGATAAAGTTCACTAATAGAAATCCCCACAAGCTATGGGCCCGGAGTGAGAAGAGGGACACCTGCTGAGCAGGTTGATGGTTTCACGTGGCCTGGTGATCAAGCTCGTGGTCTAATGGACAGGGTTACCAAACATGTTGGTTTAAACTGATTTAACTCAATGTACTATGTATGATCAATAATATATATGTACTATGTAATATTAATGATAGAATGTACATGTTCATTAGGCATGGGGTAAATAATGTAATACATGATTATACATACGATGTACATGTATACATACGTGGGAAAAAGACAGTTATGTGGTGGTAACAAATATGTACGGTACACATAGCATGTATGTAGTAGAATGAATTATTTTTAGTACTGACATAGTACTGTAGTTTTATGAATGTCTTATACTTTTTTCAGGGAATAGTTTATATAGAATTGCAGCTTTGGGTGCTGGCGGTGAAGTTTAGTGCTTCTTCCTTGAGTCTTGGGGAGATACGTTGTTCTCCTTTTCCGGTTTACAAGACCAGGGTATTGTGTTATACTACAAAGGCTCTTCATTTTAGGAACTTGTTTTCAATGAGACTAATTACTGGTATTAACGCTAGGATTAAAAGAAAGTATAAAATGGATGCAAGTTGTCCAGTAATTATGTATGGGTGTTCCACGGGCTGTCCTCCGATCCATGTTAGTGTTAGTAAATCTGCTAACACTATAAGGTTTGCTAACACTATAACACTATAACACTTAACAAAATAAGAATTGGCTGAAGGGCCGAAATATCATGCTTCGTTGTTTGGATGTGTGGAGTATTGGAATAAATGCCAGGAGTAGGATTGAGAGCAGCAGGGCCAGGACTCCTCCTAGCTTGTTGGGGATTGATCATAGAATTGCATACGTGACTAGAAAATATCATTTTGGCTTG
Organism: Monodon monoceros; assembly: GCF_005190385.1. Taxonomy (NCBI): domain Eukaryota; kingdom Metazoa; phylum Chordata; class Mammalia; order Artiodactyla; family Monodontidae; genus Monodon; species Monodon monoceros. Next base: position 49,510,631 of record NW_021703783.1, read on the forward strand.
ATATGTGGTGGTGTGCTGAGCGGGTTTGCTAGGGTGTAGTTGTCGGGGTCTCCTAGCAGGTCAGGTGAGAATAGGACTAACATTAGTGAAGCTAAGATTAATAGTAAGGCGCCCAGGATATCCTTCACTGTATAGTAAGGGTGGAATGGGATTTTGTCTATATCGGCTGGGATTCCTGTGGGGTTGTTGGATCCTGTTTCGTGAAGGAATAATAGGTGGACGGCTGTGATGATGAAAGGGAGAATGAAGTGGAAGGTGAAGAACTGTGTTAGTGTTGTCTACAGAAAAGCCACCTTAGATGCATTCAACGAGGGTAGTGCCGATATATGGGATTGCTGAGAGTAGGTTTGTGATGACAGTTGCGCCTCAGAATGATATTTGTCCTCAAGGTAGGACATAGCCTATGAATGTGGTGGCTATGACTATAAGTAGTAGGATAATTCCAACATTTCATGTTTCCTGAAAGGTGTAGGATCCATAGTATAGACCACGTCCTACGTGGGCAAAAGGGCAGATAAAAAATATGGAAGCTCCATTTGCGTGTATATATCGAATGATTCAGCCATAGTTGATGCCTCAGCAAATGTGTTACTGATGAGAAGTCAGTTGTTGTGTCTGGTGTGTAGTGTATTGCTAGAAATAGGCCTGTTAGGATCTGTAGGATTAGGCAGATGCCTGGTAAGGAAACGAAATTTCATCATGATGAGATATTTGATGGGGTAGGGAGGTCAATGAATGTGTTGTTGAGGATTTTTATCAGTGGGTGGGTTTTTCGGGTGTTGGTCATTGGTGTTCTTACAGTTGAATGACAAAGATGATTTTTCATGTCATTGGTCATGGTTGGAGGTCTATGTGAGAATAATGATGACATATATTGTATTCATTTTAAGTATGATTTTTGTGATTAGTTTTGCGGGGGTTTCTTCAGAACCTTCGCCTATTTGTGGGGGTTTAGGGTTGATTGTGGGTGGTGGTGGTGGGTGTGGGATTGTGTTAAATTTTGGTGGTTCATTTTTGGGTCTGATAGTATTTTTGATCTATTTTGGGGGGATATTGGTTGTGTTTGGTTATACAATGGCTATAGCCACTGAACAATATCCTGAGGTTTGGGTTTCTAATATGGTTGTACTGGGGGCATTTCTTTTAGGGTCGATAGTAGAGTTTTTAATGGTGTATTATATTTTGAAGGATGAGGATGTAGAAATTGTGTTTAAGTTTAATGGGTTGGGGGACTGGGTTATTTACAGTACTGGTGACTCTGGGTTTTTTAGTGAGGAGGCTATGGGGATTGTGCGTTATACAGCTGTGGTACTTGGTTGGTGATTGTTACTGGTTGGTCGTTATTTATTGGTGTTGTGGTTATTATGGAGATTACTCGGGGTAATTAAATTAGGAGTATATTGAGGGTGACGGTAATGAGAAATGATAGAAAGTATAGTTTAATAAGGCCTTTTTGGTTTGAGATTAGTGTGGAGGATTTTAGTTGAATGAAGGCTGTAGTCTTTGGTAGGACAGTTTCTAGTCAGATCAAGTCTAGTAAGGAGGTTGCTAAGTTTTGGCTTATTAATAGGTTTAGATGGGGAGGTAGGCGGTGTATGATGGTGGGGAAATATCCTAGGAGAGTGGAGAATTTAGAGGAGTTTGAGGGGTGAGTATATTTTAAGTTTTGTGTGTTAAGATAGATTTTGAATGCTAGTACGAAGCCCATAGCTGTTACAATAAGGGCAGTTAGTTTTTTGTGGGTTTTTTTTGCGGTACGCGGGCCTCTCACTGCCGCGGCCTCTCCCGTTGAGGAGCACAGGCTCCCGACGCGGAAGCCCAGCGCCCACGGCCCACGGGCCCAGCCTCTTCGCGGCATGAGGGATCCTCCCGGACCGGGGCACGAACCCGCCTCCGCTGAATCGGCAGGCGGACCCCCAACCGCTGCACCACCAGGGAAGCCCAAGGGCAGTTAGTTTTAAGTGCAAAGGCATAGTTATTAGGGGGATGGTTGTTGGAGGGACGTTTGTTGGAGATGACGAAGGCAGCAAAAAGACTTCCGATTAACAGGCGTTTGATGGAGTTAACTAAGAGGGGGTTGTTTTCATTGATAAGAGCTGAAGGAGAGAAGCGGGGCTGTCCCAGTAGTGTGAAGAAGGTATTGCGAGTGCTATAGATGGCTGTGAGGGAGGTAGCGGTTAGTTATTAATAGGGCTCAGGCGTCGGTATAAGACGTGGTGGCGGCTTCGATAATTAGATCTTTAGAGTAAAAACCGGTGAGAAAAGGTATTCCCGTTAGCGCTAGACGTCCAGTGATAACGGCTGTTGCAGTGATGGGTAAGGTCTTGAATAAGCCTCCTATTTTTCGAATGTCCTGCTCGTTGTTTAGGTTGTGAATAATGGATCCAGAGCACATTAATAGTATGGCTTTAAAGAAAGCATGTGTGCAAATATGTAAAACTGCTAGATGAGGTTGGTTAATACCGATTGTTACTACCATTAGACCTAATTGGCTTGAGGTAGAGAAAGCAATAATTTTTTTAATGTCATTTTGGGTGAGAGCACATATGGCTGTGAATAGGGTGGTAAGGGCTCCTAGGCAAAGCGTTATTGTTCGAATGAGTTTTTTGTTTTCTGTTAAAGGGTAAAATTGGCTAAGTAGGAAAATTCCCGCTACAACTATTGTGCTTGAGTGGAGTAGGGCCAAGACTGGGGTAGGACCTTCCATTGGTGAGGGGAGTCAGGGGTGAAGTCCAAATTGGGCTGATTTTCCGGCTGCGGCTAGTAGGATCCTGTGAGGGGGAGGTTTAAAGGGCTTAGGTCGAGTATGAAAATTTGTTGTAGGTCTCATGCATTTATGTTGGATAAAAATCATGCCATTGATATAATGAATCCGATATCTCCTGTGCGGTTATATAAGATTGCTTGAAGAGCAGCTGTGTTTGCGTCTGTTCGTCCATGTCATCATCCGATGAGCAGGAAGGATATGATTCCTACCCCTTCTCATCCAATAAAAAGTTGGACGAGGTTGTTGGCTCTAACAAGGATTAGTATGGTGATGAAGAAGAGTAGATACTTGAAGAACTGGTTGATGTAAGGATCTGAATGTATATATCATATTGAGAATTCTGTGATAGATCATGTGATAAACAATGCCACTGGTATGAATATAATTGAGAAATAACCTATTTTGAAGCTAAGTGTCAACTTAAGTGTTTGGACAGTAATTCAGTGTCAGTTTGAAATGAGTATTTCTTGGCCTGTGTGAAGGAATATTACTGTTGGGATTAGACTGGTAATGAAAGCACATAAGATGGTATTTTTTACATATGATGGATATTTATCATTTTTGTAGAAGTTTGTACTAGTTATCGTGATTGGAATAATTAGTACTAGTAGTGTGATTAGGCAAAAGAAGGGAATAGGTTAATTACTTTTATTTGGAGTTGCACCAGTTTTTTGGTTCTTAAGACCAATGGATAACTACCATCCTTTAAAAGTTTGAAAAAGCCATACTATTAGGCATGGGGGCATGAATTAGCAGTTCCTGCAATATTTCTCGGTAAATAAGAAGTCTTAGTCTTCTGTTGCTAGATCCACAATCTAGTGTTTTTTTTTAAACTATATTTACAGTATAGGGGGCCCAAGATGATTTTAGGGTTTAGGGACAGGAGTAGAAGTGGTAGGATATGGAGGGCTATAAGAGCGTGTTCTCGTGTGAAGGAAGGTATAATATTATCAATGTGGTGTGTACATTTGCCACATTGTGTTGTGATTAGTATATACATGGAGCATAGGGCTGTAATTACAACATTGGTTCCTATTAGGATACTAATGAGATTTGACCATGAGAAAGTTGATATAACTATGAACTGTTCCCTGATTAGATTAATAGTTGGGGGGTAGGCCAGGTTTGTTAGGCTTGCTAATAGTCATCAAGTGGTTATTAGTGGGAGGAGAATTTGCAGGCCTCGGGCTAAGACTATAGTTCGGCTATGGGTTCACTCGTAATTTGAGGTTGCTAGGCAAAATAATATAGACGACGTGAGGCCGTGAGCAATTATTAGGGCGGTAGCCCCTTTGTAACTTCAAGGGGTTTGAATGAGGATAGCTGCAATAACGAGTGCTATATGGCTGACTGAGGAGTAGGCAGTGAGGGATTTTAGGTCTGTTTGACGTAGACAAATAGAGCTAGTTATGATTATTCCCTAAGGAAAGCATAAGGAAAGGGTATGCTATGTATTCTGTTAGGGGACTGAGTATTGACGTGATTCGTAGCATGCCATAGCCCCTGAGTTTTAGTAGTACGGCTGCAAGGACTGCGGAGCCTGCGATGGGGGCTTCTACATGTGCTTTGGGTAGTCACAGGTGGAGGCCGTAGAGGGGCATTTTTACTGTAAAGGTTATTATGCAGGCCAGTCATATAAAGATGTTGGATCAGGAGTTGGATAGTGGTTGGGTCCAATATCGAAGTACTAGGAAATTTAGGGAGCCTATGATGTTTTGTACGTATGTTAATGCCACTAGCAATGGGAGTGACCCAATTAATGTGTAGAATAGAAAGTAAACCCCTGCCTTCAGTCGTTCTGTTTGGTTATCCCAGCGGATAATGGTAATAAGGGTAGGGACTAGCGTGGCTTCAAATATAATGTAAAATAGGATTAGCTCTGTGGCCGTGAATTCTGATTAGAAGTGCTTGTAACATGATGAGTATTGTGATGTACGGTTTTTTTCAGGTGAGTGATTCTTTGAGTAAGTGGGAGTGGCTGGCTATTAATATTAGTGGGAGGAGTCATATCGTTAGGATTAGGAATGGTGCAGAGAGGGAGCCAGAGAAGAATATTAATGAGTAGTTGAGGCTATTGTCGTTGAACTGGTTAAGAAGAAGTAGGCTTGTAAGGCTAATTAATAGGCTGTGGGTTGTGGAGGTAATTCACATTATGTTGCTTTTTGATAGCCAATTTAGAGGTATGAATATGATTGTGGGGATAATAAATTTTAGCATTGGAGAAGGTTGAGGTTTTGTACGTAATCGGTCCCACATGTGTTTGATACTATTACTAATAGGGCTAATCCGAGGGCTGCTTTGCAGGTCGCCAGTACCAGTAGGATGATTGGTATTATGCTGGCTAAGGTGAAATGTGAGTTTAAGATTGTCAGGGCTGCTAGGATAAATGGTGATAGTATCATGCCCTCCAGGCAAAGTAGTGAGGATATTAGGTGGGACCAGTATATTAGTAACCCTACAAGGGATATAGTGAAAGCTATAATAATGTTTAGATGTACTAGGGACACTTGGTAGTTATGAGTTTAGCCGTAATCTAAGGAGTCAAAATCACTGTTTTATTTTAAACTAAATACCCATATTCAGCTCATTCCAACCCCTTTTGAGTTCATTCGTAGGCCAGGCTAATTGCTATTAATGAAATTAAAAATAGGGCTATGATAAGTATTGTTTTTAGGTTGCTTGGGTTGCTCAGGGGAGGGGTAGTAGGAGGGCAATTTCTAGGTCAAAAAAAAGGAAAGTGATTGCTACTAGGAAAAATTTTATGGAAAGGGTAAGCAGGTGGATCCTATAGGGTCAAATCCGCATTCGTAGGGACTTGTTTTTTCTGCGTAGGGTTTAGTTGAGGAAGTCAGAAGGCGATACGTAGGAGTAATGAGGCTAGTATTGTGTCTGTTAATAAGGTCAGTATTAGGTTTATTGTTCTTTTTCGGGGTGTACCGAAACTAGCAGATTGGAAGTCAGTTGTACTAATTAATACTAAAAGGACTCTGAGCCTCATCAATAGATAGATACGTAAAGAAATAGTCATACAACATCTACAGAATGTCAGTATCAAGCAGCACCTTCGAAGCCGAAGTGGTGGGTGGATGTGAAGTGGAATTTTAGTTGGCGTAGGAAACAAACAATAAGAAAAGTAGATCCAATAATTACCTGCAGTCCGTGGAATCCTGTGGCTTCGAAGAAAGTTGATCTGTAGACTCCATCTGAGATTGTAAAGGGGGCTTCGTAATACTCTGACGTTTCTAGGAGTGTAAAATAAACACCGAGGGCAATTGTAATAAAAAGGGCTTGGAGTATGTGCTTGTGATTTCCTTCTATAAGGCTATGATGGGCTCAGGTAATGGATACGCCAGAGGCTAATAGCACAGAAGTGTTAAGGAGTGGTACTTCTAGGGGGTTTAAGGGGTGAGTGCCTGTTGGTGGCCAGCATCCACCTAGTTCAGGAGTGGGGGGGGCGAGGCTTGAGTGGTAGAGGCTCAAAAAAAGCTGGTTAAAAGTAGGACTTCTGAGACGATAAATAAGATTATTCCGTATCGAAGTCCCTTTTGGACGGTTGGTGTGTGGTGGCCTTGGAAAGTGCTTTCTCGAATGACGTCTTGTCATCATTGATATACTGTTAGAATATTAGTTAGTAGGCCCAGTATTAGAAGAACTATTGAGTTGAAGTGGAATGACATGATTAGGCCTCATGTTATGAGAAGTGCTGAAAGAGCTCCTGTGAGGGGTCAGGGACTGGGGTTTACTATGTGATACGTGTGGGTTTGGTGGGTCATTATGTGTTGTCGTGCAGGTATAAGCTTACTAAGAGGGTAAATACATAGGCTTGAATTATAGCGACAGCAAATTCAAGGATGGCGAGTAGGGTGAGAATAGTAAATGTAATAAGAGCTGTGAATGTGCTGGTGCTTACTAGCACGAGGGTTGTCTCCCCGATTAGGTGTATTAGTTAAGTGACCTGCCGTAATATTGGCTGTTAGTCGTACTGCCAGTGCTACTGGCTGGATGAATAGTTTCGATAATTACTAGCATAGGGATGAGGAAAGTGGGTGTGCCTTGTGGTAAGAAGTGGGCTAGGGATGCTTTTGTTTTATTACGGAGGCCCGTAATGATGGCACCGGCTCATAGAGGGATGGCTGTTCCTACATGTACTGGGAGCTGTGTGGTGGGTATAAATGAGTGGGGTAATAGTCCGAGGAGATTGGTTGAGCCGATAACTAGAATGAGTGATATTAGTATTAGCGATCAGTTTTGTCCTTTATGATTATGAATACCTATTATTTGCTTTGATGTGAGTTGAATTAATCACTGTTGAAGGGAGATTATGTGATTATTAATTAGTCGTTTTGATGTTGGGGATAGAATACCTGGGAATATAACGATCAGGATGACTACAGGGATGCCTGTTACTGGGGTTACGAAAGGGGCAAATAGATTTTCGTTCATACTGTTTCTCAAGGGGCATGTTGTTTTTGTATTTTAGTGAGTGTTGATTTTGGGTTGGGGTAGTAGATGTGCTTTGAGATTTTTAGTTGAAATATAATAAATAGTGTTAGAAATATAGATGAAATAGTAACAAATCATGTTGATATATCTAGTTGTGGCATGTCATCAAGGAGAACTTTGGCTCTCAATTTTTAACTTAAAAGGTTAACGCTAATCTAGCATCTTAATGAGTTTATAGTATAGACGCTGATCCTTTCTTGAAGTATTTTAGGGGCACTAGTTCAAGAACAATTGGCATGAAGCTGTGGTTTGACCCACAGATCTCTGAACACTGTCCGTAGAACAAGCTTGGTCATGTTGATATTAGGGTTGTTTGGTGTAGGTGCCCTGGGATTGCGTCTGTCTTTAGGCCCAAGGAGGGTACAGCTCATGAGTGTAGTATATCTTCGGAGGAAATTAGTACTCGGATTGTTATCTCTATAGGTAAAATTACTCGGTATCTACTCCTAGTAGTCGTAGTTCTCCTGTTTTTAGGTCTGGTGTTGGGATTATATAAGAATCAAAGTTTAGGTCTTTGTAGTCAGTGTATTCATAGCTTCAGTATCATTCGTGGCCTATAGTTTTTACAGTAAGAGATGGGCTGTTGATTTCATCTATCATATAAAGAATTTGTAAAGATGGCAGGGCGATTAAGATAATGGCCGGCAGGATAGTCCAAATAGTCTCCACCTCTTGGGCATCTATTGTGCTAGTATGTGTTAACTTAGTTGTAAGTATTAGTGTAATGATACAGAGGACTAAGGAGCTAATTAGGAAAACAATTATTAGTGTGTGGTCGTGAAAATGTAGCAGTTCTTCTATGATGGGTGATGTTGCATCTTGAAAACCTATTTGGAAGGGGTATGCCATAGAGATATACAATATTTTCACTTGTGACTTAACTTCGACAAAGTTATATAAAATTTTACTAATACCTAGTTCATGAAGAAAGACATAGTGGCTATGATGTTGGCTTGAAACCGATAAGAGAGGGTTTGATTCCTTCCTTTCTTGACTATTTTAGATTAATGTAGGTTGGTTCTTCGAATGTATGATATGGTGGAGGACATCCATTTAGTCATTCTAAATTTGTGATAGTAAGCTCTACTGCTAATACTTCTCGTTTGGATGTGAATGCTTCTCAGATAATGAAGACTCAGTATGACCGCTGTTAATGAGATGAATGAGCCTATTGATGAGATGGTATTCCATGTTGTACAGGCGTCTGGATAGTCAGAGTATCATCGAGGCATGCCAGATTAGCCTAGGAAATGTTGTGGGAAAAAGGTTATGTTGACACCCACGAATATGATCACAAAGTGAATTTTTGCTCATGTCAAGTTGAGTGTATACCCTGAGAATAGTGGAAATCAGTGTACAAATCCTCCTATGATAGCAAAAACAGCTCCCATTGAGAGCACATAGTGAAAGTGTGCGACTACATAGTAGGTATCATGAAGTACAGTGTCCAATGATGAATAGCTAGGACAATACCTGTTAGTCCACCGACTGTGAAAAGGAAAATGAAACCCAAGGCTCACATCAGGGCCGGTGATCATTTAATATTGCCTCCGTGGAATGTTGCCAATCAGCTAAATACTTTTACCCCTGTAGAGATGGCAATAATTATAGTAGCTGATGTAAAGTATGCTCGCGTATCAATACCCATACCTACTGTGAATATGTGATGGGCCTATACAATAAAACCTAAGAACCCAATTGATATTATAGCTCATACCATACCCATATATCTGAAAGGCTCTTTTTTTCCTGAGTAGTAAGGTGCAATGTGTGAGATCATCCCAAACCCAGGTAGGGTGATGGTGGCCTCGTAGAATGAGTGTGAGTGTTCCTTCTCTGCTATATTTTGGAAGAGTTTGAGAAGGATAGGTATTAGCTCTTCTCTAAATGTTTCATAGAATTCACCTGTGAAGCCATCTGGTCCTGGGCTTTTGTTTGCTGGAAGATTTTTAATCACAGTTTCAATTTCAGTGCTTGTGATTGGTCTGCTCATATTTTCTATTTCTTCCTGGTTCAGTCTCGGAAGGTTGTGCATTTCTAAGAATTTGTCCATTTCTTCCAGGTTGTCCATTTTATTGGCATATAGTTGCTTGTAGTAGTCTCTCATGATCCTTTGTATTTCTGCAGTGTCAGTTGTTACTTCTCCTTTTTCATTTCTAATTGTATTGATTTGGGTCTTCTCCCTTTTTTTCTTGATGAGTCTGGCTTATCAATTTTGTTTATCGTCTCAAAGAACCAGCTTCTAGTTTTATTGATATTTGCTATTGTCTGCTTTCCTTTCTAAACGATTCACTTAAAAGAAAAAAATTATTTATTTATTTTTGGCTGCATTGGGTCTTGCACGCAGGCTTTCTCTAGTTGCAGCAAACGGGGGCTACTCTTCGTTGAGGTGCGTGGGCTTCTTACTGTGACGGCTTCTCGTGTTGTGGAGCATGGGCTCTAGGCGCGGGCTTCAGTCGTTGTGGCGCACGGGCTCAGTAGTTGTGGCTCACGGGCTCTAGAGTGCAGGCTCAGTAGTTGTGGTGCATGGGCTTAGTAGCTCTGCGGCATGTGGGATCTTCCTGGACCAGGGCTCGAACCCGTGTCCCCTCCATTGGCAGGTGGATTCTTAACCACTCCACCACCAGGGAAGTCCCTGAATGATTCGCTTTTTTTTTTTTTTCAAACTTTTTTTTTTTTTTTTTGGCGGTATGCGGGCCTCTCACTGCTGTGGCCTCTCCCGCTACAGAGCACAGGCTCCAGACGTGCAGACTCAGCAGCCATGGCTTATGGGCCGAGCCGCTCCACGGCACGTGGGATCCTCCCGGACCGGGGCACGAACCCACGTCCCCTGCATCGGCAGGCAGACTCTCAACCACTGCGCCACCAGGGAAGCCCCCAATGATTCGCTTTATAATGCAGGGACTTATTCATCCTCAAATGATACCTGGTAGGAATTCAATGAATATCTGTCAGATGATTAAATAAATGAGCAACAATTTAATTCTGCAGCCACCTTTGCTGGGTAAGACACTTTGGATCTGAAGATTCTATTGAACAAGGGACACCCTCCAGCTCCTCAGGAAATAGTGGACATGGAACCTTCCCTTGAGGGAGAGAAAGCATGTTTCTGGGAGCTTTGCAAATGTTTCATGGGAATCCCACTTTTGGTTCTCTTAAGGACTCTTTTTTGGTTCATCACTCCATATGCCTCATGGACCAAATTACTCCACGTTTCTGGTGGTTCAACATGTTCTTGGCCACAGAGGCTGATATCCTGCTACAAACTGAGCCTGGTAGGAACTTAAAAGGAGATGCTTCTCATCTGTCCTCTGGCATGCCTTCAGTGAGACTCAGGCATCTGAAGACATCAGACCCAGACACCAAAATGAAATTAACAAGAAGGGGCTCCCATGAGGGGGACTGGGCGCCTCAGATTCAAGTGAGCAGTCGCTTGAATCCAGTGAAGGCGCTAATGAGCTGTTCTGCACAGCTCTGGCGAACTCACCCTGCACCTATAATTTTCTCTCTGGATATCATTAAAATCAAATGATTCCCTTATTTGGGGTATCCATTTACAGTGTAATTATTTTGGTCTTTTGTAGTGACTTTCGTGGTTAAATTAGGCAATTCTCCTGCCTGTGTAGATAATGTAATGACTTTTTAATCATTTGTTTTCTACCAGCCAAATTGTTTCCATGATCCCATTAGAATTCTTCTGTAGTGATTCCAATGGATTTATTGAACTACTGGTGACAGCCTCACTGATGAACTGCAGGCTGCCTGCCGTTAAATTCAGCCAATGAATATCAAATACCTTCCATTTTCCCAGGAACCCAGAAAAAAATCTAATAATTTTGATCGATGGATATGTTTCCTGACATTCAGCATAGAAATTACAAAGAATACCGTATGCTTATGGTAGGTTTTAAAAATATAAATTTATTTTTTTATGATTATGAAAGTAATACATTATTATTCTTAAAAAAATCCAGAAATAGGGCTTCCCTGGTGGCGCAGTGGTTGAGAATCTGCCTGCTAATGTAGGGGACATGGGTTCGAGCCCTGGTCTGGGAAGATCCCACATGCCACGGAGCAACTGGGCCCGTGAGCTACAATTACTGAGCCTGCGCGTCTGGAGCCTATGCTCCGCAACAAGAGAGGCCGCGATAGTGAGAGGCCCGCGCACCGTGATGAAGAGTGGCCCCTGCTTGCCACAACTAGAGAAAGCCCTCGCACAGAAACAAAGACCCAACACAGCCATAAATAAATAAATTTAAATCATATGGGCTTCTAGGGAGACCTCTGCTTAAAAAAAAAAAAAAATCCAGAAATACCCCAAATACAACAAATACTATAAAAACGCCTGTAATTTCACCATTTACTTAAAACCATTTTGTATTAGATGGTATCTCCCTATAATTCTTTAAAAAAAATCTATTTCTCTTTCCATTATCTATCAATTATCTACATACCTATCTATCTATTCAAAATTGGAGCCATAATTTTTTAACCATATTTTTTCATTTAATATGCACGATAAGAATTTTTCCATGTCCCTGAATATTCATTGCAGTTATAATCTTTAATGGTTGTGTAATATTTTAGTATATACATTTGTTCTCCAAATATTTTCTGAGCTCCTACTCTGAACAAGCAAAGACTTACTGTAATTTATTTAGTCATTGATCTGTTGTTTGAACTTTTAAAAATATAAGTCACATCATAGCTCTCTGCTCCAAACATTGCAAGAGCTCCCCATTTTGCTAAGAGTAAAAGCTTACATCCTTATGATGGCCTTTGAGGCCCTTCAAGGTTGCCCCCAACTCTTACCTCTCTGGCTTCATCTCCTATTCTTCTCCTTGCCCAGGCCACACCAGCCCCACTGGACTCCCTACTGTTTTTCTAATTGTCAGACAAGCTGTGCCCCTGGGCCTTTGCACTAGCCGTTCCCTCTGCCTGGAATGCCCAAAGACCCACTACCCAGATTTCTCACCTCCTTAGAATCTTGTGCTCAGGTGTCATCTTCTTAATGAAGCAAACTGTTCCTTTTTGTCTTGCCTCCAGCCACTCCTGATTGCTCTTATCTTGCTCTGCTTTGTCTTTTTTTTTTTACAGCGTCTATTATTTTCTCATGTACTATTATACTTTATTTACTAAGTTTACCATTTATTATCTACTCCTCCCACTGTAATGTAAATTCCACGAGGGTAGAGATTTTTGTCAATTTTGTTCACCAATGTATTGCAGGTGCCCCAAACACTACTTGGCACATAGTAGGTGCTCAATAAATATTTGTTGCATGAATGTATAAATGTTTTTGCATTTTTGGCTACTTGTGTACAATGCTATATAGAGTCTAAATCTTTGAATCAATCTCTTGTGATTTTCTGAGATTTCATCTAATTACTGAATCAAAGGAACAACTTTTAAGGCTTTCTGATATATGTCATCAAACAGCTTTTTAGAAAACTTGTGCTGATTTACGCTTCCAGCAGAGTATAACTATGTCCATCTCATTGCATTAACACAGGCATTAAGTATTATTTTAAAAATACCTTCGTTAACCTGAGTGCTGAAGAACACTACTCATTTTAAAATTTTATGTTAAAAAATTTTACAACTACTTGACTACTAGTAAGTTTGAAGATTTAAAAATCAGCTTATTAGTCATTGATTTATTTGGGGGATCACCTGATCACATTCCTTACTGATTTTTTGTAGTGAATATTAAGATTTATTTTCATGTTTATTAGGAATAATTTGTGCACACAGGAGAATATATTTAGAGAAAAAAAAATACTCTTGAACCCACTGCCCAGTTTAAGAAATAGGACATCGTCAGTTCTTTTGAAATCCTAATGTCCCAGTGAATGCCTCCCAGCCCCATTCCTCAACATCTTCACAGAGAAACCATTGCTTTTTGTGTGTTCCCAGTGGCATATTGTTTAGGTTTGTCTGTTTTGAAAATGGAGTCATACTGCAGTTCAACATTGTGTTTCTAAAATGTTTGATTGCTGGAATCTGGCCGCAGCCTCTGCCGCACCCGCTGCCTCCCGCCGCCTCCGGACAGTGGACCCGCACAAAGTGAGCGAGCCTCGAGCCTTCGTGAAAATGTGCAAGCAGGACCCGAGTGTTCTGCACACCGAGGAAATGTGCTTCCTGAGGGAGTGGGTGGTGAGCATGGGGGGTAAAATACCACCTGCTACTCATAAAACTAGATTGGAAGCAAATACCAAGGAAGAAAAAACAGATAGTAAGAAGGTGGAGGAAAACATAAAGACAGATGAACCATCAAGTGAGGAAAGTGATCTAGAAATTGACAATGAAGGTGTGAATGAACCAGACACTGATGCCCCTCCAGAAATGGGAAATGAAAATGTAGAGATAACTGAGGAGATGATGGATTAGGCAAATGATAAAAAAGTGGCTGCCGTTGATGCCCTAAATGATGGTGAACTACAGAAAGCCATGACTTGTTCACAGATGCCATCAAGCTAGATCCTCGTTTGGCCATTCTCTATGCCAAGAGAGCCAGCGTCTTCATCAAATTACAGACGCCAAATGCTGCCATCCGAGACTGTGACAGAGCTATTGAAATAAATCCTGATTCAGCTCAGCCATACAAATGGCGAGGGAAAGCGCACAGACTTTTGGGCCATTGGGAAGAAGCTGCTCGTGATCTTGCCCTTGCCTGTAAGCTGGATTATGATGAAGATACTGCAATTATGAAAGAAGTTCAACCAAGGGCCCAGAAAATTGCTGAACGTCGGAGAAAGTATGAGCGAAAACGTGAAGGGAGAGAGATCAAAGAAAGAACAGAAAGTGTCAAGAAGGCTCGGGAAGAACATGAGAGAGCCCAGAGGGAGGAAGAAGCCAGACGACAGTCAGGAGCTCAGTATGGCTCCTTTCCAGGTGGTTTCTTGGTGGAATCCTGGTAATTTTCCTGGAGGAATGCCTGGAATGGGAGGGGGCATGCCTGGAATGGCAGGAATGCCTGGGCTCAATGAAATTCTTAGTGATCCAGAGGTTCTTGCAGCCATGCGGGATCCAGAAGTTATGGTGGCCTTCCAGGATGTGGCTCAGAACCCAGCAAATACGTCAACATATCAGAGCAACCCAAAGGTTATGAATCTCATCAGTAAGTTGTCGGCCAAATTTGGAGGTCAAGCATAATGCCCTCTGACAAATAAAGCCCCTGCTGAAGGTAAAGCAACTTAGATCACCTAATGGATGTCACAGTAATACAAACCGTGTACCTCTGACCTTCTCATGAAGAAAGCTGGGGTGCCTTGAGGATAATCCCTACCCCTCTGCCCCAAATGCAGCTGAAATATTTTACAGTGGTTTCCCAGTAGGGTATTCATTCAGATAATGTTTTCCTACTAGAAATTAAAAACTTTAAACAATTTAAAAAAATAAAGTAAAATTAAATGTGAATTCAGCAACTACAGTTCATTTGCTTTTACTGCTATATTCTATTCTCTTGTGTATATATACCACTGTTTATTTATCTAAGCTCAGTGGGCAGTAGGATTGTTTCTAACTCTTTGGTATGATAAATGACACTGCTACAAACATTCTTACTCATGATCGCTGAGGTGTTATACACAAAATCTCTGTAGGGCATGTACCTAGGAGTGGCATTTCTGGGTCATTGAGGTTGTGTACGTTCAACTTTTCAAGATAATGTAAGAACTCCTTTCCAATTTGGTTGTATTAATTTATATTCCTACTAGCAGTAGATGGGCTTTCCCATTGCTTCACAATTTTTCTAACTCTCAGTACTATGCTGGAGTGGCTGAAAAGTGGTATCTAATTTTGGTTTAAATCTGCATTTACCTTTCAAATGATTATTGGCGATTTACCTTTCCTCTTCTTTTTATTTATATTTAAAGGGTGATAACCACTGTTACCACAGTCATTGATTGGGTACTACATTGTGTGCCAATCCCTGCACATTGCATCATCCACTCACCAACCCTATGAAGTAGTTACCATCATATTTTGGGGCCCCAGGGAGATTACTATCAGAGTACATATTACAAACTGTATTTCTTCCAAATGATGACCTTCACATCTTTATAACATGTGACTTGAGACCCAAGACTAACCTGTAATCTTGTTAGACTGCAATTTGACAGAATGTATCTAATTTCTAAAGTCTGTCCTAGGTCTTTCAGAGATTAAAAAAAAAGAACACTAATAGTCGTATGAGAGAAAAATTTCTAGAGTTTATCTCCAAGGCCATTTTCTTGTTACCTTAGCAGAAAGGAAAATGTCAATGGCATTTTTGTCATTAAGAAATCACATACATGTGGAAGTACCAGCTGGAGCAAGATACATGCCTCCTCTCAGAGGAGTTGTCTCTTGAAGGAACCTATTATTGTTTTTTCAATGAATTACTTTTTTTTCTGTTGGATTTCCAAAGGGGAGTTGGCTGGTTCCAAAATCGAGTCTGGAATTTTAGAAAAAGGGAATGTTGTTATTGTTTCTTTTGAACTAATCAATCCAATAAGCATCTATTTTGAATCTGCTTTCTGTAAGACCCTAAGGCACAGAGATGTTTGAAAGAACAAGAGGATATCATTCCCATTTCCACTCTGTTTCCTATTAAGTTGGAAGGTTTCAAACTCTCAAAAATAGAATTCATTCATTTTTATTTATTTTCTGTCATTTATGTGTACCCCTGGTGTGTGATGGTTAATCCAAGATTAGGTTAGGGGGCCTGACTGATCCCTAAATACATGGAAAGCCATCATTTTAAGAAACGTTTTCAACAGTATTAATAGTATATCAGAGGTAAACAACCAGCCCAGAGCTTCCTGTCAATCTCCCTGTGAGAAAACCCATAGGAAGTAATGTGGGACGGATCTAAGGGGGCATGGAAAGGTGTTATCATTGTGCTTTGGAAGGCTAGGGCTAGACCATTGCAGGCTAAGCAGGTCTTCACTCCCAGAGTCCCCTCTCTGATGGAGGAGGCCCCAGCCAGCCTGATGGAGAGCTGGGTATGTGGGAGTGGAGAGGGGTGACATGCTTTGCTGACACTTGCCTGTGGGTCAAACTAGGCTCAGGAAGCCCACTGGGCCACAGACCACTGGGTCTCCAGGCAGCCTGCGAAGGGTGAGCAAGCAGGAGGTCAAGAAATGGGCAGAGGAAAGAATGACACTGTGGGCCATGAGGCCAGACCTGAACCTGATCTTCCCGTTGCACCTCTGGTTGGGTTCATCTGTGCTTGTCTGCCAGCCCAAGATAACACATACAGCACATACACACACACATATTCCACACTCATATCCTTTTCTCAACCTTTCCATCACTCACTTTACCTTTACTGTATGTGGCCTTGTGCTATATTCACTTTAAACAAATAATTTTATTGAAGTATAATTTGCATACCATGAAAGTGACCCATTTTAACTGTACAATTCAATGTTTTTGTTGTTGTTGTTTTGTTTTTGGTAAGTTTACTGAATTTGGCAACCATCACCAAAATCTAGTTTTGCAACAGTTCTGTTACCCCAATAAAATCCTTCATGTCCATTGGAAGTTGACCCCTGTTTCCTACCCTCCAGGCCCAGAGCAACCAGTCGTCTGCCTTCCATCTCTTATAGATTTGCCTTTTCTGGATATTTCATATAAATGGAATCATGCAAAGTTGGTCTTTTGTGTTTGGCTTCTTTCAGTTAGCACGAAGCTCATCCATGTTGTAGCATGTATCAGTTTTTCATTTCTTTTGATTGCTGAGTGGTGTTCTATTGTTTGGACACACCACATTGTGTTTGTCACTTGCCAGTTGATGGACATTTGGGCTGTTTACACTTTGGGGCCGTTATGAATAAGGCTGCTATGGACATTCGTGTGTAAGTCCTTGAACAAGCCTGTGTTTCCATTTCTCTCGGGCGTGTACGTAAGAGTGGAATTGCTGCATCGTATGATCAAGTCTATGTCTAACTTTTTAAGAAACTACCAAACTGTTTTCACATCAGCTGTACCACTTTATGTTCCCTGTGATTGACTTTTTCCTATGAGTTCTGTCTCCCTTTACAGGCTATAGGCTTCTAGGGGACAGCACTCCTGCCTGTAGCTCTGCGTAACCGTTAACTCTCAGCATAGAGTAGGTCTGTGGTCATTAATGATGATTGCTGTAGTGGGCTGAATGGTGATTCCAAAGATATATCCACATTGTAATTCCTGGAACCTGTGAATATTACCTTATATGACAAAAGATGTGATTAAGTTAATGGTCTTGAAAGGAGGGGCTCCTCCTGGAATATCTGGGTGTATCCTAAATGCCATCACAAGTATTGTTGTAAGAGGACAGAGGCAGAGGGAGATTGCACACAGACACACAGAGGAGAAGGCCATGTGAACACAGAGCAGAGAGATAAGGGGCCACAAGCCAAGGAATGCTGACAGCTACCAGAAGCTGGAAGAGGCAGAGAACAGCTTCTCTCCTAGATCTTCCAGAAGGAGTGAGGCTCTGATGACATCCGGCTTCAGCTCACTGAAACTGGTTTTGGACTTCTGGCCTCCAGAACTGTGAGAATAAATTTCTGTTGCTTTGGTAGTTTGTTACAGCAGCTGCAGGAAACTAATACAATTTGCTAAAAATAGTAGCTGAATGGAGCAGGAGTAAAAGCTGAAACACAGCATATCTGGAGATCGTAAACATAGTCTTGGATGTAGGAGGCAAAGAGTTTTCCATTTCCTTTGGGGTAAGCCTTTATTATGAATGAAATGCATTCATTTACTCATTTAGTCATTAATTTTCAACCATTGAATTTCTAGTAGCTTTATTTGACTGACTTTCCTTTAGAGTGGATATGTTTTTCTTTCCATCTGGAATGAAATTACATATCTGCCGTTGCTTGATATACTTTCTTTTATGTTGTGTCCAAACCACTGTTACTGCCTGTAACCATCGGGAGAGCGAGATTCTGGAACCAGACCACCTGTGTTCGAATACTGGCTCCGCCACTAACTAGCTGTGTGGCTCTAGGCATGTCATCTGTATAATTGGAATAATAAGTGCACATAACTCATAAGGTTTGTGTGAGGATTAAACAGTAACAGTTTAACAACCAGCTCTCTCGATCTGTAATATTTGCCAATTTCTGTGGTATAAGTACTCCCTCCGTGAACAATTTTAAGGTATCAAAGTAGCATCACTGAAGGTAGAGATGGAAGAGAGGCACAGTAACACACCATGATGTAATATTCCCTCTAATACAGGTACAATAGACACCTAAGCCCAAGAATGTAGACAATAGTAAAATGCAGTAAAATAAGTTAGGAAGACATTAGTTTTAAGTATTTGTTAAATAACCTTGTTTTTTTAATAATTTACTTAATTGTATTTATACAATTTAATTTTTAATAATGGGCTGGGTTTAACAACTGGCTCATAAATTTCTTAAAAATTTAACAATTGACACTCCCTCGGGAACTGGTATAAACTGACTCTAGCTCACCTAAATTAATGTATGTAAAGAACTATAAAGGCTGAAGTTAGGTATTTTTCTTTATTATCCTGCAAAAGCCCTGGCCCTAGCCTAGGATCCTGTCTTGTCCCCATGGATGATTAATCGCTGTTAGGAGAGACCTAAATTTAAGGACGTGAGCGCCCAAGAACAGCACTGAATTGGTAGCAAAATGAAGGAAATGGTAGCTTCTCGATCTCTTTATCAGAGTGCTTGATGCATTCAGACCACTTTGGGCTTGAGGGCCCTTTAAGAATAAAGAAAGGGCCCAGAGAGGGGAATGCATAGGGCAACATCTATCTTAAGATGTAGCATAGTTGGGGTCTTGGGTAAGAAGCCTAGCTAGAGAGTGGCAGAGTTGGAGCCCTTTATCCCCAGTCTGTCTCTCTGTTAGTCTTTAGATGGCGACCTTTTGTTCCCTTCCCACCACCTCCATCTCTGATTTAAAGTTGACTAGTTTTTAAGAAGCGATGTGCTGCAATGAACATTGTGGTACATGTCTCTTTTGAATTATGGTTTTCTCTGGCTATATGCCCAGTAGTGGGATTGCTGGGTTGTACGGTAGTTCTATTTTTAGTTTTTTAAGGAACCTCCGTACTGTTCTCCATAGTGGCTGTATCAATTTACATTCCCACCAACAGTGCAAGAGGGTTCCCTTTTCTCCACACCCTCTCCAGCATTTATTGTTTCTAGATTTTTTGATGGTGGCCATTCTGACCGGTGTGAGGTGATACCTCATTGTAGTTTTGACTACTCAGCCATAAAAAGAAATGAAATTGAGTTATTTGTAGTGAGGTGGATGGACCTAAAGTCTGTCGTACAGAGTAAAGTAAGTCAGAAAGAGAAAAACAAATACCGTATGCTAACACATATATATGGAATCTAAAAAAAAAAAAAAAATGGTACTGGCGAACCTAGTGGCAGGGCAGGAATAAAGACGCAGATATAGAGAATGGACTTGCAGACACGGTGTGGGGAGGGGGCAGCTGGGGCGAAGTGAGAGTAGCATCAACAGATATATATTACCAAATGTAAAATAGCTAGCTAGTGGGTAGCAGCAGCATAGCACGGGGAGATCAGCTCGGTGCTTTGTGACGACCTAGAGGGGTGGGATAGGGAGGGTGGGAGAGAGGCTCAAGAGGAAGGGTATATGGGGATATATGTATGCTAACACAGGATTGTGAAGCAATTATACTCCAGTAAAGATCTATTAAAAAAAAAAAAAAGCAATGTGTAGATCAGGAATTGATGAATCACCATAAACACAGTCCAAAGGCAGCTGACTTAAAGTGCTTTAGCTAGGTAACTCACGTGGGCTCCCTAAATGTTGGATGTTACTTAAATACTTAGAAAAGTAATTCATGATAAGTATCCATTTATCCTTTTGCTGATGAAATTAGTTCCATGAATTGTAAACTTAAATCTATATATACATATGTACATAACTACATGTATATGTACATAAGTACATGTATATGTACATATGCACACAAGTACATGTATATGTACATATGTACACAAGTACATGTGTACACAAGTACATGTATATGTACACAAGTACATGTGTATGTACATATGTACACAAGTACATGTATATGTACATATATACAGTGGAATATTAGCCATAAAAAGGAACGAAATTGGGTCATTTGTAGAGACATGGATGGACCTAGACACTGTCATACAGAGTGAAGTAAGTCAGAAAGAGAAAAACAAATATCGTATATCAACGCATATATGTGGAATCTGAAAAAATTGGTGTAGACAATCTTATTTACAAAACAGAAATAGAGACACAGACGTACAGAACAAACGTATGGATACCAATGGGGAAAGGGGAGGGGTGGGACGAATTGGGAGATTGGGATTGACATATATACACTATTGATACTATGTATAAAATAGATAACTAATGAGAACCTACTGTATAGCACAGAGAAATCTACTCAGTGCTCTGTGGTGACCTAAAGAGAAGGAAATCCAAAAAAGAGGGGATATATGTATACGTATAGCTGATTCACTTTGCTGTACAGTAGAAACTAACACAGTATTGTAAAGCAACTATACTCCAATAAAAAAAGAAAGTTTAAAAGTAGTTACAGCAATGAAAGTGTTTTCTAGTACTCCTTTAAATGAGTAAAACTAGAATATAACAGATCAATTTATTCTGGAATACATAGGGAGAAAATAAGCAAATTACCTAAAACCAACTAATTCACAATTTAAATTGAAAGTTATTTGTATTGCGAGCTACAAATTTCAGTTTTCCTTGGATTACCTTCAAACAGATAGGATAACATAAAAACTTCTGAAGGAAAAAAGGGTGTGGTAAAGACCTGCCTCCAGAAACTTCATGGCTTTGCTCCCCGAAGTGTGCTGTGTGGAATTTTATTCCTGGAAAATGCTTTAGGGGAAAAAGGTCTCTGATCAAATAAGCTTGCGGAATGCTGCATTTAATCCCCTCTCAGAGAAGTACGAGGCTCAGCAGTACAAGCTCTGAGCAGGGCTATTGTAGAGACGACTCCCTAATTTAGCGTCACTCCCCATCTCTTAGACTTATTTGACCCCAGAATCCTGTTTTCATGTAACTCCTACAAACATCTCAAGCAACCAGTGTCCTCCAGGACACGATTTTGTAATTCCCCACAACTAGGATTATTATTATTGCTTCTAAATTGTTTTATGATCTTCAGCAAACCTTAGCCTCAGTTTCGCCTTTGAACTAATAACCCCCTCACAGAGATGCTGTGAACCAAAACTTCCACGGAAAGGTCCCCTGAAAACTTTGGCATACTATTTCTGTCTTGGGCTAATGTTCATTTACCAGAAAGACACCCTGTTAGTTCTTCTATTACCCCATTCTGCCAGAACTCTCAGTAATACCCCTCCGTGGGATGTCCGTCTCCGGTTGGCACGCGCATAAAAGTGTGGACACTCGGCAAAGCCAAGGAAGCTACGACTTGCTTATATTTCAGCCTGATGGTCTGTTTTAAGGGTCATTTTTTTCTTCTAAAGGCGAAAACGCTGCAGTAATTTCCTTTAGTACATTTTTAGCCACCTGTATCGAGACAAGTTGTCATGGAATAACCTGTGTTCACATCCTCATTTCAAGGGTGGCTTAAATGTGGAGCCAGGACGGCTGCAGCCTTAAGGCTCACCTCGGCTGGTTACTCTGAAGCTGCCTTCTCAGTCTGGTTTTGGTTTAGAAACAAGGTAGTACGCAATCCAAATACGCCAGGGCAGAAGATACAAATGACTAAAAAGCAAAGCAGCTTTAAAACTCCAGTAGGGGGCTTCCCTGGTGGCGCAGTGCTTGAGAGTCCGCCTGCCGATGCAGGGGACACGGGTTCGTGTCCTGGTCCGGGAAGATCCCACATGCCGCGGAGCGGCTGGGCCCGTGAGCCATGGCCGCTGAGCCTGCGCGTCCGGAGCCTGTGCTCCGCAGCGGGAGAGGCCACAACAATGAGAGGCCCGCGTAACGCAAAAACAAAACAAAACAAAACAAAAAAAAACTCCAGTAGGATACTGGGGGTTTGGCTCTTGTGACACTAGCCAAGGATTCATTATTCAACGAGGTGCCCAGTGGACTAGGTGCCCGTGGCTGGCTGGCTTCTGCAGAGGCAACATTTGCTTCTTTCCAAAGTGTGTTATGCTTTAGGCTCAAATGCAAACTCTGAATAAATATTGATCTTTACAGAGTAGGAAAAAAAATGACAGATTTGCTTTTTAGTTTTTGGGTGTTTCCTTGAAGTGAGGCAAGACTAATTTGGACTTTGGGGACATTTGTCTTTGGAGTTTCTGGAGAGTGTCATAAAGGCTCTTCATTGAATCAAGCTTCCATGGGTGGAGATGAGCTTAATTTCTATCACAAGGCTTAAGATCCCAACTCCAGCCAGGTTTCTGCCTTTCTGTCTCCTAATAAAGACCACTAGTTATAAATTGGAAAAACCAGAGATTATCTTTTTGGTTAAAATGGATTATTCACAGAATTCTGAAATATATCTTTCCCTCGTGAGCTGTAAACTTAAAGCTACAAACTCTTTCTCAAGCAGGAACTGAAGTTCAAAGAACTTGACTGGACTGAAGCACAAAGCAATAAATATTTGTCCCTTAATTTGCCCTCTAATTTCTTTCCTGTTTTTGTGTTTGTGATATTAATACAGGAGAAATTCAGTAAATGGTCACTGACTTTGATTTGATAACTACTGAGTCCTTCGTTCTCGAGGCTTGGGTTCTGGAGTCAAGAGAAGGACAGGAAATGGAAGAGCTCATTTGGCCAGTGTCTAAGGAGGGGCTGATGTTCTGCATTTTATCTAAACCTCCTTGTCCATGGACCTAAGACCTTGCTCCTGGATGTGTGAATTGTGCAGTTGCATGGGGCCCCGCACAAAGAAGGATCCCAGGCTTGGTTCAGTGCCCTGTTGTCACCATCTTGATAGTCTTAATACTTTTTGAACAAGAGACCCCACATTTTCACTTTGCTCTGAGCCCCTCAAATTTCCTAGCTGGTCCTTCCCCTGGATTACAGTTGATTAAGGCTCTCTGCTCTCCTCTTGCTCTTTTCTCCCACCCATGGCCCCAGATCCAGCCTCAAGACCATGCTCAAGGCTGGACTGTCCAGTGTCCTGTCCACTGGAGCAGGAAGCTAAGGATTGACCCTGCAGTGAACCAACTTTCAATGATTCTCCTGTGGATTTTTTAGATTATTTGTCATCTCAGAGTAGCTCTTCTTCGTTTGAATTTTCAAAACATACCAGGTAATTTCAACAGTTGTGCAAGCCAATCATGATTAGGAAGGGAAATATGTTACCAAGGAACAATCCCATAATGCCAATGCTTAATGCAAATTATTTTTCATTTGTAATTTTCTTTTTTTTTTTTTGCGGTACGCGGCCCTCTCACTGTTGTGGCCTCTCCCGCTCTCCCATTGGGGAGCACAGGCTCCGGACCCGCAGGCTCAGCAGCCATGGCTTACGGGCCCAGCCACTCCGCGGCATGTGGGATCCTCCCGGACCGGGGCACGAACCCGTGTCCCCTGCATCGGCAGGTGGACTCTCAACCACTGTGCCACCAGGGAAGCCCTCATTTGTAATTTTTATACTCTCACTGATAATAAACCAGTAAACAGGTGCAAAATCAATTTACATTTGGAGTTTACATTAGAATTTAAAAAAATCTTACTGAACACCTGAATACTTTGTTTTATGATGTCAGTTTCCTATATATGGTTTCTGTTTCTTTATGTTGAGCCATATGGAGGACATTTATTCAATATGCTTATTAAACTTGTATATTTGCACCACTTGCATAAACTGCCTAAAATTATGATGATGAAACTCCTGTCTTTGGATGGGCATTTGTTTTCTTTCCTTTTCTGTTTTTCTTTTTCATTGCCTCAGGAAATTCTTCTGAAAGGGCCATGTTTCTCATTTACCCAATTTAAAAATTGCTCTCCTCCAATAGCCCCTTCCTCTCTCCTACTTTGGTAGAAAAGTTTTCATTAAACTGTACCTTATTGTGGTGATCTGTGCCTTCTTGAAGAATATGGAAAGAAACAGGCCTATCTGTTGTTACTCTGTCTGTATTACTGAGAGCATTTTGTATTACGTGACACTCTGACCTCATTACGAGAACCCACAGGAGACATTGCTCTCTGCTCTCAGTTGTAGTTGGTATAAGGCCTGGCTCACCTGGGGCTATGCCTAGTGTATCAAGCTCAGGTTGTGTCATTAGGCTCACTGGACATGGAATGAGATGAGAAAAAAAATCTAGTTAATAAAACTTCTTTGGGACTTCCCTGGCGGTCCAGTGGTTAAGACTCCGCGCTTCCACTGCAGAGGGTGTGGGTTCAATCCTTGGTCAGGGAACTAAGATCCCGCATGGCACTGCCAAATGAAATAAAAAGCATCAAAAAACAAAAACAAAGAAACTCCTTTTAGGAGGAGTACTGTATATGATTGAAGGGAATACTTTGAGAAGCTACTTGCAGAGGTGTTAAGAATTTCAAGGGGTGTGATCAAGTAACAGTATGCCCAATAATCTTCCCTCTGAGTAGTTTGGCTGGATTTAGCTGAAGAGTTTTGTGGGGTTTTTTTGCGGTACGCGGGCCTCTCACTGCTGTGGCCCCTCCCGTTGCGGAGCACAGGCTCCAGACGCGCAGGCTCAGCAGCCATGGCTCACGGGCCCAGCCGCTCCGCGGCATGTGGGATCTTCCCGGACCGGGGCACGAACCCGTGTCCCCTGCATCGGCAGGTGGACTCTCAACCACTGTGCCACCAGGGAAGCCCACATAGAAACCTTTTATTCATGCAGCTCCTCTGTAAATAAATGTGGAAGAGATATTTTAAAGACTATCAGCTTGAAGGGATGCCCACAGACCTACATGTCTTGATCAAGTCCTAATGTGAATTCCTTGTATAGTTTAACTTCCCCTGAGCAACTATTTAGTTTCTGTGTTTATGGTCTGTGGGACTCATAACCAGCCATGGTTTCCTCTTTGAGGTGCTGGAGCAGAGCTTAGAGCTAAGTATGCAGTCCATCTCTCCCAAGTGTGAAAAAGTCCCTGTACGCCTTTGTCCTAAGCTCACTCCTGGATCCGTTTTACTGTCTAACTTTTATTTCCTCTTGCCTCATTTCTCCTACTTATTTTATCTTGCCAAATGGTGTACATCTTCTCAGGCTGCCTTCACTCCCTCCTACTTCAACTTTTTTTTTTTTTTTGCGGTACGCGGGCCTCTCACTGTTGTGGCCTCTCCCGTTGCGGAGCACAGGCTCCGGGCGCGCAGGCTCAGCGGCCATGGCTCACGGGCCCAGCCGCTCCGCGGCATGTGGGATCCTCCCGGACCGGGGCACGAACCCGCGTCCCCCGCATCGGCAGGCGGACTCTCAACCACTGCGCCACCAGGGAAGTCCCTACTTCAACTTCTAAATTATTTTTTAGGTATATTAATATTCTCTCCTCTTCCTTCTTTGTCTTCTTCCTCCCCCTCCTCCTCTTCTGTGGTAACTTCATAAGAGTAACAACAATTATTTCATACCCTGTATTATTGGCCTTCGTTTCAAGAGCTGGCCTCCGTTGTTGTGATTCTACATAAATCGACAAAGTGACCAAAGGATGAAGATTCATAATACATATCGTGGAGGGAAGGATGAAGGAAGGGCTCAATCAATTTGCCAAATAGTAAAGGCCTTACTGTTATATAAGTAAACATATACATAGGTAAGCAGCAAAGGATGTTAACTGTATGTAGAATCTAAAAACACAATAAAATACAAGTGAATCATACTGCACCTCACCAAATAAAGCCATTATGTACATTTTTATTAAAAGTAATTCAATATATGACTAGTATTATTCATTTATAATATGACTAATAGTCAACAAATTTTTGGCTTAACCTCCTAACTGTATTTCCAAATGCCGTAGCAGACATTTCCACCAAGATGTCCTAAAGGCACATTAAACTCAGCATCTTCAAAACCAAACTCAGTATGTCTGGAAACCCTCACCCCTGCTCACACTTGTTCCTCCTTACTCATTAGCGTTGCTGTCCAGATTCCTCTCTTTTCTTAACCCTTACATCTGATCAGTCATCCAGTCCCCTGCTTAGATTTGAAATTTCTCTTGAGTCCAAACTCTCCTCTCTGACACTAAAGACATTTCAGATCCTGTTATCTCTCCCCTTTACCTGAAGTCTCCTGGGGCTGTGTGTGTACTCCAGGTGTATATAAAGCTATCTTTTGGGGTAAGTGAAGAAAGTATTAGAGCTGTTACATATATTTTTACCTCTTCCTTTTTAAATTTGTTTTTTATTGAACTGTATTTGATTTACAATGTTGTGTTAATAACTGCTGTACAGCTAAGTGATTCACTAATACATATATATGTATATATATACACACACATTCTTTCTTTTTGGCCGTGCCGTGCAGCATGCAGGATCTCAGTTCCCCAACCAGAGATCGAACCCACACCCCCTGCACTGGCAGCGTGGAGTCATAACCACTGGACCACCAGCGAAGTCCCTACATAGTCTTTTTTTTATGTTCTTTTCCATTATGATTTATCATAGGATATCGAATGTAATTCTCTGTGCTATACAGTAGGACCTTGTTGTTTATCCATTCTATATGTAATAGCTTACATCTGCTAACCCCAGCCTCCCAATCCATCCCCCCCTCAACCCCCTTTCCCTTGGCAACCACCAGTCTGTTCTCTATGTCTGATTCTGTTTCTGTTTCATAGTTAGGTTCATTTGTGTCATATTTTAGATTCCACATATAAGTGGTATCATATGGTATTTGTCTCTTTCTGACTTACTTCACTTAGTATGACAATCTCTAGGTCCATCCATGTTGCTGCAAATGGCAATATTTCATTCTTTTTTATGGCTGAGTAGTATTCCATTGTATATATGTACCACATCTTCTTTATCCGTTCATCTGTCAATGGACATTTAGGTTGCTTCCATGTCTTGGGTATTGTGAATAGTGCTGCTCTGAACATAGGGGTGCATGTATCTTTTTGAATTATAGTTTTGTCTGGTTATATGCCCAGCAGTGGGATTGTTGGATTATATGGTAACTCTATTTTTACTTTTCTGAGCAACCTCCACACTGTTTTCCACAGTGGCTGCACCAACTTATATTCCCACCAACAGTGTAGAATTTACCTCTTCCTTTTAACATTTCTGGCTTTTATGATGTACATATTGGAACAGTTATATATGTAAATAAATAGTAGTCATATATAGGACTATGTGTTCAAAATTTTCTACTGGAGTGTGCAATCAAAATCGTTTGGAGATGACCAACCTAGACCATTGCAGTTTGTCACCATGCCTTCGGTCTAACTTCCCCACTATTCTGTTATTCATTATGAGTTAATACAAGTAATGTGTTCAGAATAAACTAAGCACTACCTAAGTGTCAACTATTATTATTATTGTTATTATCCTGTCCCCAAACTTAACATTCTGCCACCTTTTAGATCCTCATAATCATGCATCTGGACTTTTTATTTAAAAGTCTTTAATAAATAAGTCAGTTCTCATATTACGATTCTCAGGGTTAGCTCCCTGGCTCCTGGCCTGCTTTGCCAAGTCTTTGTGAGCACAGGCTGACACCCTGGGCTCTGGCTAGAGGAGAAAGATCGCTGTGGTCTAGCACCGTAACAAGATGCGGTCACTCTGCTTCCAGCCTCTCCCTTGATTTCTTCCCATAACACATGTCACTTCCCTAAATCACACAACCGATTATGCCACTGCCTGGTGTAAGAGAACTTGTGGACTTTAGACTATCTATAAAATAAGGTCCACATTCCCCTGGGAGAGAGGAGAATAAAATATGTTGGAAAGTTGCTACCTAGGATTTGTAGAGGTTTGTGTTCTGCTGTATTTGCTGAGAAAAGGAAGGGAGGAAGAACAGCATAGTGTTAAGGCTTCAGAGGCAGATGACATGGATTCAAACCTGTCCCTCTCATGTGTGATTGTGGGTAAACTGCTTCCTATCTCCATGACTCAGTTTTCTTATATGTAAAAGGGCGTAATGATACTTGCCCCGTAGGGTTGTAAGGTAACATATATTTTTCTTGGGAACCAATAGGTTCTTAATAAATGGTAGCACTTTTTTAAAAAATTGAAGTATAGTTGATTTACAGTGTGTCTTAGTGTCTGATATATAGCAAAGTGATTCAGATATTATATATATATATATATATATTCTTTTTCAGACTATTTTCCTTTATGGTTTATTACAGGATATTGAATATAGTTCCCTGTGCTATATAGTAGGACCTTGTCGTTTATCTGTTTTATGTATAGTAGTGTTTATCTGCTAATCCCAAACTCCTAATTTATCCCTCCCCCACCCCCTTTCCCCTGTGGTAACCGTAAGTTTGTTTTTTATGTCTGTGAATCTGCTTCTGTTTTGTAAATAAATTCATTTGCATCATATTTTAGATTCCACATATAAGTGATATCATATTTGTCTTTCTCTGACTTCACTTAGTATGATAATCTCTAGGTCCATCCATGTTGCTGCAAATGGCACTATTTCATTCTTTTTTATGGCTGAGTAATATTCTATTGTATATATATATATCACATCATTTTAAAATTTTTATTTTACATTGGAGCATATTTGATTAACAATGTTGTGTTAGTTTCAGGTGTACAGCAAAGTGATTCAGTTATACGTGTATCTATTCTTTCTCAAACTCTTTTCCCATTTAGGTTATTACAGAATATTGAGCAGCGTTCCCTGTGCTACACAGTAGGTCCTTGTTGGTTATCTTTTTTATTTTTAAATTAATTTGTATTGGAGTATAGTTGATTTATAATGTTGTACCAGTTTCTGCTGCACAGCAAAGCAAACCAGCTATACACATACATACATCCACTCTTTTTTAGATTCTTTTCCCATATAGGTCAGTACAGAGTATTATGTAGAGTTCCCTGTGCTATACAGTAGGTCCCTATTAGTTATCTATTTTATATATAGTAGTGTATATATGTCAATCCCAATCTTCCAATTTATCCCCCCACCTTACCCCCTTGGTAACCATAAGTTTATTTTCTATATCAGTGACTCTATTTCTGTTTTGTAAATAAGTTCGTTTGTACCATTTTTTTAGATTCCACATATAAGCGCTATCACATGCTATTTGTCTTTCTCTGTTGGTTATCTATTTTAAATATAGCAGTGTGTACATGTCAATCCCAAACTCCCAGTCTATACCTACCCCCACCCTTCCCCCACTAGTAACCATAAGTTTGTTCTCTAAGTCTGGGAGTCTGTTTCTGTTTTGTAAATAAGCTCAGTTGTATCATTGTTTTTAGATTCCACATATAAGCGATATCATATCTTTGTCTGACTTACTTCACTCAGTATGACAACCTCTAGGTCCATCCATGTAGCTGCAAATGACGTTATTTCATTCTTTTTTATGGCTGAGTAATATTCCACTGTGTGTGTGTGTGTGTGTGTGTGTGTACACACACACACACACACACACATCTTTATCCATTCATCTGTTGATGGACATTTAGGTTGTTTCCATGTCTTGGCTACTGTATTGATAAATAGTGCTGTTAAGAATGTGCATGTATCTTTTTGAACTATGATTTTCTCCAGATATATGCCCATGGGATTGTTGAATCATATGGTAACTCCATTTTTAAGTTTTTTAAGGTTTTCCATAGTGGCTGCACCAGTTTATTGAATACATTCCCAACTGGTAGCACTTTTATTTGCAACATTTTCACACCTTTAGAAAGTCTTCACTAAGGGATATTTAACACATCCTAGTTAGAAAAGACTTTTTGAAAGAAATGACAACTAAGCTGGGAGCTGACATAAATAGGAGTGCTGCAGGCTCTGACAACAGAGCGTAGTGTGACATGGCTGGAGTAGAGACAGAACTGGGAGGGAGAGATGAGGCTGGAGAGCTAGGACATAGTCGGGGAAAGAATATCTTCTGTTTTTTTGTGACACTGCAAAGTTTTAACTTCCACTCAATTGCAACCAACTTGATTTTCATAAAATAACACATGCAAAGACCACTCCATACAACACTCAGAAAACTAAAGCAGCACCTTTATTTTATACACACAAACAGTATAAAATGTTTATGTAAGAGCTGTGTTTGTTTACAATATATTATATTGCTTCAAGCCAATGCCAAAAGTTCATACATTATATTCCCTATTTTATTGTGTTTACAATATATTATATCGTTTAATGCCACTACCACAGTGTTGTTTCTTTCTCTCTCTCTTTTTTTTTTTTTTCAATACTGAATTCTCTGGAATCATGGTAAGGTCAAAATATATTGTATTGTGAGTTTAGAAATAAGGGGAATTTAAAAAATGTGATAAATGTCTAAATACATGACAATATAATTTGAAATGCTATAACTTCTGCACTTTTATAACTGCTTCATCCAGACCCTTGTGATTCATGCATTTTTGTTCCATTTATCTTCTCTAATGTTGCCCAGCCCCTCGACATCATGAGTGCATTGTACTTTTGGAAATTATCTGCCAACTACACACTGAAAAGACAAAAATTTAACCTGAACAACTTACATAACATAAAATCGGTCCCAAAGCACTGAAACAAGAAAATCTATACCATCACGCTACAGATGTACCTAGAAAACTTAAAAGGCAGAGTAAATATCAGCTTGGTGACTTATAATGAAGCTAATAAAATTCAGGCCAGTATTCTGAACTGCAATGAACATTATTTGAACATTCAACACATGAAAGGTTAACAAAGGCTATGAACTTGGTGTAACTTAAAACGTTTCAGATGTCGGAGTTCACCAGATGTAATTGGATTCAGGTGTGTCCTGCCGTTCCTCGGCCTTTTTAAGTGAAGGCGTGTGCTGCCTGAACCCGGCGCCTGCTGGCCTCAGGGCATGCGTGAGGCTGGCTCCGTACCCTGCAAAATTATTCACAGCTTAGAAGAAAAGAAACTACAAAAACAGGCTCTTCAGATTCATTATTAATCATTCAAATGAAATCCATTTTCCCTTTTCAACCCAGAGTGAAAGACCACAGCAATCACAAAAAGCTACCTGAATGAAGAGATGTTACAGGTTCAAGATCTCTGTTAAAAGAAACCCATTTTACTAACTCCGTCGAATCTGGCTTCCACTGAATCTCTGATTCACTATGTATTTTGGCCATGCAGATACTCTTGATGCAAACTTTGGATGAACGTGATTGAATGGAAGGATGTTCTCCACCCAAGAGTTGGTAAGGATCTAGCACTGAGGTCTCAATAGCAGGGATGCTTCTGCAGAGGACTTGGTCATTGATCCTTTCACTGCCTTGTAAAACCAGACTCCATTACGTTGATCTAGTTCAATGTAATAACCCCCATTCTTCATATAGATCACATGATTAGGCGTGGCTATTGCGTTTACACAAAATAGGAATTTTATAAGAATTAAGGACTCCAGTACACATGTTAGAGAAAGGTTGTGACTTGAACTGACTCCTTATCAATGGGGATTTGTGAGTTTCGGTGAAGGTGGGCATCTATCGATAGCATTTCCAGCTCATTATAAATGGAGCGTAACACTGAGTTACACAACTTGAAGCCTCTTTTCTTATCGCTTGTGAACTTCTGGAGATGCTTCCGGGCACTGACTCACTTCTACTGATTTCCTAAAACTGATCCAAAACAGCAATCACACTTTAAAAATCTGCCTCCATCTTCCTGTGCATTAGAGTCAAGTTTGGCATTTCATTTGTTCCTTGTGGTTTTTTCTAAAATTTATTTTAATTAATTAATTAGGCTGTGTTGGGTCTTCGTTGCTGTGCGCGGGCTTTCTCTAGTTGCGGTGAGCGGGGGCTACTCTTGGTTGCACACAGGCCTCTCATTGCGGTGGCTTCTCTTGTTGCAGAGCACGGGCTCTAGGTGCATGGGCTTCAGTAGTTGTGGCACGTGGGCTCAGTAGTTGTGGCTCGCGGGCTCTAGAGCGCAGGCTCAGTAGTTGTGGCACGCGGGCTTAGTTGCTCCGCAGCACGTGGGATCTTCCCGGACCAGGGCTCAAACCCGTGTCCCCTGTACTAGCAGGCGGATTCTTAACCACTGCGCCACCAGGGACGTCCCTTCCTTGTGGTTTTTAAATGCAAGCATGGGGGGACTTCCCTGGTGGTCCAGTGGCTAAGACTCCACACTCCCAATGCAGGGGCCCGGGTTCGATCCCTGGCCAGGGAACTAGATCCCACATGCTGCAAAGAAGACCTGGTGCAGCCAAATAAATTAATAAATGCAAGCATGCCCTTAAGTAACCACTGAGAACAGAATACTTTGTTCCTGAATGTGTCTCTCTGAATTGTCAGTACGTAGGCTAGTAGCTCATGGCGCAGCCAAAACAATGAGCCAACAATTCGCTGGAGTAAATCCCTACCCTGCTGCTCACCCTGCAACCCATGAAGCCCACACCTCCCTGGTGAGGGGAGCCTAAGCTGGGGAGTCTGTCTCCAGTATCCTCCTCCCAAGTAGGAATGTCTGGGTGCCTGGGACCTCTCAGCATGTCACCCTGCTGGGGGTCTGTTCTTAGCAGAACTCTGTGCCTCAGGGCTTCCTTGTCCCCTCCCGTTAATCAACATAAACCTCATTCTTTCAGCCTGATTCTCTCAGCCAATGTACAGAATGGCTGGGTGGCCTCTCCTAGAAAACACGTTTGCATTTGAATCAAACACCAAGGCATCTTCTTGACATGCAGTGCCTGGATCTGAAGGAGCAACAGATGACAAAAGCTTTCAGCAAGTGGGAGTGCTATTTGGTGGCTGGCAGACCTGTCAGAATCGCTCATCTAAACTACATGCATGAGGGCCCCTAACTTGCCTTCTTCCTAGAAGAGCGACAGGGTGTAACAGCAGGAACAGTGCCTCTTGTACTCCCCTCCCATCATCGTTGGCGGTCACCAGGCCCCAAATGTGAGTCCCAGAAGACCTTTGTAATTGAGTCCTGGGACGTATGGTCTCACTTCAGGTCATCCCTAGGCCCAGGGACTTCTGGAAACTTACTCTGATTTGGGGACAAACGGCACAGTTTGTATCCTGAGTTAAAGGTGGCGTAAAGGGTTTGGTTTAACTCTTTTCCAAAACGGCTCCAGAATGGTTAGTTTTCTATAGGTCTTTTACTCCCACGAAGGTCCCCCCCACCAAGTATGTCCTAACAGGGATACCATTCAATCATTCCCACCTCGGTAAAGGAACGCTTTTCCAGAGGAGCTCCACTTCTTGTTAAGCTATGCCCACCTGAAGCCAATTCAATCTACCATCCAGCCAATTCGGTGGGTGCAAAAGACTCAAATCAATGGCTTAGCCTAGACCAGACACCAGTATACTTTAAAATAAACAAATAAACGTGTATACCTACACATAAATGGTATATATACATATCAGAATAATATAATGTGAGTTATAAAATATGCACAAAAATTAGAGATTGAGATATATAACTATATATACATATAAAATTTATACATAAATGTAATAAAAGAATATAAAAAATGTTTTCAAACTATATTTTCCCTCAGCACCCAGCTGATCATTCCACACTCACTGGGCTACATGCATCACCCTTTGGAGACCACTGATTTAGAAAAACATCTGATGTGAAAGTGATCTGTTCAATTTGTGTACATTATTTTGGAGACGCAATTTGGTAGACACAACCTGGATGTCTGTTAATCAAGGGAGCTGTATGACTGAATGAAGCCTTTCCTTCCTCAAAGGAAAGTGGCCAGTGGGCCCATACTCAGGAGACTGAGTTCAAGCTGCAGGATGAACCTGCAGAAACTGCATTATTTATTTCCTTGACTTGCTGATTGACCCTCCCTCTTGAACCTGGGTGCTACCAGGAAGGGCCTTTTCTGTCTGTTCACGGGTATGTCTCCAGTGCCTGGATTCATGCCTAGCATATCAATCAAAACGGAATGATTGAATTTAGCAACTTTCATTTTGTGTATAAAATAGGTCAGTGGTTTATTAGCCTATAGCTAGTTCATTTTTGGTACTCAGTAAATTTGAAAAAACACAACTCCATGATACCATCTCTCCCGTACTTCACAGACCTTTACTGTCCCACAAAAGAACCCATTTAAAGCATACCATAACCAATACAGTTTAAAGATTTTACAGAGCAGAACTCTTCATGTTCTATGTGCTGACTGATCAATCCTGAATGATAAAATCAGAACCATGTAGATACCATGTAGATCTACATTTGATTTAAAATCTTACTTATTTCTATCACAGTTAACATACTGTATTACCAAATCACCACGTAGTACTAATTCAGCCTGCAAGATATTTGTGGTGTTATTTTACAGTGATGCTTTCTTTCCTCTTCATACTCTAAAGTTGAGGCTCTACAGTTTAGAGAGTACCGGGTGGGGCGGGGTGTGGCATGCAGAGAAGCACGGGGGAGAATAGGCAGCGGAGGAGAAGTTGCTTTCCTGAAAAGGAAAGCAGGGCTGAGTTAGGCTTGTCCATCTGCCTTTGGAGCCAGGAAACAGACATGCAAAAGGCTGGCTCCCCGGATGGCTCGCACTCACTTTTATTGCAGTGTCTTCCATGCCAGCCTTCCTGACACTGGCATTTGTTGGGTTCGTGGCAGGTTCCGTGTGTACCGCAGCCAGGCTCACAGACAGCTAGAGTCAAAGGAGATAGAGAGAATGTTTCCTGAGCTTTCATTTGTCAACAGAATTACGCAGCTGCTTTTCCTGCAGTTCTTTAGAATGTGTTAGTTTTGGCTTCATCCCTTATTTTTTTTTTTTCTTTCTTTCTTTCTAAGTCAATCTCCAGCTAGAAGTCAGTTTTGGACTTTTTGAAACAGTCCTGAGAGTAATCTTAAACTAGACTTGGTGCTTCTCATTCACAATAGATGCTCAGGAGGACTCTGAAACTGCTGGGCAATGGAAGTTCATCTTCCTTAAGAAAACTCCTAAGAGTTAAAAAGTATGGCTGTGTGTGCGAATGTGTCTAAGGTTTTTTTACATGCATGGATTTCATACAACGTCTTTGGTCTACTTCAAGGAAACATATGTCAGTGAAGAAAGGTTAACTGTGATGCCCAAGCAACATGCAGTAGGTACAGAAGTTATGAAGAGAGAAGAGACTCCTACTAGTTTAATTATCCTGTAACACAAGATCGACTGTGTGTTCGGGGTACTTACGCTTTGAACAGAGGTCTCCTTGGTAACCTTTGGAGCACTTGCATTTACTTTTGCCAATGCATTTACCTCCATTTCGACAGGGCTGCGGGCATTTGCCTGAAATAGAGAAGAATGCAAATAAGCAAGGAACTCTGTGCTTCATTCAGAGGCAATTACATTTTTTTCAGAGGAACTGCAAGGCTTTGAGAGGATCAGGCCTTTTAAGTAGCAGTTACTTCCACTTATTTCTGATCTACCCTGGCTTTGTTACTGTTTGAGTCTCGTTTTTGGAACAGACAGGCTAGTCTTTTTACTTATGATTCTGGATATGTATCTTCTACAATGAATATGTTCAAATGTATTTATATTACTTTTAAAAAAACCAGAATAATGTTTTAGCTGATTCATAAACGCTTGTAATTTAAGGTATACTAAAAATGAAGATATGAATGACGCCCTAACTGATCTTTTCTGAGTTCTGATTTTTCTGTGTCACTTTTTCTGAAAGCAGGCCTATACCTGGACATGATGACTTCTGTCTTAAGCCTCGGATTCTCCAGAAAGCAGGGCCTGCGTGCAGAGTTTATTTAGGAAGTGGTCCTAGGGGTCAGGCATGGGGGGTGGGGAGAGTAAAACGGCGAAGGAGGGAAAGCCAACGCAAAAGTATAATATGTTTGTGGGTTGGTCATCACTATGGGCAACTGGGCTGTATCCTGCAGCGTCTTTCTGAGGAGCCAGGTAGACTGACTGCACCTTCAAGGTGACTGAAGGAAGGAAGAGGGCAGCATTTATCCATCTGTACTTGTCTCCCACTGATCAGAGGTCACCCCATGGAATAACTTTCTTGCGTTGCCTTCCTGTGACTGTGTGAGTGCAGATTCTATTTTTTTTTTTTTTAGCACTCAGGAGTCTCTGGGTGGAAAGCAAGAAAAGTGTGACACAGCTAAGGTGCAATTAGGCTATGTCTGAGCAAAATAGGTCATAGCAGTGGCTGGAGTGAAAGGCTGGCTGAGAAGGATATGAGGTGGGGCACAAAAGGGGCCTGATTCCACGCCTGTGCATTTTTCTGGAATGTCTTAGATCCTAATGATACATCATTCTTTCTTTTATCTCTGTGCCAAATGAGTATTGCTAGTCTTTTCACAGATCTTTGAATCACAGGATTTTAGAGCTGGAATAGGGCCTTAGATGTAAGAATTATATAATATTCTTCTTTTCTCTTACTTTTGAAGCTATTTATTCTCCCTCTGCAATCTAGAATTTGCCATCCTAAGGCTGAAGTTTTTTTCCAGGCAAGCATTATGCTTGACAAACATAGAGTGAATCCCATATGAAAGTAATTTTGCTAAAAACACTTTCTTCTCTTTTTATTTCTCCAAAAATGACTTTCTTCATATATAAATCAACCAAAGCAGCATTTAGTCATTGTGGAGATAATAGACACATAATATTGAGATGTTAGAGTCTCTCAAGAACCTGGAATGCCATTAGACCTGTAGGTTCTTCTGATGCAGGGATGTTCCAGAAACATGTATTAAAACAATCTTAATATTAGAATGCCACCTTTTTATTGACCATTAAAAATCCAAAAGTGTACTTTTTGATAGGTTTGGATACAAATAATAGCATTTACTATTTGGTCAAGATCCCAACTCTAATTTAAGGAAAGGAATACCTAATTCTGAATTTCCATTTGCATCAAAGAAACATCTGTCCCCATCATATGCACAAAGTTGGATCATATCACAGTACTCTGCAATGCACTGGGTTTTTTCAAGTAAGCAAGATGCGGGACAATAACTATATGGCAGAAAAGATGGAGGAGTTATTGTGACATACTCGGTGAGCCCAAGTTTCCCCATATTCTATGAGATGTGAACTTGTTATCCAGGGATAATGCAGAGAATGATTGATGGAGAGAATCTTTTCAGTGACTCCAAGGACCTTTTTGTTTTCTTGGCAAGAGGCAAGTGAGGACCCTTAGGATCACTGCAGCCAGGAAGGAGGACGTTCTCTTCCAGTTATCTCACCACAGAAATATGATTGCCGGTGACGGTTAGAAGGCCATTCCTACATCAAACCTCATGGAGCCAAAACATCATGAAGAGATGATTGTTTTAAAATTACAAATCCTGTAAGTGTCTGTAACATTGACTTCCTTTTCCTGAAAATATTTTGCAACCAATCTATCCATTGGACAGTGGTAAACTGAGTCAACTTGAGCGATTACACATTTTTACCCAAATGAGACTAAATATTGCCTGAAGACAAACAGATTTGACTAAGTCTAAACAATTTGAATTTTAACTCTAACCAGTGAGAACAGTGAGATAAGGTATTGACAAAATAAAGATATTAAACTTCCTCTGCCCATCAGATTGTGAGGTAACTTAAATTTGTGACTATCCTTCACATAGAAAAA
The DNA here is from genome assembly GCF_005190385.1 of Monodon monoceros. Classification (NCBI taxonomy): domain Eukaryota; kingdom Metazoa; phylum Chordata; class Mammalia; order Artiodactyla; family Monodontidae; genus Monodon; species Monodon monoceros. The sequence goes on from NW_021703783.1 coordinate 49,548,466, forward strand.
AAGATAAAAATAGTTTACAATAAGCGCCAATAACTGTCATCTCTGGGTCTTAGAATTATGAGTGATTTTTAGTTATTTTATCCAATATTCTAATTTTTTATGGAGAGCATTTTATACAGATAAGTTTTATAATAATAAGAACCCATTAAGGTATTAAAAAAACATTTATAGTACAGTATAAATAATTTGGTCTTTTTAACTGACGGCTCATTAAAGATTCTTGTAAAGTCTGTGAACCTTAAAGAACAAGATAAACATAGGTACATACATCTAGATACTTCTAACCATGGTCTTATTTGTTAAACTGCAAGTATATCTCACAGTCAAGTCAGAATGAAGTTTGAGAAGATATCAATTCTGATAGAGGCCAGGAGAAATGAAAATATAAATAGCATCAGAATACATATTTCATTAAAAAAACAGACAATAACAAGTGTTGGTAAGGATATGGAGAAATTGGAACCCTTGTACATTGCTGGTGGGAATGTAAAATGGTACAGCCACTTTGGAAAACAGTTCAGCAGTTCCTCAGAAAATTAAAGAGTTAACATGTGGCCCAGCAATTTTACTCCTAGGTATATACCCAAGAGAACTGAAAATATGTTCACACAAAAACTTGTACACAAATGTTTGTAGCAGCACTATCATTCGTTGAGTCCTAAAGTGGGAACAGCCCAAATGCCCATCAACTGATGAATGGATAAACAAAATGTGGTTGGTATATCCACACAACGCAATGTTATTTAGCAAGTAAAAGGAAGTAATGATATATGCTACAACGTGGGTGAACCTCGAAAACATGCTAAGTGAAAGAAGTCAGACATAAAAGGCCATATATTGGATGATTCTATTTATATGAAATGTCTAGAATAGGCAAATCTAAAGAGACAGGAAGTGGATTAGTGGATTCCAGGGGCTTGGGGAGAGGCAATGAGGAGTGACTGCTGATCGGTACAGGGTTTCTCTGGGGGATGATGACATGTTCTGGAATTAGAAGAGATGCTGCACAACTTCGTGACCTTATTCAATTATATATTTTAAAATGGTGAATTTGACGGTATGTGAGTTGTATCTCAATTTAAAAATAGGATACATAATTCAACTTTTTGTCTCTATTACACTAGAGGCACTTTTCGTCTCAAGACCCATTTTAATTTTTTCCTGGTAATTTGGTTCCTGTAATAGAAACAAAAAATTTCCTAAAAGGATTTGAGTATAACTTGTGATGGGGATAATCAGGAGCTTTCAAAAGGCCCACATTTTTGGTGCAGTTAAAAAAAGAAAAGAATAGAAAACAGTTTCTGCCAATGGAAAGGTCATAAGTTTAAGGGCATGAAACAGATGTCTACATGAAGAGAAATGAACCCATGAACAAAGATTCATAAACATGAACCAACTAAATATGCGAAGTTTGAGAGTAAGTATGGGAAGAAAAGTGAGGGGAGTGAGCTCAGAGATATCTTTATCAGGGCAGGAAGAGCAGAAACCACATCCTGACGATTAATTACATGTCCTATGGAAACCGTAGAGGTACTTCATTTGAACTGTATAAAAAACCGTCACTTCAGCTACTACTTATTGAACTACAAAAACCCACAAATAAATTAGAGGTTGAAAGTTAAAATAGGAAGTCAGTAGTATTGAATTCTGAACCCAGTACAACTTCAGAAACTATGGCTGTACCAAACACAGTGGTGTTTTATGGATACAATACAGCTGGAGGTGAAAATGCCATATTCCAGAACTTCCAGAAAGGCGGGGACACAGCACCTTTAGCAGATGTGCTCACTCACACTCCTTTTGCTCCTTCCTGAGCAGGGCTTCAGTGTTATCTGTCTTCTGGGTCATAGAGTAACTGAGAGTGGGGCTGGCTCATTTCTGAGTTGAGCAGAGAGCTTTCAGGGACGTGACTGGGAGGTGACAGGGCCAGGGCAAGCGGTTTGGTATCCTGATTCCCAAAACAATGATTACCTACCACATTCCACCATTACTTTTTTTTTTTTTTTGTATCAAAGCATGACAAACATCTAGTGAAGGCATAATGTGCACTGATTTTAAGTTTATGGCTCAACTCTTTCTTTCTTTTTTTTTTTTTTTACATAAGTACTCAAGAGACACTTCCTCAATCAAGATATAGAGCATTTTGGGCACCCCATAAAGTTCCTTTGTGCCCCCCAATCACTATTCTTGTTTCTATGATCATCCATTACTTTTGCCTGTTCTTGAACTTCATAAAAATGGAATCATGCAGCATGCACTTTCTTGTGTCTAGCTTTTACTTAGCATAACGTCTGTGCAATTCATTCATGTTGTTGCATGTGCTATTAGGTTTTTGTTTGTTTGTTTTTATTGCTCTGCATCTTTTTTCCCCATCTTTTTTCTTGAGTCTATCCTTTTCTCTGAGATAAGTTACGAGGCTCCGTCTGGTTAGGAAATGTGGCAGTGAGTGCCAGAGGAAAAACTCTCTATGCCTGCAGGTAGGTGAACAAATTCCAGCTGTCCTAAAGCTCTGATCTACATTTCCAGGCTGAAACTATGGGCTCTGCACAATGAGAAGGGGACAGAAATCACTAGCAAGAGACAACGCAACATGGTGAATAACTCGAACCCAGATAACTGAGTCAGAGAGCATTGGCTCTGAGTCATCTGTGCTGAGCTATGTCACTCTTTGCCCACCTTTAGCCAAAACAGATGGCGGCTCAATCTAGTAAAAAGAAACCACTGGCCCTGAGTCCTTAGACAAGGTATTCATTGTCTCTGGGCTTCAGATTCCTCATCAATAAGACGAAGGGGTTAGATGGAGCTTCTAAGTTTCCCCCCCGAAAAAAGACAATGCAGGTCAATACTCACTTATTTCACACTGTTCCCCCTCAAGTCCTGGAGGGCAAATACACTTTCCAGGGTAGAAACACGTCCCTCCGTTAAAGCAGGTGGCTGAGCAGTTTGCTGTTAGAATGAAAACAGGGTATTGCATTAGACAGTAGCTTAAATCTAACAACAACATTTCATTAAGGCTAAATGATTCTTCTTAGGCATCTGCTACTTGCCCATTTACTTATTTAACAAAACAAGCCACTTTACACATACAGGACTTGTAAGCAATTGTTTGACCATTTGCAGATTCCAGCAACGTTAACAGGATACCACACACATTACACAGGGCCCACCTCTAGGGGTTTACTTCTTAGTGAAAAAAGGCATCATGTGTTTAAAAAAAAAAAAAAATTATCTTTTTTATTTTCTTATAAATATCTATGCTCTTAAAGGAGAAGAACTCTATGAACCCAAGAAAATATTTTTTAAGATGAGGGAAGAATAAAAGGAGAAAACTTTCTTTGGAGTAGATAAAAGGGAGAGAAGTCATAAGTACTGGGATCAGACAAAGGAGAAAGCAGCTTCTTTTCTGAATAAGAGGAACAGAGATGCATCTTATATAACAGGAATTTTTTAAAAAATAGACTTTTTTGACATTTGCAGGAAGGAGTAATTATATTCAGGAAAAGACAGACTGTTGCCCCTTGCGGGTCCCACAGGCAGGGACGTGGTGGCAGCATGAGCTGGAGGGGTGAAGAATGTGGGTATATTATTGTGGGAGTCCAATTAACTACATTTTCCAGGTAATAACCATACTGTTTGTGATTCATACTAAACCCTCTCTCTTAGAGTCAGCTTCTGAAATTTCACTGCTCACTGGCACCTAAAATAGAGGGAGGACAGAAATGGGGACGGGGGAGAGCAAATATCTAAAAATAGACAAGTTGGTTCATTCTGTAAAGGAGATGAAAATAAGAACTCGATTCTCAGCTATTCCAGTTTTATGGCCTATTTGTTCTTGTCCTATATAAAACAGGCCAGAGTTGGCTATAGATGAACGAAAGCTGGAATAAGCTTTCAGTAAGAAAATCAGAAAGGAAATCCAAAAGTTCTAAGTGTATGCTTTCTTTGTGGAAAAGAAGTCCAACTGGAATATTCTATGAATATCATGCTTCTTAAATGATAAAGCTTTTTGTTAAAATTCATAAGTACCTCTCAGCTTAAGGCCATGCTGTACTTGCTTTGGCAAAATCAAGCCTCCTGATGTAGAGGAGAGCAAAAGCATTGGGGTACAGAATTTAGGATTTAGGAGAATCAACTCTTGGACTTCCTCTTTGCTACTTGCTGCTAGTATTGTTAGGGCTGGACAGTTTTTTTTTTTTTTAATTGTGGAATGTTTCACGAATTTGCATGTCATCCTTATGCAGGGGCCATGCTAACCTTCTCTGTATCATTCCAATTTTAGTATATGTGCTGCTGAAGCGAGCACAAGGCGGTTGTTTTTGTGAGCGTGTCCTGTTTCTCCTGGGGATAATAAGAAGAGATGAGAAAACATCAGGACCTGTGTCCACTTGGCTGGAGCCCTCTGGGCACTATCCCTTACTAATGTGTAGAATGCAATGAACCTGGGAGTATAATCAAAAGTTACAGAATATGACAAAGCTGATTACTGAATTTGGCCACACCCTTAGTATTTGCATAATACTTTACCATCTGGACCAAGCTTCTCTACATTTCTGTTGTGCCATGATTCTTTTTTTTTTTTTTTTTTGGCGGTATGTGGGCCTCTCACTGTTGTGGTGTGGCCTCTCCCGTTGCAGAGCACAGGCTCTGGACACGCAGGCTCAATGGCCATGGCTCACGGGCCCAGCCGCTCCGCGGCATGTGGGATCTTCCTGGACCGGGGCATGAACCCATGTCCCCTGCATCAGCAGGTGGACTCTCAACCACTGCGCCACCAGGGAAGCCTGTGCCATGATTCTCGACTCAGAAAATGAGCCAGAGACACCAAGTAACTTTCACTGGGGCTGAGGGTTTGCTAGGCCAGTGTTTAACCACTCAACTGTTAAAGTTTGCAACAGATGTCCCAAGAGCCAATAAAAGTTAATCTTTAGTGTTTCTTCAAATATGTAGGGCTACGGTCTAGCTCCGTTCCAGTAATTAAACCATTTTTCAGAAGCTCTACACTCCCTCCTGGTTAATAAATGCATCTTTTTGTTGAGGGAGTAAAAAACATTAGTTTTTAATGTTCCCAGATCTCTGGGGAAACCAAGTGGAATTTCAACAGACTTTCCAAAAGAATAAAAAAAAGTTACTGGAGTCTAACAAGTAAGAAAATCTTTCATCTGAAAGGTAAAGTATTACAAATGTAGAAGAAACTGGAATACACATAGATCTTTTCCTTCAACAGGGACCATGCAGCATTTGTGACACCATAGCGTAAGAAAAACATTACAATTGACAGTCCACTGTGCAAATACACCAATAACAGCCTCATCTATGTGAGCAGGCCTCACAAATGGTCTTTCTAAACCTGATAATACATTCATTCTTCATCCAAATCTCTGAAGGATTTGCTCTATTTCCTAATAGTTTTGAGATAATATGAGTTTAATTCTGCTTTAAGAATTAACTTCTGCCCAGGTTTGAAGTAGCAGAGATGCTGAAGGCTACATTCAGACAAATGCAAAGAAGCTTCACAAGAAAGAGTTTTACTCACTGGCTATTATTATCAGTGTCATTAGTGCTTAATCTTTATGAACATAAAATTTTAAAATTATTTTCACTCCAATGCTATAGTTTTAGAAGATCACTTACAACTAAAAGGTAGAGATGCTCTCAGACATGATCTCATTTAGCATAGAGGTGGGGGAACCAGGGGTCAATGGCTTAATTTCCAGTTTAGAGTTGGGAAAAGCGTCGCCCACAGAGATGAGGTTCTCTGCCCAGAAGCAGTCACTGGTAGAGGAACTAAGATGTGAAACAGGTAGCCTGAGTGGCAACATGGTACAGTGGAGGGTGTGAATTTCGGCCAAGCTTCTCAAGCTCTATAAACCTCATTTTGCTTAGCTGAGATTGGGATGGATGATGCTTTACATATCTCAAAAGATTGTTGAGAGTAAAGTTAGGTAATTGTATGAAGGTACTTTGTATATCATAAAACAACAGACAACCATAAATGACCATTCTGACTCATATTAAGGGCTCTTTCCTTTAGCTTTTCCTTCTTTTTTAAAAAGCTGCTCAATCTTAACTGGTGCTATCTGCATTATCACTAAAGAGACACTTCTCTAAAATAACACATCATTTTATTTTGAGGCAAGTAGTTATTTAAAAGAAACAGTGCCCTACTCATGCAATTAGCATTTTGGACACAAGGATAATTTCATTAAATACATACACTTTAAGGATAATTTAATTTTTTTTCCATAAAAGATGTGAACTGGGCAGAATAGATAGGTGTCCTGTAAAGAGTGTGAATCGCTCAGTACTATTTTAGAGCCACATTTGAATCCACTTTTTGAGAGTAAAATCTGGCTATGATGCAGCATCATAGGAGGGAGGACCCTGATCTCTCAGGGATGTGATCTGTGAGCAGAGAATTAAATTCGGGGTCAGTGAACTTCTAGGTCAGGCAATTTGGAAGAGACTGTTTGATTTCAGTCTTTGAAACTCACCCATAAAACTAATTTGGGACATACCAAAACCCCAGTGGGGAAGGAGAAGTTAATTGTTCACAAAAATCCATGCTCCCCTCCCATAAAGTTGTCACTGGGAGATGGTTGTCCAACCAGAGATGACATTTCTCCTGCCTGCATCCAGGTAGGATCATGGAGCTAATTCCTATCCATGGAATAGGTGTTGATGTTTTGTAGGTCACTTCTGAGCTTTTGTTTTGTTTTGTTTTTTGTTTGTTTTTTAAGCAGCGCCTACTCCAGTCTTTCTTTCTCTGCTTATTGGCTGGATCTGGAGAGCTCCAGAGCTCTAGAACCACTGATGGAAGGCACCTGGGACCCTAAATCGCTGCATGGAGAAGAACTGCCCTGCCCACTGACCAAGTATTCCTGCCCTGGAGCATTCTGTGAGCAAATGTAAACTTGTACTGTGTTAAGCTACAATAAAATTTGGGGTTAAAGTTATAGCAGCCAACTGAGCCGGCGCGGCACAACTACTGAAGCCCGTGTGCGCCTAGAGCCCATGCTCCGCAACAAGACAAGCCACCGCAATGAGAAGCCTGTACACAGCAATGAAGAGAGCCCCCGCTCGCCACAACTAGAGAAAGCCTGTGCACAGCAATGAAGACACAATGCAGCAATAAATAAATTTACATTAAAAAACAACAACAACAAAAAAGTTATAGCAGCTGGTGAAGTGATACATCCTATTTACAGAGCTGTTATGAAGAGTGATGATATAGTAAATATACGTCTTTTAATCAAACATTTAAAAAGTAAAAAGAACCTTGTTCTTAGAAAGTTACCTTTATCACAATTGACTCCATAGAATCCAGGTGGACAGATGCAGAAACCGGGAGTAACACAAAGCCCGCCGTTCATGCATCGTGGTGTACAAAGGGCTAATGGGGAGAGAGAATTCTGATTAAGACCAAATAGGGTTTTGCGAGCAGGACCATTTTGGAAATGTCAATAATACAACAGGTCTGTATTTTCGAGCTTTGTAGTTGACATTAAAGTAGTCACTCTTTAGAGATACAAGTTTGCTATATTAAAAATTATTTTTATGCAGTAAATAAGGCTATTTTTCAACCAATTTCATAGAAGAGAATTAAAATTTGCCCAGAATCATTATTTTAACTAAGATGTGGTCTTCTTAAGACTGTAAATATTTTTTCTTGCCTTATTTCCTCAATCTTCCAATTTCAAAATCAGTGCAGATGAAGGTCAGGACAAGATGGCGGAGTAGGACCTTGACCTCACCTTCTCTCACGAGCACACCAGAATCACAACTAAGTGCTAAACAATCATCGATAAAAAGACTGGAACCTACCAAAAAAGATATTCTACATCCAGAGACATAAAGAAGAAACCACAACAAGACAGTAGTAAGAGCACACTGGTGATATAATCAAATCCCATAGCCCTCAGGTGCGTGACCCATAAACTGAAGAATAGTTATATTGCAGAAGTTCTCCCACAGGAGTGAGAGTTCTGAGTCCCACATCAGGCTCCCCAGCCTGGAGGTCTGACATTGGGAAGAGGAACCCCCAGAGCAGTTGGTTTTGAAGGCCAGCGGGGCTTGAATGCAGGAGCTCCACAGGACTGGGGGAAACAGACACTCCACTCTTGGAGGGTGCACACCAGGTCTTGTGTAACTGGGACCCAGGGCAAAAGTAATGACTTCATAGGAGCCTGGGCCAGACTCATCTAGTTTTGAAGGGTCTCCAGGGGTGGGGGGCAGCTGTGGCTCACTCCGGGGACAAGGACACTGGTGGCAGAGGTATCGGAGAGTATTCATTGGTATGAGCTCTCCTGGAGGCCGACACTTTGCCACCAAGACCTGGCCCCACCCAACGGCCTGTAGGCTCCAGTGCTGGGACACCTCAGGCCAAACAACAAACAGGGTAGGAACACAGCCCCATCCGTCAGCAGACAGGCTGCCTAAAGACTTCCTGAGCCCACAGCCACCTCTAGACGTACCCCTTAACATGGCCCTCCCCAACAGAGGGCCAAGACCCAGCTGCACTCACCAGTGAGCTTCCCACCAGGAAGCCTACACAAGCCTCTAGACCAGCCTCACCCACCAGGGGGCAGACACCAGAAGCAAGAATACTATGATCCAGCAGGCTGCAGAACTGAGTCCACAAACACAGGTCAGAATCTACCAGCTGGTCCCTGGCTCCTGGGCAATGAGAGGGGAGTGTACTTCTGGGACACACAGGACATCCCCTACAGAGGGCCACTTCTCCAAGGTCAAGAAACATAACTAACCTACCACATACATAAAAATTCAAATAGAAGTTTAGACAAAATGAGATGGCAGAAGAATATATTCCAGACAAAAGAACAAGATAAAACCCCAGAAGACCAACTAAGTGGAGATAGGCAATCTACCCAAGAAAGAGTTCAGAGTAATGATCATAAAGATGATCCAAGAACTCAGGAAAACAATGGATGCACAGAGCGAGAAGTTACAAGAGTTTTTAACAAAGAGTTCAAAAACACAAAAAACAACCACACAGTTGAAGAATACAATAATTGAAATGAAAAAATACACTAGAAAGAATCAACAGCAGAATGAATGAGGCAGAAGAATGTACAAGTAAGCTGGAAGACAGAGTGGTGGAAATCACTGCTGTGGAACAGAATAAAGAAAAAAGAATGAAAGGAAATGAGGACAGTTTAAGAGACCTCTGGGACAATACCAAATGCACCAGTATTTGCATTATATGGGTCCCAGAAGGAGAAAAGAGAGAGAAAAGGCCTGAGAAAATATTTGAAGAGATAATAGCTGAAAAATTCCCTAACATGGGAAAGGAAGCAGTCACCCAACTCCAGAAAGTGCAGAGAGAGCCATACAGGATTAAACCAAGGAGGAACACACCAAGACATCTACTAATCAAATTGACAAAAATTAAAGATAAAGATAAAATATTAAAAGCAACAAGGGAAAAGTGATAAGTAACAAAGAAGGGAAGCCCCATAAGGTTATCAACTGATTTTTCAGCAGAAATTCTGCAGGCCAGAAGAAAGTAGCATGGTATATTTAAAGTAATGAAAGGGAAAAACCTACAACCAAGAATACTCTACCTAGCAAGGCTCTCATTCAGATTTGATGGAGAAATTAAAAGCTTTACAGACAAGCAAAACCTAAAAGAATTCAGCAGCACCAAATCAGCTTTACAACAAATGCTAAAGGAACTTCTCTAGGTGGAAAAGAAAAGGCCACAACTAGAAATAAGAAAATTATGAAATGGGGAAGGTCAACAGTAAAGGCAAAATTACAGTACAGGGAGGAAATCATCTGCACACAAATATGATATCAAAACCAGCAGTCGCGAGAACAGGAGAGTACAAATGCAGGATATTAGAAATGCATTTGAATTAAGAGATCAGTAACTTAAAACAATTGTGTATATGTATAGACTGATAGAGCAAAACCTCATGGTAACTGCAAACCAAAAATCTATAATATATATACATACAAAAAAGAAAAAGGAATCCAAACACAACACTGAAGATAGTCATCAAATCACAAAAGAGAACAAAAGAGGAAAGGAAGAAAAAAGACCTACAAAAACAAATCCAAAACAGTTAACAAAATGGCAATAGGAACATACATATTGATAATTACCTTAAGTGTAAATAGATTAAATGCTCCAACCAAAAGACACAGACTGGCTAAATGGATACAAAAAGAAGACCTGTGTATATGCTGTCTATAAAAGACCCACTTCAGATCTAGAAACACATACAGACTGAAAGTGAGGAGATGGAAAAAGGTACTGCATGCAAATGGAAATCAAAAGAAAGCTGGAGTAGCAATACTCATATTAGACAAAATAGACTTTAAAATAAAGACTGTTGCAAGAGATAAAGAAGGACACTATATAATGAGCAAGGGATCAACCCAAGAAGAATATAATAACAATTGTAAATATATATGCACCCAACATAGGAGCACCTCAATAATAAGGCAAACGTTAACAGACATAAATGGAGAAATTGATAGTAACATAGTAATAGTGGGGGATTTTAACACCCCACTTACATCAATGGACAGATCATCCAGACAGAAAATCAATAAGGAAACACAGGTCTCAAATGACACATTAGACCAGATGGACTTAATTGATATTTATAAAGCATTCCATCTGAAAGCCTTAGAATACACATTCTTTTCAAGTACACATGAACATTCTCCAGGATAGATCACATACTGGGTCACAAATCAAGCCTCAGTAAATATAAGAAAATTGAAATCATATCAAGCATCTTTTCTGACCACAATGCATGAGATTAGAAATCAACTAAAAGAAGAAAACTGCAAAAAACACATGCTATTAAATAACCAATAGATCACTGAAAAAATCAAAGAGGAAATCAAAAAATACCTAGAGACAAATGAAAATGGAAACACGATGTTCCAAATGCTATGGGATGCAGCAAAAGCAGCTCTAAGAGTGAAGTTTATAATGATACAAGCTTACCGCAGGAAACAAGAAAAATCTCAAATAAACAACCTAACATTACACCTAAAGCAACTAGAGAAAGAAGAACAAATAAAACCCAAAGTTAGTAGAAGGAAAGAAATCATAAAGATCAGAGCAGAAATAATGAAATAGAGACAAAGAAAACAATAAAAAAGATCAATAAAACTAAAAGCTGGTTCTTTGAAAAGATGAATATAATTGATAAGCCTTTAGCCAGACTCATCAAGAAAAAAAGGGAGAGGGCCCAAATCAATAAAATTAGAAATGACAAAGGAGAAGTTACAACTGACACCGCAAATACAAAGGACCATAAGAGACTAAGCAACTATATACCAATAAAATGGACAACCTAGAAGACATGGACAAATTCTTAGAAAGGTACAATCTCCCAAGATTGAACCAAGAAGAAACAGAAAATATGAACAGACCAATTACCAGTACTGAAATTGAATCTGTGATGCAAAAGCTCCAAACAAACAAAAGTCCAGGACCAGATGGCTTCACAGGTGAATTCTAACAAACATTTAGAGAAGAGTTAACACCTATCCTTCTGAAGCTATTCCAAAAAATTACAGAGAAAGGATCACTCCAAAATTCATTCTATGTGTCCACCATCACCCTGATACCAAAACCAGACAAAGATACCACACGCACACAAAAAATTAGAGGCCAATATCACTGATGAACATAGACGCTAAAATCCTCAACAAAATACAAGCAAACTGAATCCAACGATACATTAAAAGGATCATACCCAGTGATCAAGTGGGATTTATCCCAGTCATGCAAGGATTTTTCAATATCTGCAAATCAATCTGTGTGATACACCACATCAACAAATTGAAGAATAACAATCACATGATCATCTCTGTAGATGCAGAAAAAGCTTTTGATAAAATTCAACATCCATTTATTATAAAAACTCTCCAGAAAGTGGGCACAGAAGGAACATACCTCAACATAATACAAGCCATATATGACAAATGCACAACTAACATCATACTCAACAGTGCAAAGCTGAAAGCATTTCCTCTAAGATCAGGAAGAAGACAAGGATGTGTATTCTTGCCACTTTTATTCAACATAGTTTTGGAAGTCCTAACCACAGCAATCAGAGAAGAAAAAGAAATAAAAGGGATCCAAATTGGAAAAGCAGTAGTAAAACTGTCACTGTTTGCGGATGACATGATGCTATATATAGAAAATCCTCAAGACGCTACCAGAAAGCTACTCAGCTCATCAGTGAATTCAGTAAATTTACAGGATACAAAATTCATACACAGAAATCCGTTGCATTTCTATACACTAACAATGAAAGATCAGAAAGAGAAATTAATGAAATTAAGGAAACAATCCTACTTACCATCGTATCAAAAGGAATGAAATACCTAGTAATTAACCTACCTAAGGAGGCAGAAGACCTGTACTCTGAAAACTATAAGATGCTGATGAAAGAAACTGAAGATGACCCAAACAGATGGAAAGATGTACTGTGTTCTTGGGTTGGAAGAATCAATATTGCTAAAACGACCATACTACCCAAGGCAATCTACAAATTCAATGTCATCCCTATCAAATCACGAATGGCATTTTTCACAGAGCTAGAGCAAAAATTTTAAAATATGTATGGAAACACAAAAGATCCCGAATAGCCAAAGCAATCTTGAGAAAGAAAAATGGAGCTGGAGGAATCAGGTTCCCTGACTTCAGACTATACTACAAACCTACAGTAATCAAAACAGTATGGTACTGGCACAAAAAACAGACACATAGATCAATGGAACAGGATGGAAAGCCCAGAAATAAATCCATGTACCTATGGTCAATTCATCTCTGACAAGGGAGGAAATACTATACAATGGAGAAAAGACTGTCTCTTCAATAAGTGGTGCTGGGAAAACTGGACAGCTACATGTAAAGGAATGAAATTAGAACATTCTCTAACACCATACACCAAAAACGCTCAAAATGTTATAAAGACCTAAATGTAAGACCAGATACTATAATACTCGTAGAGGAAGACATAGGCAGAACACTCTTTGAGATAAATTGCAGCAATATCTTTTTATATCCATCCCCTAGAGTAATGGAAATTAAAAAATAAATGGGACCTAATTAAACTTAAAAGCTTTTGCACAGCAAAGGAACCCATAAACAAGAAGAAAAGACAACCCTCAGAATGGGAGAAAATATTTTCAAACAAAGCAACTGACAAAGGATTAATCTCCAAAATATACAAGCAGCTCATGCAGCTCAATAACAAAAAAACAAACAACCCAATCAAAAAATGGGCAGAAGACCTAAATAGACATTTCTCCAAAGAAGACATACAGATGGCCAAGAGGCACATGAAAAGCTACTCAACATCACTAATTATTAGAGAAATGCAAATCAGAACTACAATGAGGTACCACCTCACGCTGGTCAGAATGGCCATCATCAAAAATTCTACAAATAATAAATGCCGGAGAGGGTGTGGAGAAAAAGGAACCCTCCTACACTGTTGGTGGGAATGTAAATTGCACCCAGTGTTCACTGCAGCACTGTTTACAATAGCCAAGACATGGAAGTAACTTAAATGTGCATCGACAGATGAATGGATAAAGAAGATGTGAGACGGATATATATATACACACACACACACACACACACAATGGAATATTAGCCATAAAAAGAATAAAATAATGCCATTTGCAGCAACATGGGTGGACCTAGGGATAATTATACTGAATGAAGTGAGCTAGACAGACAAATATCATATGATACCACTTATATTTGGAATCTAAAAAAAAGATACAAATGAACTTATATACAAAACAGAAAAAGACCCATAGGCATAGAAAGCAAGCTTATGGTTACCAAAGGAGAAAGGGAAGGTGGGGGAGGGATAAATTAGGAGGTTGGGATTAACAGGTACACACACTACTAGATAACCAAGGACCTACTGTATAGCACAGAGAACTATACTCAATATTTTGTAATAACCTATATGGGAAAAAATCTGAAAAAAAAAATATATATAACTGAATGACTTTGTTGTACACCTGAAACTAACAATGCTGTAAACCAACTATATTTCAATTAAGAAAATAAAATAAAGAAAAAAATCAATGCAGACAAGAAAAAAGTCTATTTTTTGAAGATGAAAAGTATTTTGCTTACTCTGGTCAAATAAGCTCAGTATATGTGAGCTTGTGGTTTAGACACCTTTGTGGTTAATAAACATTTTCATGTTCATCTCTTTTTTCATATAGCTTTCTTAGTAGTAATTTCACCGAAATATATATATTTACTACACAAATGATTTTCATCCTTTTGTTTTTTTTCCTAGAGCACCTTCATAACTCAGGTGTAGACTTAATTGTGAAACAAGCTACTTTTAATTGGAGTAGATACTTTCAAATCACTCATAATACTAGCTTTTTAAAACCAATTTTAGTGGAGGGAAAAAAACTCAAAACTTTCAAAACTTTCATAAGATTATGCTAAAGCATAGTATATATAATAGTGAATTGTGGAGGGGGGTGGAAGAGAGTGAAAGTGGCCACAAAGAATGTAGACATTGTGCCAGTTTTCTGCTCCTGTCACCACATATTGGATTTAACAGAAAACCACTCCTAGAAGAATACTTTCCAATAGCTTTTCTGTGGCTTTTTAAGACTGCACAAATCCTTATAATGTGACCAGAAAAATAATTTCAGGTGATGTGTTAAAAATACACGTGGGGCTCCTGTGTAACACCCATTTCATTAGGAAGCAAGCAGGGAAGCTGGCTGTCTCTGTTCTTACCTTTCTCACAGTGAGGTCCATAGAATCCATCAGGACACTGGCAGACCCGTCTTTCATTACAAAAGCCTCCATTTCGGCACCCTCCTGGGCACTCAGCTTCACCAAAGAGAAACAAGGTTTATACAGACAGCTTTCAAATCATGTTGAGTGAATTACAGGGGCATGAAGAGGCTAACGGTCACTTTTTCCCCAGCACACCAATTATCATAATTTATTGAATACCAGTACTTCCACTTCATTCTCTCTACACTGCCTGTACTTCACTAAGTCTTCATGAAAGTAAGATACTGCCTCTCAATCCTACTTCCAACAGTAGGGAGCTCGTGGAAGAAGGCAAAGCAAGCTTTATGTTCTGCCTTCCTCCCACCCATCAATCTACTGCACCTCCTTAAATTCACACTGAAACAGAATGATGGATATTGCCCTCAATATTCATTTTCAGAGTGGGGAATGACCTTTTGGTACATCTTTAGGGCACTGAAAGCCTCCAGAGCTTAAATTCTGTGTTGGAAGAGCTTGTATCAGGATGGGAAAGGAGACAGCATGGGAAAGCCTTCATGCTTAACTGGGAATCCGGGCTGTGACGGAGAGGTGCCTTTGCCTGGCAGAGATCACTGGCGTGATCTTTGGAAGTCAAAAGCACCAAGCTTTTGGCAGGGCGTATGGTTTGTAGTAGTTGCTGGTGATGACTGGAACCCTTGCTATGAGGGTGGGGACTCCCAAAGATTGTGTTGGAGGAGGGAAAGAAGAGAGGTGGAAGACAGGGCATTTTGAAGGGTACTGGAGTTCCTAAACTTATGAGTGCAGTCAAAGCAGAGAAAGTCTGTCTTAGTACTATTAGCTGACCCTGCGTTTACCCCTCCTCCCACTGGTGTGGTTTTAATTATACAAAATAATTATCTAGCTAGCTAGCTACAATGTTTGGCCCAAATCACACCTGGAAGCCTTATGAGCCTTCTCTGGAATCACCATCACTGATTACCTTGTTGACATGTTTTAAAGAAGATGGCATTCTGAGGTGTCTGCAGGATGGTGTTGCCTTCAGAATTCATTACAATCACATTCACTTCAAACGCTGCCACTCCATCTTGTTTGCCGAGACATGGAAAACCAACTTGAACAACTAAAGAAAAAGAAGGTATGGAGAAACAGTTTATCTAGTTGATCCCAGTTTTACAGAAATCTTGGTAAGAGAGACAAAGAACAAAGCAAAAATGTTCACATTTTGTTATCAGACATGCTTGTATCTCCACTAGAGTACGGACTGTATTTTGATTATCTGGGCATTCTCCACAGAACGTGTACATCATGCTGAGTGGAGAATTAATGACCCTCATTAATTTGTACCCTACTAATATGAAACTGGGGATATTTTGTTCATAGTCTGAACTTGTACCATCTTGGAAAAAAAAGATGGTAAAATGTTCTCTAAGAAGTAAAGGTGCAAATAGGTAGCATAGATTAATTAGGAGAAGAAACTTTGTGAACACCTTCACCGGCCTCCATATAATTCAAAAAGAGCTAAAAGTCAGCACTGCAGAATCTATTAAATAAAGCCCTATAAGCAACACCCCACTGGTTTACTTTTACTCTGTATGCTTGAAAGTGACAAAATATCTTCTTTGGAAATATTCTACAACTCAGACTAGACCCCAAACATTGGACTGAGTTAATAAATGTAATATTTTCTCAGGCTATTTGTTAATATTGAGAAGTGTCCATATCTTGGGGATCTAGAAGAGAGTTTGCTGTGATGAAGTAATCTCACAATAGACATATCTAATGGTTTAGGTTCCTAAAGAGGAGACACTTCTTTTTAGTGAAACTGATGGTCACTTGGGGTATGTAGGTGTAGACTAAGCAGAGAGTGGGAACTAATAGTGTTGCTGTACAGAGACGGCGAGGAGTTGTCCACAACTTCAGCTGTGAAATACCCACAAATCATTGGGTGGAAATTGGCTCAAGTCATTGGCTGAGAGGCCGATTTCATAAATTTCTGAAATCCACTGGATTATCCTAACATATCCACTGGAGAAGACTGATCTAGCTGATCCACTAGACTCCAGTTCTTCCTTATGAATAGAACAAATATTGCTAAGAGGTATACATATGAAATTCTGTTTCATTTTGTTTCTGTATGGCAGGTTACGGTTACTGCCAAGCTTGGGAAAATCGTACCATGCCAAGAAAAATCCTTTCCCTTCAGAGTTTTCATAAACCTTTCCCCTAGTTGTACAAGAAGAAGTGAGCTAGAAGTCAGTGTGCTCTTTTCCATAATGCACTGCACACCAGTTGGTCATACAATCTTCTTAACGTGCTTGGCAACCAGAAACCACTCTCAAGGCTTTGGCATTGTCAGTGTTCATTACTGTGCTCTTCTCCAAATAACACGGGTTTCCAGTTCTCCTGAATCTTGAGATCTGAGCATTGTAAATAATTAAATGATGGAAAAAACCCAGATATTTTAACAGAAATAAAAAGAGAGAAAAAAAACAAACTTGTTTCTGAAGTCCCAAAGTATAATTGTCCCCACTGAAAACCTTGGTTTAATGAAATTGTATATATGAAAACGCAAACTTACAAAATACAAAAATCCATAGTAGGGATTTCCATTTCAAAAGGAAGCAAAGGACTGTACAAGGAAAACCGCGTTGGATCTGTTATTGCGGGATAGTTGTGAAATATACATAGGATTTTTTCCTATGGCTGCATCCCGGATCTGGAAATTTTACTTGGGGACCAAGGGAATCTGAAAGGCTACATGGATAGAGATGATTTGCAAAAAGCAAGACTCCAGTTCTTGTCGTAGAGTTCACAGACTTCCTCACTTACTGGCCTTTTCTTTCCTTGTTTGTAACAAACGTCTTCCCTTTTTTTCTGCCCTCTCCTCTATCAGTCTCTACTTTTCTATCTCTGCCTCTTCTTTTTTCTCCCAGTTTGCTTTTTTTTCCCCTGCTCTGCACCTGGATTGTATCTTCACTGAACAATCGGGCACTTTGAGAACTAACTGGAGGCAGTCTTGTAGGGAAGAGCTGTATGGAATTATCTGCTTTTATGGTGAACTTGGCATTTGTGACTGGGTATCCTGTTCACGATATTAATTGCTAGCAAAAACAAGAAAAAGAGCACAGGAGTAAAACGTGGATTTTTCTGAATATGCATTGTGATGACCAGCAGTTACCTTACCGACTGATATCCAGAGGAAAATAATTTGGAAGATTCTTCTGTCCATGTGGAAGACAGGCTCTTGGTGCTCTAGCCAGGCATCAGGGCTGTGCCTTTGAGGTGGGAGAGCCAAGTTCAGGACACTGGTCCACAAGAGACCTCCCAGCTCCACGTAATATCAAACGGCGAAAATCTCCCAGCTCCACGTAATATCAAATGGTGAAAATCTCCCCGAGATCTCCATCTCAACACCAAGACCCAGCTCCACTCAACGACCAGCAAGCTACAGTGCTGGACAATCTATGCCAAACAACTAGCAAGACAGGAACACAACCCCATCCATTAGCAGAGAGGCTGCATAAAATCATAATAAGGCCACAGACACCCCAAAACACACCACCAGACGTGGACCTGCCCACCAGAAAGACAAGATCCAGCCTCATCCACCAGAACACAGGCACTAGTCCCCTCCAGCAGGAAGCCTACACAACCCACTGAACCAACCTTAGCCACTGGGGACAAACACCAAAAACAACGGGAACTACGAACCTGCAGCCGGCGAAAAGGAGACCCCAAACACAGTAAGTTAAGCAAAATGAGAAGACAGAGAAACACACAGCAGTTGAAAGAGCAAGATAAAAACCCACCACACCTAACAAAAGAAGAGGAAATAGGCAGTCTACCTCAAAAAGGATTCAGAATAATGATAGTAAAGATGAACCAAAATCTTGGAAATAGAATGGAGAAAATACAAGGAACATTTAACAAGGACTTAGAAGAACTAAAGAGCAAACAAACAGTGATAAACAGCACAATAAATGAAATTAAAAATTCTCTATGGGCTTCCCTGGTGGCGCAGTGGCTGAGAGTCTGCCTGCTGATGCAAGGGACACGGGTTTGTGCCCCGGTCCGGGAAGATCCCACATGCCGCGGAGCGGCTGGGTCCATGAGCCATGGCGGTTGAGCCTGCACGTCAAGAGCCTGTGCTCTGCAACGAGAGAGGCCACAACAATGAGAGGCCCACGTACCGCCAAAAAAAAAAAAAAAAAAAAAATCTCTAGAAGGGATCAATAGCAGAATAACTGAGGCAGAAAAACAGATAAGTGACCTGGAAGATAAAATAGTGGAAATAACTACTGCAGAGCAGAATAAAGAAAAAAGAATGAAAAGAATTGAGGACAGTCTCAGAGACCTCTGGGACAACATTAAACGCACCAACATTCGAATAATAGGAGTCCCAGAAGAAGAAGAGAAAAAGAAAGGGACTGAGAAAGTATTTGAAGACCTTATAGTTAAAAACTTCCCTAATATGGGAAAGGAAATAGTTAATCAAGTCGAGGAAGCACAGAGAGTCCCATACAGGATAAATCCAAGGAGAAACACGTCAAGACACATATTAATTAAACTATCAAAAATTAAATACAAAGAAAAAATAATAAAAGCAGCAAGGGAAAAACAACAAATAACACACAAGGGAAGCCCCATAAAGTTAACAGCTGATCTTTCAGCAGAAACTCTGCAAGCCAGAAGGGAGTGGCAGGACATATTTAAAGTGATGAAGCAGAAAAACCTACAAACAAGATTACCCTACCCAGCAGGGATCTCATTCAGATTTGATGGAGAAATTAAAAGCTTTACAGACAAGCAAAGCTAAGAGAATTCACCACCACCAAACCAGCTTTACAACAAATGCTAAAGGAACTTCTTTAGGCAGGAAACACAAGAGAAGGAAAAGACCTACAATAACAAACCCAAAACAATTAAGAAAATGGGAATAGGAACATACATATCGATAATTACCTTAAATGTAAATGGATTAAATGCTCCAACCAAAAGACACAGACTGGCTGAATGGACACAAAAACAAGACCCATATATGTGCTGTCTACAGTATACCCACTTCAGACCTAGGGACACATACAGGCTGAAAGTGAGGGGATGGAAAAAGATATTCCATGCAAATGGAAATCA